>NW_012267243.1:18800105-18839262 GCF_000151885.1 Dipodomys ordii | reverse complement strand
TGGGGGGAATGAGCTCACGTGGGGGGGGGTTCACCAGAGAGTTAAAAAGCCCCCAGTGGGTTGGAGTGATTGTTTTCTAAAATGTAACAATACCATCTCTTATTTTACATGGCTTCATGTTTCCAGGCTCCTCTACAATGGAATCACAGAAGCCTTTTCAGGAAACTGTCCTGCTTCTAGCCTGGACCTTCAGGGTGTGTTCTGTTCCTGTTCATCACACTGAGCATCCAGCTGTAGGCACATGGCTCAAAACAATTAGATGGACAGAAGATAGCGTAGTACAGACTTTGCTAATAAACAGACAAAACCCCAAATACTAAAGAAACCAAACAATAAAATCCCCAAACCAATAAAACCCCCCAAACATTTTGCTGCCTTCTATATATGTGGTATTGTGTCAGCTATTGAAAAGTTTGATTTCCCACGTGTTTCTGTGGTCATGGAGTAGCAATTCCTGTAGGAGGATAAGGATCTGTGCTTTGCCTTGCTTTGCCTCCTGAGGCTTCATTATGAGGCTAATTTGTTCTGCTCTATATATTTGACCTCTGTGAGATGCTCTAGGAACAACTGCCCGCAGATGCAGTAATGTACCTGATCTCTTTTTACAAACCTTTCACCTTGGTTTGTTGAAGAATATTTTCAAGATGAATCTCTGTCCATTTGCCCGAGACTGAATTGCCACCAGCTATCTCTGGTGGTTTTGTCAGCAAGAGCTGACCAGGAATGAACTTTGAAGTGTAGTCTATCCAAAGCTCTTCCCCGGGATTTCCAGCCCAGTGTGTGTAGGGAGAGGGTGTGTGTGTGTGTGTGTGTGTGTGTGTGTGTGTAAGGAGAGGGTGTGGGGGGGGGAGGCAGGGAATGCTCTCTCCCTTTCCACAAAGAATGTGAAGTAGACAGAATGTCATCAGTGAAAAAGGAAGAACTAAGTGCAAGACATCACTTAAACTTCAGCAAAAATTACAGGAGGAAAGAGACACCAGCAGGAGGGCGATGGGCCCTGAGGAGTCCCATGGTGTTGTTTAGCTGACTTGGCTTTCTCAGGACCATGCAGAAATAAAACCAATTCTGTTGCATTTTCTTTTCTTTTCTTTTTTTTTGGTCGGTCGTGGGGTCTGGGCCTGGGCGCTGTCCTTGCACTCTTCAGCTCAAGGCGAGGGCACTACCACTTGAGCCACAGCACTGCTTCCAGTTTTCTAGTTGTTTATTGGAGATAAGAGTCTCATGGACTTTCTTGCCTGGGCTGGCTTTGAACCGCGATCCTCAGATCTGAGCTTCCTGAGTAGCTAGGATGACAGGCGGGAGCCACTGGTGCCCAGCTTGCATTTTCTTATTGTCAATAGAGAAAAGTAGCCTTTGTTGATTTCTTAGCTTTGAGAAGCCGAGGTTGACGTTGAATGGGAATGCTGTGGTGGAGTGCATTTGTATCTTGTTGCTGTTTATCTGTTTTGTTTTCTCCCATCTTTTTGGTAGTGATTGAAAAAATATTCTCTGTGCTTTTCAGCATGAACAGATTTCATGAATTCTTTTTTTCAGCCTCTCTCCAGTTTCTGGTCACAATTCAGGCTTTTTTTGTGTATGGTCTCTTTTAGTCATGGTTGAAAATAGATGAGTTAACACACAGTTTAATGCTCATTCCTAACTACTAAGTACTGCATAAGAGTTGGGAGCGATACACTGAGTTTCCTTTCCATGTTTGTCTTCCCATTTTAATGTGCTGTTTACAACTTGCTAAGGGAAATGACCTTTTACAGAGTAGCCTAAAAGGAACTTGATTTCTAGTTTTGTCTTGTTTCATATTGTGTCTAACTTCAGTTTTAATTCAGATAACAATTCAAATGACCCAAAAAACTATGCCATTGGATTGCATTGCAATTTGAATTTGCATCTAAATGAAATGCATTTGAAGAGGCAAATAGATGAGCATTTACATATAGTATTTACTCATCTATTTTCAAAAAATAATTATTTTCAAGTGCAAGGCATAAGTATGGAAATGAAGGTATCAATTCGTTTTATTTTATGTATCTAGGTAATTGTGTATTTATGCATTCTGTGTGTAAATGTCAGTACTGGGACTTGATCCCAGGCCTGTGTCCTCACTCAGTTTTGTTTCTTACTCATAGCCAGGCTAGAACTACCACTTGAGCCATGCCTTCAGTCCAGCTATTCTGTGGATTAATTGGAGATAGGGCTTTGAAGACTTTCTTCCTGAGCTGGTTTTGAATCTCAGACCTCAGCTGTCAATCTCCAGAGTAGCTAGGACTATGGGCACAAAACACTGGAACTGCGCTTGAATTCACTTTGAATTGATTGCTGCCATGATAAATTCCTTTCCATTTTCTACACACTCTTTTTCTTTTGAATATGTCTCATATTCATTTTGTTTGTGAAACATAGCTGCACACAGCATCTTCTGTGGCTAATACCCTCAAACTCCTCCTTCTCTTCTTTCTTTAAGTATCTACTGAATGTCCCCGGGAAGCCCAGACTCACTTTTCTATGCTAGAGACACAGAGCTTTTTCATAAACAGGCCTTGTCCAGGATCCCTGCATTATCTGGCATAGGCACTAGGTTCATATTATGTGCTCAGTAAACATTTGAATTTGACATTATGATTTTATCACCTCTTGAATTTCATTGTTTATTTCAATGACAAAGGTTAAAGAAAGTCCGTTGGTCGGGTAGTGTTGCTTTCTAGGTCTGAATTCAGCTAAGAAACTCAAGGTAGGAACAATCTTTGAAGGCTATTTGAATCTATGTATTTGCTCATTCATGATAAAATTATGTATGGGGAGGATGCAGAGTGGGAGAGAAGGAAAAACCAAAATTCTCTTCT
The DNA here is from genome assembly GCF_000151885.1 of Dipodomys ordii. NCBI lineage: Eukaryota > Metazoa > Chordata > Mammalia > Rodentia > Heteromyidae > Dipodomys > Dipodomys ordii. The sequence goes on along the minus strand of NW_012267243.1, from coordinate 18,836,425 downwards.
CTATCTGTCTCGGTGTGCAGAAAACCAACTCTCTACACGTCTACTGAATTTGCAGGACAGATTTGGAGAAAAGGTGGCAGGGTCATGTAGTATGGTGTCTGATACAGAGTAGGCGATCAGGGAGTCCTGGCATATTTTAATGTGATGGGCTGTCCAGCTAGCATAGTCCTCTCCTTATTTCTGCATGACCTGCCTTCCTACTGTCCCCTGTCTCTTTCGTTTTGAGAGGAGTCCACACATGCCAGGTTTCTGGATCTAGAAAATGGGTCCAGAACTTAGTTATGAAATAGAGATAAGTACCCTAGGCCTTTTCCGATTTAAAGCACCTTGAAGAAGGATGTGTGAGCCACTGCCTCAATGGCTCTGACCTCTAGCTTTTGCAAATGACCCACAGATTGGTGACTACTTCAATGAGAGGTGTGTGTGTGTGTGTGTGTGTGTGTGTGTGTGCTTGTATGTGCACTGGTCCTGAGCTTTTTATTTGGTCAAGGCTACTGATCTACCACTTGCGCCACAGCTCCACATCAGGCTTTTTGTTTTGGTTGTTAATTGGAGATAAGAGTCTCATGGGCTTTCCTTCCTGGGCTGGCTTCAAACTGTGATCCTCAGATCTCAGCCTCCTGAGTAGCTGGGATTGCAGGCAAGAGTCAGGGGGCCCGGCAACAGCACGCCTCTCTAACTGTCACTCCACAGTCACTCAAATCAGAACTGGAATGCCACAAAAACAACTCCCTGTTAGCCCAGAGGAAAAAAATAAAGAAAGAAAGTAAAGGGGAAATTCAGATTAGTCACAAAGAAGTTCCCCCGCCTGCCTTCAAAAGTTGCAGGGTTAAAACTGAGAGAGCCTGCTCTGCTCTTTCAATCGCCTTCTGTCTGGGCTCTGGAGGGGGTGTCGACCTTCTGATTGTTGGACTTGCTTTGCCCTCCTCTCCTCCTTGGTCGGGAAGACTGGAGTCTTCCAGGTTCCCTTCGCAGCTCCCCTGTGTCCAGATCCTGAAGATGGATGGGATCCAACCCCAGAGCCAGAACGTGCCAAGGTCAGGCTTCAAGTGGAACAAGACGTGGCTGGTGGTCTTGGGGATTCAGGGGCTGGGGCTGCTCCTCTGCCTGGCTTCCATCGCTCTGCACTTCCGCGAGGCTCAGGTAAGACGCACCTCCCGCGTGGGGCAGCCACGGCCACCGCTGCGCGGGCCACGTGGACAGAATCCAGTGCTGGAAGGGGTCGGCTCCTCCACTGCTCGGGGATGGCGAGGTGCAGGCACGCGTCCTTCCCGCCCTCCTCCCTCCCTGCTTCTGAGCCGGGTAGAGGAGGAGGTTCGAGGCACCGCTTCCAGAGCTTTCTCTTCTTCTCTGCATTTCCTGATGAGTTGTCACTTTGAGTCACGGATGTGCACAGCGGGTCTCTCTCCATTGTGGTACCGATGTGCCTGATGAGGGAATTCATATCAAAATAGAGAGAAGTCACAGACCAGTTCTGCTTTCCTATTTTATTCATATAAACGTCACAGGCACTCAAAGGGATGTTTGTTTTTTTAAATCTCCTTGTATCGACAGTGCATCCTTGAAACGGCCGGCCTTGCCTGCGCCTGCACACGCATTTGCCCCAATAATTGGATCAGCTGTCTTATCTACAAACACATTCGATGATGCCTTTTGAGATATGCTTCCCCATCTCCCATCTTCACCCTGCTCCCCTCCTCCCCCTCATTTGGAGATATCTGATCTTTTCAAGACTGGAGGAGGTGACAGGAAAAGGAAAATGAGTCTTAGTGTCCCCAGGTTCTTTCACGAGGGACAATTCCCAATAATTCCTGTTTCCGGGGTTTGGCTGCTTTGAGTTAGACAAAGGCTTTCCCCAATCAACATCCGACTGTAGGAATTTTTATCGCGACTTGCTACTTCAGATTAAATCAGGAAAAGAGACGAGTAGCCCGAGCAGATGCCTGGGCTTGTCTCTGCCTGCAGGAAGTGGGGGTTTTCAGTGCAGAGGCTGGTGGGTGAGTGTGCGGTCACAAGTACCGAGGCGCAGAGCGCTCCTGTCCCCAGATTCCACAAGTGTGACCCCGGGGCCTCAGGGCTGCGGCCAGTCAGCGCTGCACCGTCCTCTCCCCAACCTCCTCCACCTCTACCGCTCCAGGTGGAGCCTCCGCGTAACCTTGAGATAGGTGCTGGGGGAGAAGGGTGTGTGGGCAGAGCCAGGCGTCCAGGGCAGACCGGAGTGAGGCTCTTCTGAGAAGAGAGCCGAGCAGCCAAAAATAGCACAGCGGAGTACACTTAGCCAGCCTGGAAGCCCTCGGAGGGCACTTCAGCCAACCACAGGGCTGCGTGTTTCCTCACGTCGCCGCAGGCCTCCGGGCAGGAGAGAGCCTGCCGGATCGGGTCGGGCCACCCCGGCCTCGCATTGTCCTGTGGCCAGCAAGTCACACGTGCTAGGAGCTCTGACAGGATTCGGACTGGAAACCTGTCCTGTCATCCGGGAGGAACTTGCTGTCTGCAGAAATAGGAGAGGCATAGCTGCGCTGTCTGCTTACAAAACAAGGCCCAAACACCCTGGACGCAGACTCAGCAAACCCGAGGGGCTGAGATATCAGACGTTCTTCAACTAACATTAAACTTCATTTTTTCCCTATGTCTAGCTAGACTGTTTTAGCGAATGCAGTTTCTTGTACTGTTCTAGGACCCCGACAGCCCAAAGGGCTCTTAGACATGATCTTATAGCGTGTAGAGCATAGCTAGATGGTGCGTGTTTTCCTTTGAATCTGAAAGAGTATTGGTGATAGCAATGATAGCTGCATGTGTGAGAGAGAGAGTGAGGGAGAGCGCGTGCGAGAGAGCGCTACAGAATAGTTGAAAGAAGAGCCACACACTGGAAGCTTTTTAAAAGACTGATGGATGAAAGTATGAACAAGGATAAAATAAATAATTGGTGGTGACGATGTAGTGAAGGTACAGGGTCATGTTATGTTTATAGGTGGTAAACAGACAAAACCTCCTTACTTAACCAGTTAAGTGGAGGGATCTCTTCTATTGTAGGAGATAGGAGTAATCAGTAATATCTGCTTCAGATCTTATTTCTTAGGTTTAGTGTTTAGCCTTAGAAAATGATTGCCCACATGCCTGCATCTGTGAGAATACATGGATAGCTTCTAAACTCCCTTTGATGGCCAGTTTTCCTTCAATCAGGTTCGTGTAGTAACTACTGTTTTCTCCTGGCTGGGTTAACTTCCATTCACATACATGAATAGTACAAAGTTTTGTGAGATGTTAGGAAAAAGTATAATCCATATTCTTCTCTAGGCCTTGATTTGCTCATTGATAACAGGAGGAAGTTGGATTAAAGAATCAATCAAATCTCTTCTAGCGCAATGTCCTCTGTATGTGTTTACATATTTGCAGAATGGGCATGTGGATTTAAGAAATACAAAATGTGAGCCGGGCGCCCATGGCTCATGCCTGTGTCATCCTAGCTACTCAGGAGGCTGAGATCTGAGGATCACGGTTCAAAGCCAGCCCAGGCAGGAAAGTCTGTGAGACTCTTATCTCCAATAAACCACAAGAAAACTGGAAATGGTGCTGTGGCTCAAGTGGTAGAGCGCTCGCCTTGAGCTGAAGAGCTGAGGGACAGTGCCCCATGACAAAACAAACAAACAAACACAAAAACAACAAAATCAACAGATTTCTTGTGCCTAAACATACAACTTCTTGGCTTTTAAGAAGGAACTGAGAGAAATCAAGTTTTCACACATATAATGGCTATACTCAATGTGTATCCTCTGTGCTTATCTAAATAACCTATTCTGCACCAGCAAAAACATCTCCTTGAGGTGTCCCCGAAGAATACCCACAAGTTATAAAGTCAAATGCTTTGGATTTTATTTGGCTATTATTTTGGGGGTACCATTTAAAATGTCTTCAGCAGGGAACAGTGGCAGAAAAGAGAAGGTCCCGGAAGCCGAGCTGTGAATTGTACTTTTGTGTCTCAGGCTGTGTAGTCTTCCTCTTTCAAGATTCAAAGCTCTTTAAAAGTACAGACTTTTTTTTTAAGTGATAATTCTTTTGCAGTTCCACTGCCAAAAGTTGACCTTGTTTGCGCGTCTCTATGTGGAGACAGGAAGATGAGATAGTTGGAAAGTGGGTTTGTCAGCTCTGTGCTAAGGAGATCAAGAACTAGAATTTACGGTTGTTTTTTTTTTAAATTTTATTTCCTTGTAAAGATGCTGTACAGAGTGGTTACAGTTACATCAGTAATAGAATTTACAATTTCTTGATGAACTTTCAGCCTGTAACTTCAATTGTTTTTTGCCAGTCTTGGGGCTTGAACTTAGGACGGGAGCCCTGTCCCTGAGCTTTTTTTTTTTTTTTTTCTCAAGTCTAGCTCTCTACCACTTGAAGCACAATTCCACTGCCAGCTTGATGTGATTAATTAGAGTCTCATGGCCTTTCCTTCCTGGCCTGGCTTTGAACCATGGTCTTCATGTCTCAGCCTCCCGAGTAACTAGGGTTATAGATGTGAGCCACTGATGTCTGATTTGTTCTCTTTTGAATCTCTTTTAAAAAGAGGAAGAGGAATTTGTCTGAAACACCATGTCTCAGATTAGCTCAATTTAAATGTCTGTGGGTAATCTAACACATTTTAAAAAAGAAATACTCTTGTTATGACAGACATGAAAATAAAATAACTAAAAATGATTTTTCATAAGCAATTCTTTGAGAATTAGAAACAGTTGAAGTTTTTATTCATCATGAAATATGCTGAGGCTCTTAGGGAAGCGTTCAATGAGAGAAACAGAATCACTTGAGATTTCTCTGTTTTTTTTTTTTTATGCCAGTACTGGGTCTTGAACTTGGGGCTTTTTTAGCTTTTTTGCTCAAGGCTAATACTCTACCATCCTTCCACTTCTAGCTTTTGGTGGTTAATTGAAGATAAGAGTTTTATGGACTTCCCTTTCCAGGCTGGCTTAGAACTGTGATCCTCAGATCACAGACTCTTCAGTAGCTAGGATTGCAGATGTGAGCCACCAAAACCTGGCAGCCTTGAGTTTTAAGAAGGCTTTAGACAGTCTTTTTACAGAGAAGACAACACAATCTTGAGAAGGGAGATGAATTGCTTATGAGTTAATCTGAAATTCTGACGGCTGTATCATAAAAGTGTTCTTACTCAAATTCACTCCAGGGAGTGTCTACCTGTTCCTGGTGCAGTTTGAAGGTTCAGAGATACAAACTGCACCAGAGAGGTTTTTGAAGTCTTTGGACCAATGACTAAGAAGCAAGGTGGTACAAAAGAGTGACAGACGTGTGCAGGATGCTCAAAGGCTGTCCGGAGGAGAGGGGAACGGACCGCCTTCCTCTCTGGGTGGGGGTGGGCAGTGTCAGCTCAGCGGAGGGAAGTGATCATTTGGAATTCCTTTGCAGACAGGAGAGGTGGGCGGAGGTGGGGGTGTGGTGGGGGCTGGGAAGACAGGCTGGGCAGGCAGGAGATGTAAGTTGTTCGTAATGGCTGCAGTCTGCAGGGCGGGCAGGGTGGCGGAAGATGGAGCGGGCTATCTAGGTGGAGTCGGCTGCTGGGGTTCTGTGACACGCTGGGGACACATTTCATTCTATTCTCCATAAAATAGTTGCAGGAACCGTGCCCCAGATGGGGGCTTCTCCTCCATCTGCCTTTCCTCTTTCACGTGGCCTGTTGGCGCGGACAGACCTTAGCCTGATCTCATCCAACACTAGGGGGCACCACAGTGACGCTGACGGTGCCCAGAGCCGGCCTCCCTCCCTGCAGAGCGGAGGACCGGCCTGTTCTCAGGACGCCGTACTGCTCACTGCCGGCACGGGCTGGAGTTACCCAAAGGCACAGTTTAGATACATACACGCGCCCACCCCAGTCCACAGGACAGGGCAGAGCAATTCCAATGGAGATTCTGCTGGAAAATGTCGCACCTACATATGCATACAGACGCAAACGCAGCCCTGCATGTAGAACAGAAACTCTTGGTGCAGACCTCGCGATGGAACCTTTCGAGTCCTCGCTGCTGACCACAGCTCCTCGCTACGCACTCTGAGCAGGTCCAGTCTTGTTTGCTAAGGGCTGGCCTTCGGCTGTCCGTCTCAGTGTCCTCCACGCTAACCAGTCTGCAGCTTTCCTCTCCTTTCAGGAATTTCCACTCATGGACAACAGACATTAATTAATCCTTCCGAGTCATTTGGGGGACACGAGCAGGTGCTCTCTTATGACTACTCAATGAATGAGAAGAAAACAATGACAACAGTAAAAACAAAACAAAAACCAAAACAAAAACTTGTGAAGAAGAAAGGTTAGTTCTCCACACTCACAGATGAGATAGGTGTAGAGTGGAAGAGAAACTGAACTTTCCACCTCGCTATGCCTTGTAGATTTTATTTGTAGTTACACACACACACACACACAGTGCAGGGTTTGAACTCAGGGACTTGTACCCGTCAGGCTCTATCATCAAGCTATATCTGCAGCCATTTTTGTGCTGTTTTTGAGATAGCATCTCACTTCCTACGCAGGTTCATGCTGGGATCTTGACCCCCCAATTCTGGTTTTCTCTCATGGTTGAGAGGTACATGCCGGCATACCCAGCTTTTTCTATTGAGATTGGGCCTTCCAGACTGGGCTTGGGCTGGCCTGGCCTATGATCTCCTTATTTCAGACTGCCATCTAGCTAGGATGAGCGGAGTGAGACTCTGGTGCCCACCTGTAGTTATGTATGCTTCTGATGGCCACATCTTTTCAAGTCAAGGTATTGAAACACTCCTTTATGATCTGTGGAGAGTCATGGCCGTATCACCTGTAAATGCGGAGGGAAACATGACTGCGAATGGTGACCATCTCCCCGTGTACGGACTGCCCCTCGAGCGTTTGCTTTGCCCTGCGAGTGTGTGCCTCGCACACAGAATCCTGACCACCTCAGAGTGTAACATAGCGACCATCATGAGCCTCAGCCTGGGACTTAGAGCTTGGGTTATAAAACACAGATCTGTATTTCTGAATACAGATTTCTAATTGTGAGCTCCTGGCTGTGTTGGAGACCACAAAGGAGGAAGGCGAGAATGTATAAGGTTAACAGGTTCGGCGTCTGGCTGAAAGTGGTTCAGAGAGCCAGCATTCCACGTGGGCCTGCTGGGTTCCATTTCCCTTTGCTCTGACATATCTCATCCAATTCTCCAGCGACTCGGCTGTCAAATAGGGCAGAACTCGGGTCTACGAGAGACATGAGGTCTGGCTCACACAACTAGAATCGTTGGGAATATGGCCGCATAACAGTTCTTATTCCCAGTAAATAACTAATTCTGAAACGCACCTTAGCTAGGTAATTTGGGCACACTGGACTGGCATTGGTCATGTATGCTGTGAGTGTGTAAGAAAACATGCCGACAGAAAGACAGGCTCGCCGTGATTCTCCCTCAAAGCGGCAGGCAGAAGCCCAGGTGTGCTGCAGCATGAAGAGAGGGCTGAGTTTATGCTCAGGGCCGGGCTTCCCCACAAGCAGAGCCTGAGCAATGGGGCTGGGAGCCCCAGCAGCCTGGGCTCAGGGAGGGGTGGGTGGACACCTTGTTACAAAGTACATTGCGAAACATGTACACTTGGCAGTTTAGGGGCATAAAACACAGCTTGTATTATGCGCGTGTCAGATCCTTAGGACTGTTAGCTCCCAGGGCCTTTAAAAGTATTCGTCTGACTCTGTTACCTGTGACGGGTGGGCTCCTCTGTGTGTGGGCAGCATGGGCAGGGCAGAGCTGGGAGGCTGAGCAGTTTCACTGTAGGTATTTCCCTCCCCCCCCCATCAGTATGGGGTCTGGACTCGGTTTTATGCTTACTAGGTAAGCACTTCCCACTTGAGCTTCTTCACGCCCGCACATGGCGGGGATTGTGCCCAGCTCCTTTGTTCAGATGTGGGAGAGCAGTCCTTCCTCTTTCTGTCTCCTGAATGGCTGAGATTACAGGGCTCACCGTGTGGCACTGGCTTCCGTCCTTGCTTATTTACTCTGGCCTCAGAGGATGATTGGACAGATACTGTGTGCTGCATTACTCTGATTGGACAGATTCTGTGTGCCGCATTACTCTGATTGGACAGATTCTGTGTGCTGCATTACTCTGGGGAAATCAAAGGCATAGAGACTTCATTAAATCTTCCCAGAAAGTGATAGAGTTAGTTTTTTTTGTTGTCGTTGTTTTTGTTGTTTTGGAGTTTTTCTTGGCGGTCATGGGGGTTGAACTCTGAGCCTGGGCGCCGTCCCTGAGCTCTTCAGCTCAAGGTGAGTGCTCTACCACTTGATCCACAGCACCACTTCCTAAATTCATTTTTTTTTTCTTTCTGGTGCTATACCTTTGAGCTTCAAGAGCGTTGGCTAGTTGTTCAAAATCGGACATCCTTTTCTGATGTCAGTTGCATTTGAGGACACAAAGTAGAAAAGATTCCTGCTTTGTCACTGAAGACAGGGGATTTAACTTGGGTTACACCTGTGCAGGTAACGGGATCCAGGAAGCCTGGGCAGTCACAATTCCTCATGAAGCATTTTGATAAAACAATGGGGAGCTGGGCGCTGGTGGCTCACGCCTGTAATCATAGCTACTCAGGAGGCTGAGATCTGAGGATCGTGGTTCAAAGCCAGCTCAGGCAGGAAAGACCGTGAGACTCCTATCTCCAATAAACCACCAGAAAACTGGAAGTGGCGCTGTAGCTCAAGTGGTAGAGCGCTCGCCTTGAGCTGAAGAGCTGAGAGACTGCGCCCAGGCCCAGAGTTCAAGCCCCACGACCAACAAAAAAAAAAAAATAGGGACACCGTGTGTATAATCTATTCATAGAGGGAGAAAGGGCTGCATTCATTTTTCAAGGAAAGAATACGAAGCCATTTCCCAGGCCTTTCTCATTCTGTCAGACAGCTGTGTGCAGAGAAACTTCCCTGTGACTGTGTGATTTTCACACGTGCGAACACCTGCTCCACCGTCCGCGGATGCTGTAAGGCTCCTGTAACGAATGGCTGTGGACTGAGCGTCATACCACAACGGGACATTGTCTTCCCAGTTCTGGAGGCCAGAGATTCACGATCGAAGTCTTGGGGTGGCCACGCTCCCTCTGGAGACGCGGGAAGAGTTCTTCCAGCTTTGAGCCCCCTCTGTGTCACGCCGGGCTCTGCCCTGCCTTCTTCGGCCCATGCCGTCCTTCCCCGTGAGTCGCTCTCTCCTGCCACTGTTCTGTTCAAGATCCCAGTCACACCGGATTTAGGACCCTGCCCCGTCCCAGAGACCGGAGGTTATCAATGAATTCATGTGGGCCTGGGGAGACTCCGTCATTTGGCTTTCTGAATTTTCTTGCGCGGTTTCAGAGAAAAACTCGAATGAGTTGTTGTCATTGCCACCCCCCTCACGCTCAGCTTCTGCTCGCTGTGGTTTTACCAATCATTGAGCACAATCATCAGAGCGCACGCTTCGGACAAGTAACCTAAACGCTTCCCTGCACAGGCGATGGAGCACAGTCCTGCTGGCTCATAAGCATCACAAGGCCACGGGGGTGAGGAGGGCCGCTGCTTTTGCTGTGGCAGAGGCTTTGGGGTGCTGACAAGTCCCGGGGTTCAGAAACTCCTGTTTTCAAGATTTCTTTCTTGAGTATGGTGATCTGCCTCACTTCTGACATGGAAGTTTCGTTGGGCACCTTAACCATTTTCATTGAGGTTGGACATTGAAATGGAGATACTGAAAGCATATTGAGGGAAAACGTGTGCCAGATTGAGAGCAAAAACAACAACAACAAAACCAGGCTCAGCGGGCACCAGTGGTTCACGCTGGAATCCCAGCTACTCAGGAGGCTGAGATCTGAGGACTGAAGTTCAAAGCCAGCCAGGGCAGGAAAGCCCGTGAGACTCTTATCTCCAATTAATCACAGAACATCCAGAAGGGAGGCTGTAGCTGAAGTGGCAGAGTGTTAGCCGTGAGCAAAAGAAGTTCAAGGACATGCCCAAGCCCCAGGACTGGTACAAAAAAAACCCCCAAAAAACAAAATAACAACCCCCCCAATGATTCCTTTGCCAGCCCAATGATGTTGCTTTAAGACAAAAAACCCTTACATTTATGTAGCAAGAGTGATGGAGAATTAGTGATTCCAAATGGAAAAAAAAAGTCTTTTAATAGTTCTGCTACTGCCTTTGGATGTGAAGATGAGCAGGCCAGTTCCAAGAACCTGGAGCCGTGAATGCTGTTGACTAGAGCTGGCATGCGTATTGAGTGATTGTGACTCACTGTAGACACAGCCTGGCCCCAGGCCTCAGGGCCAGCAAACGCAGCAAACACTCTCCACGGAGTGCCGTTGGGTTTGAGACGCGGTATGAAGAGTCAGTGCATTAGGCTCATCCTATAATTTTGTAGTGTGTTCATGTCCCGTGGAGGCTTTGGGTTGATTTTGTTGTTTACCTGAATATGTAGGATTACTCTTAGAAATCTGTCAATGGCAAAGTCTAGTTCATAGTTCCTAAGCCAGAGAGGAGGGCTGTGTCCGGGGGAAGATAGGAACTGACCGCCGGAGAGTAGACAAGCGAAGTGGACCCAGACCCAGAGGAAGGCTCCAGGGATGTGAAACAGGCTGCCTGCAGAGAGGAGAAGAAGGGAGAGGTGTGGGGAAGGTGCTGGAAGGTGCTGGCAGCGATGGTAGAATGGGGCAGGGGGATGGGGGAGGTTTTGGATGACAGAATAACTTCTCTTCCGACTCATTGAATCCCAGGGATCTTGGTTCAACTGAGTTTCAAAGCCATACATTTTTGTTGCTAAGAAACGTAACATTAGAGATAGTTAAAAACAGCAGCAGGGCGACTCCTTGATGGATCAACTTCAACTTCTGCCCTGTTCTTCTCATTCTTTCTCCGATGAAGACTGGGGGGTCATCCCTTTGTAACCAGATCGTTTCTGCAGCTAACACAGCACCGTGGCGTTGACCCTGCCGGCCTACTGCAGCAGGAACTGTGGAAAGTTCCGCTCTTCTCTCTTGAGGCTTTTGGAGACGCCCCGAGATCTTGTGGGTGCTTCTGTGATGTCTCAGGTTTCCTCTGGCTGACACAGAGTGAAACGGAGAGCTGGCTCCTGCTGCAGCGCAGCGCCAGGAGCCACAGAGCCACCACGGACCCACTCCCGCTGTCCCTCCCTTCGCAGGCTCAGCCTCCCCCGGCCTGGCGGCCTGGCGCCACAGAGCCACCACGGACCCACTCGTGCTGTCCCGCCCTTCGCAGGCTCAGCCTCCCCCGGCCTGGCGGCCTGGCGCCACAGAGCCACCACGGACCCACTCGTGCTGTCCTGCCCTTCGCAGGCTCAGCCTCCCCCGGCCTGGCGGCCTGGCGCCGAAGGGGGAAGGGCAAGGCTCCCACAGCCGACGTAGAACCTGCTCCCTGGTTGCATAGCTGACGAGTGCCACAGAGACCCCCCTGCGGCCCAGACAAATGTCAGATGAGCCCCACGCCACATCCCACAGAGAACCAGGGGCTCTCGCTCTTGACTCGGGATTCCTTCCCAGGAGCTGGCCCAGGCTGCCAGGCAGATGCCACGCGCTGGGCTCCCATCCATGTCCTGGACAGTCCGGAGCCCGGGTGTTGGATGACAGGGAGTGAGCTAATGTGGCCTCCTCTGGGAATGTGCTCCTGTATGCCTGTGCTTGTGCCTGGGCGGGCCTCCCCTCAACAACCAACTCAGAGCCCAGCTGCGCCACCCGGGCCCGTGTAGCTGCTTGGGGGAGTATCTACCCCAAAATGAAAATCCTAAGCTCACTCAGCCGCGGTGATGAGAAGGGTCGCAATCCATGCGGGGGCCCAGATAAATGTCTTTTTACAATGTCTCCATTCTCAAGGTAGGGTCAAGAGAAGAGTTACGTCATACTTCGTGTGTGTGTTTCAAACAAACTTAGATGAATACCTTTCACTTTTCAGTAAATTGTGGCCAGCTCTAGTTTCCCTATTTGTGAAACATGGAAAATGATTATTTGTACTTCCCTGGGCTATTTTGAGTGCTGAGAGCTAGAACGAGTTAGGAGAATGTCTTTTTCTGGAGTGCACAGAGAGTGGTTTCCTGTTTAGAACTTTCTAGACTCTCCCAATGGCCTTACGGTTTTCTGGCCCTTGTCCTCGAGGGCTATGTCTTGGCCCTTGCTCCTTGTGCTACTTACTAAAGCCTGGTTATCTTGTTTTAGTTTCCATTTCATGGAACTTCCTGGCTCATATTGTTAGTATTTCATAAAGGTTTTATGAAGGACTACAAGTCCACAGAAACAAGGACTGTGTGTTCTACCCTTCTGTGTTCTGAGTTGAATAGAATGTCTACTACCTAGTGGCACTTAATAATACTTATTGATGTAACCAGATCTGCAGACAATAGGACAATCACATTATTCTTGAACTGCTGAAGAATCTGTGTAGTAGACCTTTCTGTATGAGGCCTTGTTGAAGATATAGGTTGTGGATATAGTTCCTAGACCTTCAAAAGCACAGTTTGGTGTTTTGAACTTGTGGTTCAAAGCCAGCCTGGGCAGGAAAGTCTGTGAGACTCTTATCTCCAATAAACCACCAGAAAACCGGAAGTGGCGCTGTGGCTCTAGTGGTAGAGCGCTCGCCTGGAGCTGAAGAGCTGAGGGACAGCGCCCAGGCCCAGAGTTCAAGCCCCATGACCGACTCCCCCCCACAAAAAATGTGAACCTGGGATGCTGGTAGAAATGTCAACCTGATCTTTCAGATCAAGACCTTTGCCGTAAACTGTCCATTTGTATTGAAAATTTATTTGTGTGTGTGCCTGTCCTGGGGGCTGTCCCTGAGTTTTTTTTTTTTTTTTGGTCTGGTCGTGGGGCCTGAACTCTGGGCCTGGGCGCTGTCCCTCAGCTCTTCAGCTCAAGGCTAGTGCTCTACCACTTGAGCCACAGCACCACTTCCGGCTTTTTTCTTTTTGCTTATGTGGTGCTGAGGAATCAAACCCAGGGCCTCAGGCATGCAAGGCAAGTGCTCTACCACTGGGCCACCTTCCCAGCCCTCCCTGATCTTTTTTTGCTCAATGCTAGCGCTCTACCACTTGAGCCCCAGCTCCTCTTCTGCTTTTTGGAGCTTCACTGGAGATAAGTGTCTCGTGGCCTTCCCTGGCCATGGCTTTGAATCACAATCCTTCTATCTCAGCCTCCTGAGAAGCTAGGATCGCAGGTGTGAGCTGGGGGCCCAGCTGGTATGAAAACGTCTGTGTGATTGCAAGGCCCGTTGGCTCTAGCCAGCCCAGGCCGGAAGCCTCCTACGCCGCTGCCTGCTCCTAGTCAGTGGTCCATGCAGTGTCCAGTCAGAAAGCCAAGTGGCCCACGGATTTGCCAAGTGGGCACCTGGTTGTTTCGTTGTTTTTTTAAAGTTTCCCCCCTTTTGGTTTCATTGATGGCAAGACTGAAGCTTGGCTTCTGAGTGTCTCCTGGGTGCTCTCATGATGAGCTCATTACCAGTCTGACAACAGCGTCTCTTCTCCAGCACTGGTACCAAGTGGACACGCGGACACAGGAAGGAGGCATTAGTACAATAATGTCCACAGAGGCTTCTCCTCACTTTCTATTTGCACGAGGAGGAAAAATTGGTTGTGGGGTACAATAAATGTTTTCCTACGATTAATTGTACAGTTCGTCCAAGTGAAGTCTACCCTCTCCACTTCTGTGAAGATGTTGATTCCCTCATTTGTAAAATAAAACCTTCAACTAGAATATGACGGCCTTTGTACTTTGGCTCTTACGTTTGAAGGCTGGACTTCAATTCTGGTTGGTATAGGGATCTAAATTCAGCGTTAAGGTGCTTCATTGCAGATTAAAGCAGCTCTGTCCGGCAGCCTGTGCTTCTGTGGACGCCTGCCTCACCCTTGATATTCACTGTTTTCTCTTACCGTCTGGGGAAGCTGTGGGGATTTTTCTTTTCCTTGATATTGAAAGCAGTATGTCTGTGTGGCTTCAACCGTGTTTTCTATCAGCCTCAGGCTCTGTGGTGGTGTTTCCCTGGTACAGGAAAGCAAGGGATTGATCTGATGACATTTTTCTCTTTTATGTGTTCACCAATCCTGTTGTCAAATACCAAGTTTATATGGTAGCCTACAGGACCAGTTGTAAACATGACAGGATTCTTGTCTTGGGCATGCATCCAAGAGTAATGGCCAGAATCAATCAGCTTGCAATATTCCAGCCACGTGCCGACCGTTCGCATACCAGATTACCTTCTTTCACATAGCAACAGGAATGTAAGACTCCTCTGTAGCTTTTAATGGTTGCCAACTCATTTCATTTTAGTACTGAAAAGAATGTTCTACTTTATGTCTGTATCACAGTTTTTGGTACTACAGATTTTGGCAATTATGATCAAAGCTTCTGAAAACATCCATGTGGGCAGGGTATAAATGTTTGGTAGGGGAATGCAAATGCCAAGCATCAAAGGCTCATTTTAGGCTTAGAAGTATAAAATCTGGATGATCAGAGTCAGATGGAGACCGTTCTTGGGAGAGAGATCAAAGAAAACAAGCCCTTTTCAAGTGTTCAGCAAGTGCCTGGCAGAATGCTTGGTGCGTTCAGTTATCCTATCTATGCATTCCAGTAGCAGCATTAGAACTCATCAGCGAATGCCAAGTAGTCGTACACTCACACACACATTTTCCTAATTCACCAAACTAGAGAAGTCACAACTTGAACACATTTTGATTCCACAGTCTAAGCTTTCTTTGTTGTCCTACCAGAAGAGCAGAGAGATTGGAGCCAACAGTTGATTGCTCGTAAGGCGGCAATAAGTTTGACAGGAAGCTGGAGGTGGGCCAAGGAGGTCTTGCTCTGAGTTTGGGGCAGTCAGCATGGAGCATCAGGGAGGGATGGTTTCAGAGAGGAAGGGATATCTTTTTCTTCACAGGGACTTCTGCGAGTGGGAGGGAAGAGGATGCCAGCGTCTGGCGTTCTGGGAGATCTCTCAAGGCAGGGCACCACTTGAACACCTGCTCACTACTACACACATCATGACACTCCATAAAGTTGGAGAATTTCTCTTACTTTTCGGAACCTTGCAGAAACTTGCAGATGCAGTCAAAAGAGTTGACTCACAAGGGCTGTAAATTTGAGAATGAGGAAGTTTTATGGTTTTTCTCTTTTACTACATTGGTGTAGAGTTACGGCGTTTAAAGTTGCATCATGGGCAGTCAGTGCTGCAAGCGATGCCCATGTTCTGCTAAGGACTTTTTTTAAGATGATAAATTGACATCCAGGGAGGTTTTGATGATCGCCTAAGATGACCAAGTAGTGGCTGCTGTCAGCACCGGGCATGTGCTGAGCCCTGGGACCGTTCATCAGACCACCGCTGACGCCAACAGATGGCACTTCATGGGGCCACTAACCAGCTCTGGGGAAAGGGGGCATTTCCTTACCTAAGAATTATGGTTGTGGTGGTGATGGGTAATACGCCTTCTGAAAAGTTGCTTCCTCCCTCCCTCCCTCCCTCCCTCCCTTCCTGGTCATGAGGCTTGAACTCAGAGCCCAGGCAATTGCTCCTGAGCTCTTTTGCTCAAGGCTAGCACTGTACCACTTGGAGCCACAGCTGCACTTGTAGGTTTTGACTGTTTAGTAGGAGATAAGAGTCTGCCCAGGGGGTCTTTGAACCACTATCCTTGTATCTGTCTCAGCCTCCTGAGAAGCCAGGTGGGAGCCACTGGCACGCACGCGGCTGGCCGAGAGGCTTTCTTACAGAGCACTGTCTTCACCACAAAGGACACCTCATTAATGCAACTCCGCAGGGCGGGGAGCAGAGGCTCTCATGTCTGCTCCTGCCCACACTTGTCCACACACCTGACGGCAAGGAGCTGGGACTGTTTATCACCCCAAGCGCTGGCAGGGCTCCACAGGGCTCTCCTTCCCACTCAGCCTGTTGGCTTCGGTTTGCGTTAGAAGGGAAGTTGGGGCTCCGGCTGAGCGTGGGGAGCACATTTGGCTGCCATCTGCCAGCCGCGTAGGAAGCGGGATTCCACTGCAGGGCATGAGCCCAGCTCTGCCCCCCCCCCGCACCCTCGGTCGGGATGTCCCCCAGACAGCACGTGGGGACAAGGTCCTTCCTGGCAGGCACAGCATTTTTAAAATGTTTTTCTATACCTTTTAAAATTTATTGTTTTTAGTAGGGAATACAGAATTTCAGT
Source organism: Dipodomys ordii (assembly GCF_000151885.1). Taxonomy (NCBI): domain Eukaryota; kingdom Metazoa; phylum Chordata; class Mammalia; order Rodentia; family Heteromyidae; genus Dipodomys; species Dipodomys ordii. Next base: position 18,820,260 of record NW_012267243.1, on the reverse strand, counting down.
CAAAATAAGCAAACCACAAAAGCTGTGAGGTCTGAGAATTTGAGGATTTTTTATGCCATATGATTTTTAAAATCCCAAAACAGACAACAATCACCCAACTAACCAACCAACCAACCAACCAACCAGCTAACAAACCAACCAACCAACCAGCTAACCAACCAGCCAACCAACTAACCAACCAACCAGCTAACCAACCAACCAACCAACCAGCTAATCAACCAGCCAACCAACTAACCAACCAACCAGCTAACCAACCAACCAACCCACCAACCAGCTAACCAACCAGCCAACCAACCAACCAGCCAACCAACTAACCAACCAACCAGCTAACCAACCAACCAACCAACCAACCAGCTAACCACCCAACCAACCAACCAACCAGCTAACCAACCAACCAGCTAACCAACCAACCAACCAACCAACCACAATGACTACCAAGAAACCTCAAAAGTTGATCAGGAAGACATAAGGGGTCCTACTACTCCTGACTTTAGGTTTCTACAACCTTTCTCCAGAGGTTAATATCTGCAAACAGGTTCTCCTGCATTCTGCTAGATTCATCTATTGCCTATAGAAATGTTCCTTTTCTCTCTCTTTTTAGTTACAGATCAATATACTTTACATACAATTATTCTTCTTTGTTATTTTCATATAATAGATCTTCTGACTTCTCTCCCCTTGAGCTTGTTTATTACTATGGATATTGAATCTGTCAAGCTTCCTCTCTTAACTGTTTAATAATTTTTTTTCTTGCTACTGAGAATTGATTTGGTTCGTTAGTTCTACCAAGCTGGTGAAGAGAAGGGATAGATCCAGTGTTTTTTTCTTTTTTTAAAAAAAGCAAACAAGCTGCATTCAAATATCTTGAACTCTGAAGGATCAGAACTGAGTGCATTGCTTATGTCCCTAGTGCCGGATGCTGCTCCTATTTTCCGGATGCTTCCACGGTGTCACAGTCTACTCTGGGCCTCTGTGATCATCACGACCTGGTTGCTCACAGACCCCTCCGTGGTGCATGAGTTTCTTAACAAATGCATGATTAAGTGCACTGCTAGCTAAAATGGGAAGTGGAGGCTATGTGAGTAAAAACAAGAGTTTGGCAGGAATGAGGGAGATCCCAGATGCTTGTGTGAAAGATAAGAGTAATCCCCACCGCACGGATGTTACGGAGAGCCAAGGGCGGAGGGAGGAGCCTGGGTGGAATCCCCACCAGGACCGCGAGGTCTCTCCTCACGAGTTCTCCTCTGCGGCGCTAGTTCTGCCATCGGGGGGACTGGACAATTTCATTTACTCCCCTTTTTATTTTTTCTAAAACAATATCCTTTTTTCTTCCCTTAGGTGAAATCTCCTCCACTTCAAAGTATTAGTGCCGACGTTCTCGGTAAGTGTTGTCAAAGTTTAATTAGTTTGATACTTTTCAGTGCTTGTACCAGGGCTTGAACTTGGGCCCCTGCTCTGCTTGCTCAAGGTTGGAACACTACCGCCAGAGCCACTCCTTCGGTCCCAGCCTTTTGCCAGCTAGTTACAGATAAGAGCTTCATAGTTTTGTCTGCCTGGGCTGGCTTTAAATAGGGTCTTCACTCAGGCTTCTTAGCAGCTAGGCTTACAGATGTGAGCCAGGCTGCTGGGCCTGGTTCATGAATCGTCTAGAAGGACCATTGCTGTAGTGTTTTAACTGTATTTTTTTTGTCTTTTTCTTTTTCGGTACTGGGGATCGAACCCAGGACATTGCGCTTGCTAGGCAAGCACTTTTGCCACTGAGCTACATCCCAGCCCTTGCTGTAGTGTTTTAATATCATTTGATAGCACATGGGGCGGCATTATATTCTAGCTGTCCTTTGCGGACCTCCCTTCAAGCTCCAGGAGCTCTTTGAGCAGGGATGATGTTTATGTTCTCATCCAAGGAGACTAAGCTTTATTTATGTATTTTTACAAATCCATAAGACTGTAGCACACATTGTTGGCTGGTTTTATGCTGGGTGAGACCTTACCTGAATGAGAATCAAGGAAGCCTAGAAGGGAAGGAAAAGGTACTTGGACTATCAGGGAAGCATCTTTTGAGTCTCTCATTATAGCCGCCCACCCACCAGTGGTTTCCCTATGAATATTCATGCACGTGTTATATTTTCTGAGCCTGAAGGAAAGTACATTTTGTTTTCTATCCGTGGTGTTTGCTTTCAGTTTGAAATATGCCCTCTGGGCTTGGTACAAAGCAAGAACCACTGAACTGTGGCCAGCAGCTGGTGTCTGTTCTTTCCCATCACCAGGGGATGTGAGACAGAGTAGAACGTTAAGATACAGAGGCTGGGCTATTCAGGATGATAGTCAGGCTGATTTAGAAAGAAATCGAGGCTTTGGGGCCTGCACTTGGAGTGCCTGGTACCCAACTGCGCCTGCTCTTCCTCCTCTTCTTCTTTCTTCTCCTCTCCTCTCCTCCTTCTCCTAGTGGGGCTAGGAGACAATTAAAGCAAAGCTTTGAGTTGGGCTTGTAGGTGATGGGCAGAGCCAGGGCCGCCCTTCGGAGCAGTCCATCCACTGATCGTGACAGGAATCACCAGAGTGGCCGGTGCCTCCGGCTTCTGAAACTAAGGAGAACTCAGGGAAACTGAGAAGCTACTTGTCCTGCCATAGATCTCGGCTAACAACGGCTGTAATCGTTCAGCTCTGGACTCCCATCAGACCTGCCGCTGGACGAAAGTATTGGCTAGCCCATAGCTAGACATGAGGCGTGCTCTGGCCTTCACTCTTCAAAAGCTCTCTCCCTACCATTCTCCGCGCCCAGTTCTAGAGATACTGGAAGGTGTTGCCCCTTGGTATGCTTTGTGTGTGTGTGCGTGTGTGTGGTGCCCGCGCACGCATGCGCGCGTGTGTAAAACTTCTTATCCCACCCTTTCTAGGCTGTGAGAAGGACAGACTCTCCCTCTCCCCCATGGCCAACGAGAATGGCGTCATGCAGGTGCAGAGCAACGCGGTGGTGATCAAGTGTGACGGGCTGTACCTCATCTCCCTGAAGGGCTTCTTCTTCCACAACGTCAGCATCGACATCCACTACCGGAACAGCTCGGCCCCGATCCCGGCCCTCCGCAGGGAGAGGAGGGCCGACTTCACCACGGTGGTGCACATGGGCTACAAGGACGCCGTGCACCTGGGCGTGACGAGCCAGGACGGCGCCTGCGAACAGCTCCAGATGAACGGCGGCAAACTGTTCCTCATCCAGCTGCGCTCCGACCGGTACTGTGCCCCGTGAGGACCCGTCCTGTCTGCGGGCCTCCGGGCAGCCCCGGTGGGACGGCGGGGCCGGGCCGGGCCGGGCTGGGCTGGGCAGGGCCGGGCAGGGCACCGAGTCTCCCTGTGGTGGAGGAGCTCCTTCCTCTCAGCCACGCGGGATGCGGCCAGAAGGAAACTCCGCCCCCACCTCCACTCAGGGATATTTAAAACATGTTTTACGTAGCCATTAACCTTATTTATCCTTTTCATCCTCTAAACGCGTCCGACTCTCCTTCCCCGCCATTGCTCTTGAAGCAGGAGGCACCTCTGTAAGAATGAATATAAACACGGTGTTTATATCAATCAGACACTTGCAATAAACTCATGTCATTGGAAAAGACACTGCCTCCCATTTGCTGGCTGTGGACCTGTGTGTGATATTGTCAGAAAGCACCAGGAGGGGGTGGTGGATCTGTCACCTCCGGGAGGCCAAGTCTCTCCACAGGTGGACGGGCCGGGGCCGGCAGTGCTACAGCACCTCTCCTATCTGGGGGGAGCTAAAAAAGTCAGCTTGTGAACACGGGGATGTGAAGATGGCCGAGGAACGCTGCATTTACGCTGGGACTCTCTCCCCGCTCTGCTGCCTGCTGCCTTCCGGGCTTCCACACATACTTCATAGAAATAGCCCTCAGAGAAGCATCCTGGAGACAGGATGCTGTGAAAAATCTCATCAGGGAGTCACTGGCAGCGCGAGGTAACTCACCGTGGGCTGATTTATCACCGTACACTCTCAGGGTAAAGTGCAGTTTATCGTAGGAAACCTGTTCTTTGTAAGCAAAGAAATCTACTCAGTACCAGGCCACAGACACCTGTACCATGCTGCTGGCTTCAAAAGGACAAAACAGAGCTGAATTAAATGCAGTTTTAAGTCAAACAGCATGAGGAAGCTGTTGTACCATGTGTAAAACAATAATCCCTAGCCGGGCACTGGTGGCTCACTCCTGTAATCCTAGCTACTGAGTAGGCTGAATCTGAGGATTGCAGTTCAAAGCCAGCCTGGGGAGGAAAGTCCTTGAGCCTCTTATCGCTAATAAACTACCCAAGAAAAGCCGAAAGTGCAGCTATGGCTCAAGTGGTAGATGCTAGCCTTGAGCAAAAAGAAGCTCAGGGACAGCACCCAGGCTGTGAGTTCAAGCCCCAGGACTGGCATTAAAAAAAACCAAACAACAATAACAAGAAAGAAGTCTTACCAAAAATCTAAAATCAAGACCCCACAATAACCTCTGTCTAGAAATTCCAACATACACATAAGGTTTCACATTGATGATTAAAACTAGAAGGACCTATAATCAGGCAATACTGAGGCTTTGCGGGCAGAAGATAACCTTATATTTAGATAAATGTCCACTTTCTTGTGATCTAGCATATTATGTATATGACATTGAGAGCAAGTGTGATTTTTATGTCAGATTTTCAGATAAGTTGGAAGTTTCTGTGTTGAATAAATAACAAGAGCCAGTAGTGGTAGCTTCATGTCTACAACCTTGGCTACTCAGAGAGCTGAGATCTGAAGAGCAAAGGCTTGAAGCCAGCCTAGGCCAAAAAAAATAAAATCCACGAGACTCTTACTTTCAGATAACTAGCAAAAAGAGAGGAGTAGAAGATGGCTGGCTCAAGTGGCGGAGCAAGGGCTGTGAACACAGCGAGCGGTGAGGCGCCGTGAAACACGTCCACCAGCACACAGCGATAAACAGAAGCTTGCCAAATGTTCTCCAGTAATTTGAAGTAGAGGATATAACACATCGGATATACTTCCTGGGCTATTTTACGTCAGCCCGGGGATCTGGGCTGCGCCGCTCTGCTTATCTCTAGAACTGTTGAGAAGTTGGCTGTATCCCTGCGCTCAGCGGTCTCCACTACACCCGCAGTTTTAAAACATCTGCTTGCTTTCTATTTTTCTCTTCCGTGTTTGTCTCTGTATTTCTACCCCTCTTTTCCAACGTTATGGAAAGAAGCTAACGAAGAAGGCTAAGGAAACATGTGCATATAGCAATCAAGCTCCAGGGCTGCCAGGAACTCACATAGCCTTGGCCCCAGGCTAGATACTTAGGAAGGAAGGTCTGCTGGGGACCCTCACCATAGCCTATTCTTTATTTGTTTTCTTTTCATTATTTTTCTATGATTGTTTTTGTGTAGTTGATATATAGAGGGGTCCCGGTAACACGAATCAGATGCCATCCGTACAATTCCTTTCGAACCACGTCTCCCCTTCCCTCACTCTCTTCCAGTCTTTCCCTCCATGTCTCCCCTTCCCTTACTCTCTCCCAGTCTTTCCCTCCCACCCCCACCCACGAGATACCTGGTTCATTTTCCACACAGTGTCTAGTGACATCACTGTTGAATTTGCTCTGAGCAAGATATTCTGTGATAACTTTCCTGATGACTCAGAAGATGCAGTATGTGTGGTATGCATTATTGGCTTTCTGCTATCGACTAGTTTTACAAGTTTACATGTACTTAATTAGTAAGATCTGGAAGAGTGAATGTTTATGACTACAGCTAATATTTAAGAAAATATGTACCATTATTTTTTGCCTATCCTGGGGCTTGACCTCAGGGCACTGCCCTGAGCCTGTGTGCCCGGGGCTGGAGTTCTACCACGTCGAGCCACAGCTCCACATGCAGCATTTTGTGGCTCACTGGAGATAGGAGTCTCTTGGCCTTTTTTTTTGCCGGGGCTGGCTTTGAACTGCGATCCTCAGATCTCAGCCTCCTGGGTAGCCAGGTGGACAGGTGTGAGCCACCGACGCTTGGCTATGTTTACTTTTGTAAGGACCAGAACTTCTTTCTGTCCGTATTTCCCGTGGACGCAGCGGTCCCTGGCATCCGTTTTAGGGGTTTTGCCTTTGTTCTGTGAGCGCTGGCTCTGCCCACGATGTCCAGGCTTTCTGTGGCCCCTCGGCCTGCTCCTCCCAGGCTGAGCTCCTTCCCCCACCCTTGCTCCGCCCAACCGAACTCCCCACTCCCACCTGGCAAGTGCTTCGGTCCTGTTACAGCCTTTCCTTATAATTAATCTCGTACTCATGTCTATGGAATTAGGAAGAAAATGGAAGGAATGAGAAGTCAAAAGATAAGACTTCTACTTTGACTCAGCTAACTTAGTTGCCAAGTAACTTTGGGCATAAAGAAGCTTCCATTTCTACAGCTGCTTCTCTCGTTTAGAAACGGTCGGGAATGTCAACGATCAGATGCTCCTGCTAGCGGAGAATGTATCTGTGGGATGTTTGTCTACTGGATGTTATGAGGGCTAACTTTTCTTTTACTCTATGGAATTGCTTTTTTATCTCCATGAACAGGCTACATCTCTTCTTTTTGTCTTCTTGGCAATTCTTTCAAGAATAGTTACCAATTGTGATTTAGTAATTGTCTACTTAGAACTTGCTCAAAGGATCCTAGCCTTGATCAAAATCACATTTGTTCTTAAACCTCCTGGGTACTTTCCCTGTTTTAAGAGATCATGTTGTATTTCCTGTGTTCTTGACTCTCAGAGGGTATTAATAAAGTAGGTGATAACAATCCTGATATTTACAGGGACACAAGTAGAAGGCCTCAGAATGTACTACTGGTTGGAATGTTGGTGTTTTTCTTGATCTGTCTTCATACTAGCTAACCCCTTCATAGAGGGAGGATGGGCCAAGCTTTCTGCTTTCCTACCTGCCCCGATTTGAGCTATCAGCGCTCTGGGTGGGGATGCTTCAAGAGGAAAAGTCCCTCTTGGCTTACGATCACGGATCCTCAGCAGCTCTGCACGGCCCAAGATGCTGAGCCACCCGGCCCTACCTCGTCCTGTTCTTCTTTCCCGCAGGGTCTTTTGCCTCATCTTCTGCCCTGGGACGATGCAGTTGAGTGTTGCATGCTCTCTCTATGGAGATGATTCCGTCTGCGGTCACAGGAAGAGGACACAGCTGTGGGCGGCTGTGTGTGCGAGCGCAGCCGCGGTGGTCTCTGTGCACTCTCAAGCGCTCCTCTTCTTGGCTGCCCTGACTCCCCCTTTCTGACCCCTTCTCCCTTGCTGTTTTCTCTGCCTTCCTTGAGTTTTCACCGCTCTTCTTTTTTCCTGCCAGTCCTTCCCCGCTTGTGCTCTGTGGTTCTACTGGCATGTGTGATGTGTTTGCTGCCCGGAAGCGCCTGGGCCGCGCTTGGCTCAGTGTCTGGGCCGCGCTTGGCTCTGTCTACGCGCTGCTGCCCAGCAGCGTCTGGGCCGCGCTTGGCTCAGCATCTGGGCCGCGCTTGGCTCAGAGTCTGGGCCGCGCTTGGCTCTGTCTACGCGCTGCCCTGCGGGTTCTTTGCTCGTGGGGTAACAATGCCAGAGCTCATGTGACCTGGTCGCGTTCACATTTCTTGTAATCATTTCAGTATCATGAATAAAATACCTCTTACTGAATTCTCACTCTTTTCCAGGCCTTGTGGTTAGCTGTGTTATAGACACTGTCTAAATCTGCCCTCTCCACAGCTCTTTCAGGTAGGGATTGCTTAGAGTTCTTATTTTGCACATGAGACTTTTGGATTTTAAGGGGTAAGCATGGCTGAAGCCATGAGGCTCAGATTCAAGACCAAAGGCAGGGGTTGTTTTGTTCTTTTTGGTCAGTTGTGGGGCCTGAACTCTGGGCCTGAGTGCTGTCCCTCAGCTCTTCAGCTCAAGGCTAGCGCTCTACCACTTGAGCCACAGCACCACTTCCGGCTTTTTTCTTTTTGCTTATGTGGTACTGAGGAATTGAACCCAGGGCCTCAAGCATGCAAGGCAAGCACTCTACCACTGAGCCACCTTCCCAGCCCCCCAAAGGCAGTTTGACAGGAAAAAATCATGCTCTTGACTGCCGTAATTCATCCTGGGGACACCTGCGTGTGTGCAGCACAGCCCCTCTCCACGCTCAGCTCACAGAGAACATTCCATGGTCAGCTCACAGAGAACACTCCACGGTCAGCAGCTCACAGAGAACATTCCATGGTCAGCTCACAGAGAACAGTCCACGGTCAGTAGCTCACAGAGAACAGTCCACGGTCAGCTCACAGAGAACAGTCCACGGTCAGCAGCTCACAGAGAACACTCCACGGTCAGCTCACAGAGAACACTCCACGGTCAGCTCACAGAGAACAGTCCACGGTCAGCTCACAGAGAACATTCCACGGTCAGCTCACAGAGAACACTCCACGGTCAGCTCACAGAGAACAGTCCACGGTCAGCTCACAGAGAACACTCCACGGTCAGCTCACAGAGAACAGTCCACGGTCAGCTCACAGAGAACACTCCACACGGTCAGCTCACAGAGAACAGTCCATCTTCCTTTCTGGTCAAGCCGCTCTTGGTCCAGCGTCAGAGTCTCTCCTGAATCTAGAACCCCTGTGCCTCCACCCATCAGCCCGTGGATTATGGCTTTGCTAACTCTCCTCATCAACTCTCCTGTATGTGATTAGAATAAGCTCTTCCCAGGCCCATTTGCTTCAGCGCTTTCCGGCCTAATAAGGTACAGCCAGGCGGGATTGCCTACACCTGCCAGCTCAGCTCCTCGGGTGGTGGAGGCGAGTTCATAGTGGTTGGAGGCCCAAGACCCAACCTGATAGCAGGAGACCCAACTTGAAAAACAAACTGGTATGGAGGTGTGGCCCAAGTGGCCGTGTGCAAGGCCATGAAACCCAAGCGGCTGCCCACCATCCCACCAGGCACGCTCATCAGTTCAGAGGACACAAACCGAGGGGCTGCCACGGCGGAAAGATCCGGGCTTGGTGAGCCTGGGTGAAATCTGTCATTCACTATCTCGGTGACCTGGGCAAAGTTTTAAATCACTCAGAATCTGGCTTTACCCTTAAAGGGAGGGATTGTTATATTTCTTCTGGGCTATTATGAATGTAAGAGAGAATTCCTACAGAATTCCCAGTATGGCGTCTGCAAAGTCATTGCTATCACCAAATGTGAATGTGCAAAACTCGTCTGTCCCGCAACACAGAAAGGAAGCATCAAACTTGCGATGCTGCTTTGGGGCCTGGGGCATCAAACTTGCGATGCTGCTTTGGGGCCTGGGGCGTAGAAGTACCTAGAGTGTGCTGGGAGGTTGCAGGGCTCAGACCAGAGGCAGAAGAGGAGGAGACGGGAAGGAGAGTGTGCAGAGGCCCAGGGGCAGAAGCTCCCTTTAAACCCTGAGCATTGACTGGAAGACACTTCTAGTGAGTAACAAACAATTCTCATTCCATTGACAGTACAACCTCATTTTATTAGTGTTCAAATATCCAGTATTTTTGAGAAGATATTTGGAAATAAAAAGTTAAAATAACTTCACCTATCACTGCCATTCTTAGGGTATTAGATTCATAAGATGACCAGCGTCAAAACCAGCACATTTCTCAATACATCTAATTAGTGATATTTTATTTATTCAAGTACCTGTGTCAGGTACTTGACATAGGAAGACAAATACGAAATAGTCTCTTCCCGCTATCTAGTATGAATTGATGGGAAAGTAGCTAGAAGGAAGCCAAGCAATTGGATTTAAAAGCTGGAAGGCTGGGTGCCGGTGAATCACTCCTATAATCCTAGCTACTCAAGAGGCTGAGATCTGAGGATCACGGTTCAAAGCCAATCCGGGCAGGAAAGTCCATGAGACTCTTATCTCCAATAAACCACTAGAAAACCGGAAGTGGGGCTGTAGCTCAAGTGGTAGAGTGCTCACCTTGAGCTGAAGAGCTGAGGGACAGCACCCAGGACCAGAGCTCAGGCCCCACGACCAACTGGAAGTTGATGGATGGAAAGAAATGAATGAACCTGAACTATACAAGAAATGGAAACCTGGTAGCCCTTGACGATTAATCTGTGTGGTGGTACAATCAAAACCGAGGCATTTATTTGTCTTGAACAGGCGAACGCTGCATGTTCTGAGGAGGGTGAGAGGTGGTCTACTTTCAGTTAGGAAGAAATGAGACAGACCTCTGAGGGGAAATGACATTTCAGTCAAGATCTGAAAACTGGAAGAAATCAGCTCCGTGACACATTATCAGGGTCTAAACCGGGAGCACACAGTGGAAAAAAGCTAAAAATACGGTCTAGCTAATTTTCGAAACGAATAGTTATCACCAGCTCTTCCTGATTCTGATACGACTGTCTTTATTATGTGTGACTCACTAACCATGTCTTCCATGCTTTCGTCCCTGCCATCTACTCGAACTCGTGGTGGTTGAGGTTGACCTTGAACCTCACGTGGAATTGCAGGGTGTCAAAGACGGAGTGTGACTGCTAAAAAAAGGATCGCACGCGACCCGAAGACGGGAGAAGGAACCCCGCTTCCTATGTGGGCGGTGGACTAACCTGGCCTTCTCACATCGGATGACATGAGAGCTGGAAGGCAGAGGTTCCGGGCAGCCAGGCTTAGGGGAGGGGGGGGGGGCGCGGGCTCCTTCAGACCCTCAGATCACCTTCAGCTCTTCCACATCCTGGGTCAGGCACGCAGGTAGCTTTGTGGCACAGGAACCGAATCGCTCTGCCTTGGTGTTGGGCAGCACCAGACGTGGATTCCAGCCTGTCTGCATGAGATCCAGCAGTCAACAGAAAAGAAGCAAAAGGATCCACGCTGTAGGGCGAAACCCAGCGCAGTAACCAGAAGTGCTGCAAACGACATTTTTTTCTGAACTAAAGGAGATCGAGTTGACTTACGTAATTATAACTCCTCAGATGAGAACATTTTTTTAAAAAAAGATCAGAAACCACCTATTGAAAAGGCATAGTGTTCTCGAGTATACTAATCCTGAAGGAATAACTCAAGTCACATCACCATGAAGTTACTGAGTATCAACCAAGACCAAGACAGGAGGCAAAATGTCAGACTCCTGGACACGAAGACTCTCCTCGCTTTCCACAGCTGCCATTCTCAAAGGACCGCAAATGAACTGACTTTACAGAACAGAAATTTCACATCACAGTTTTAGAGGCCAGAAGTCTGAAATGCATCTCACAGGGCTGAAGTCCAGAGAAGAGGTCAGCAGGGCTCATGCCCGCTAGAAGGTCTGAGGAGAAGGGCTCTCCCTCCTGCCCCAGCTCCTTGCTCTCAGTGGGTGGCTAGGCACCACTTACCTCTTTTCTTTAATCACCACATTGTCCCCTTCGCTTTCTGTTTCAACTATAACTCTACTTCGCTCTCATAACCCTATCTCTAGATAAGCTAGGCTAATTCCCCATCTCCAGATCCTCAATCATATCTGCTAAGCCTTTTTGGCCACATGAAGTAATATTCATAGATTCTTATTCATTGGGAGTCATTACTCATCCTGTTAGAACTACTGTAAACCAGAATAAAATGGAGTATAATTTAAAATACCCAAGGAAAGAATATAGGAACCAAAGGTATGACTTAAGGATTTATGGTGATCTTGAAACACCTAAATCATGCTTAAGAGACGATTATAGTATAAAATAATCTCTTGCAATGGAAGTGTACTATAACTAGAGAAAGGTAAAGGAAGAATAGTGAGATTATATCAAGGTATATTTAAAATTGTTTTTACTAGTTAACAGTGGTTATGTAAATATTGCAATTCTGAAACTGTGGTATGTAAAGTATGGAATAAAATAACTGTATAATTATTATTCAAAGTTTAGCCCACACAAAAATCTTCCCTGAGGCCTTCCTTAATTCTACTAGGAAGAAGCATTTTGCTTTCTCTGAATTCATATTACATATTATATAATTGTTATATAATTGCTTCATAATACTTATTACATTTTATTTTGAATTATGTTATATTTTCTATTATAGTGATTGGATGCAAGTACTTTCTCCAGGACAGTGCCAATCACATAAATTGGGCAATAAATCTATGTTTATAAATAAATGACTTATCTCAAAGAAACAAAGTTGTTACCAAAATTCTCAAGCATCATTCATAAAATGATGCAATATCTGAAAGATAGAACATCCTTATTGACTAGTGAAATGTTGGGCGTATGTCTTTAATCCAAGTATTCAGGAGGCAGATGTCAAGAACCATGGTCTGAGACTGGATGGGAAATTCACGAGACCTTATTGGAAAAACAAACCAAAGCCAAAAGCCTGTGGTTCAAGTGGTATAGTGCTTGCTGATAGGTGAGAAGGACTGAGTCTAAATCCCAGCACTGCCAAAACAAATTAAGTGAAAAACATAAGATGTCCTTTGACAAGCTCCGCTCTGCCCGGTTACTACTATGTCCATACCAGCGGCATGCAAACAGCTCCCCAAGGGCCCTATTTTGTGGTTTTCTTTAAGTGGTTTGTTCTTGTGACTAGAACTTTCTCAACAAGCCTCATATGCCATAATTATCTGACCATAACGAAAGCAATTCGAGTTACTAATTACCTGCCACCGCCTTCTTGTGCAGAGAGCATAGTACTTTGTTTAGCAGATAAGAAAGCCCAGTATTCATTCCGACTCTACACACAACCATGTGCTTACAATCAGGACATCTGTGAGGAATTAAGCTAGCTGGTTTTAGAACCAGAAAAGAAGAAGAAGAAAAAAAAAAAGGAATCCTGACTCCCTGCTGGCTGGGCACACTTCTTGGTTAATGTAGTGTCAAGAGAAAACCTACTTCACAAGCCATCCATCAGGGTCCTGGAGGAGATGGGAGGCCAGGCCAGGAAGCCTGGATTTTAAGCACAGTGTTTCCGCTAAGTGCGATACGCAGGCAGACCACGCTGCGCAGGAAGCTCTTGTCGGAACTGCTGTCCTCCTGAGATGAGCACAGGAGCCCCTCCCAAGGGTAGTAAGTCGTATTCTTCTCAGGACTTTTGCTGGAAGATTCCAGGGGACTAAGAGGCCTGGCATGTGAGCAATGACCTCGTGCTGATGAGGCGGAGCCAGCCAGGAGGAGCACTCAGGGAGGGGAGGGAGCTAAAGCAAGGGAAGGGCAGAGATGGACCCTGCACACAGGAGAAGGGGCTTGGGAAAGGGACAATGTAGTTGACATCAACGCACGTCAGAGTCACACTGAAGATTTATGAGACTGAAGGGTGTAGGCTGGAATTTGGATCTGGAAAACCCCCAAGGGCTCACGAGTTAAAGGTTTGTTCCTCAGGCTGTCAACACTGGAGGTATAAATCTCCAGCAGAAGCTTTTGAGCCGCTGGGCTCTTGCCTTTGGAGGCGGCAGTGAGACCGCTCTGATCCCAGATCTGCGATCCCTTCCTCTCTCTTTGGCTCTTCAGCCATGAAGTGCTTCTTTTCCTTCGTTGTATACTTCCGACATGGTATTCGGCCTTACCACAGACTGTACAGCGGGAACTCATCCACCGTGGGTCTTTTTCTCTGTGCAAGTCTCCCCCCCCCCATATTTGTTACAGTAATGAACACTGGAGTGGCACCGCATGTGAATTTCAGTGCAAGCTATGTGAATGAACAAGCGTTTGGTCAGTTCCTTTCACTAGTTCATGACACTCTGCCAGGTATGCTGAGAAACCTTCAAGAGGGAGAAATTCTACACCAGCAGGGAAGATAGCACAGGAAAGCACACATTTCACTGGACAAGTTGATAAGCAGATGACAGTAAGAAAGAATCACATACTACAAAAATCACAAAACGGCAGGAGTTACTATAAACATTTCAGTAATTCACAAATGTTAAACATCTCAATTCTCCAGTCAGTAAATACATAGTCAAAGAGTTGATTAAAAGATAATACCTAACCATTTGTTGCCTGTAAGAAATGTCTTCACTAGCCAAGACAAATGGACTTCAAGTGAGAGGATTTGTTAAGATTTTTCCAAACAAATGGAACCTAACTCAAGAGGAGTACCTGGCCAGTAGATTTCAAACCAAAATTAGTTAAGAGACAAATTCACTTTACGTTGAAAAATAGATCAATAAATAAAGAAGAGTCATGGGGCTGGGCAGGTGGCTCAGTGGTAGAGCGCTTACCTTGCATGCATGAGGTCCTGGGTTCAATTCCTTAGGACCACATAAGCAGAAAAAGCCAGAAGTGGCGCTGTGGCTCAGGTGGTAGAGCGCTAGCCTTGAGCTGAAGAGCTGAGGGGCAGCGCCCAGGCCCAGAGTTCAGGTCCTATGACCAACAACAAAAAAAAGTAAAGAAGAGTCAACGATTTTAAACATGTGTGCACTGAATGCTGGTACAATAAGTCTCATAAAAACACTCCCTGGCAAAAAACCAGAGATAGTCCTGAACACACTGATAGTAGGTGGTTTTAACATCCAACTTGGAAGGACAGGTAATGTAGGCCTCTAGATAAAATATCAACAGGAAAACTTCCCCAAATCACAAAAGATGCTGTCTCAGTAATCCATAAAACTTTCTCCAAAATGGGTCACATTTTAGGACGTAAAAAATCAAATCTTAACAACAGAAAATTGAAATAACAGTGTATTTGATCAAAGTATAATGGACTAAAACTAGAAATCAATGACATGATAAGCTACAGGGGATATCTAAATATACGGATACTGGACAATTCATTTTTAGATGGTGTTATTGAAGAAACAAGAGGAATAAAAAAATTCCTAGCATCAAACAAAAGTGAAAACATAGCAAAGAACCTTCAGGGCAGAGCAAAGGCGTTGAATTCTGTCAAACATTTAAGGAAATAATTCCATTGTTTTTCTTACTCTTCCAAAAAATTGAAGAGCAAGAAACACTTCTAAAGTAATTTTATGAGGCTAGCATGACTTTGATACCATAGCCAGAGACACGAAAAGACAATTACAAGCCAGTATTTTTGGTGTACGCAAATACAAACCTTATAACCAAGTAGTAGCAAGTAACAAAAGAGATTTGACAGTACATTTAAAAGATTATTCGCTATGATCAAGTGAGGTTTATCCAAAGCTACAAAGGTGATTCAACATATAGAAATCAGTAAATGTGCTACAGCCTAGCGGCATTATGAAAGACAAAAGTGATATGAACAATATAGAGCCAAATTTGATTTGGTCAAAATTAGCCTGCGCATGGTGTGGCTTGTGCCTGTAATCCTAGCCACTCAGGAGATAGAGATCAGGAGGGCTGAAGTTCAAAGCTAACCCAGGCAAAAAGTTAATGAGACTGCACCTCAGCCAATAAACTGGGCTTGGTGACAGCACCTGTCATCTTAGTGAAATGGGGCTGTAAACAGAGGGTCACGGCCCAGCTTGCCTGAGCAAAAACGGAAGACCTCATTTGAGGAATGACTAAAGGGCTGAGAGTGTGGTTCAAATGCAAGGCTCTGAGTTCAAACCTCAGTTCAACTAAATACAGACACACACACACCCCTTGCAGTTTGAGGTTGCTGTGTGATGTCTCATAAAGAGGTTTTATGGCCTATCCTACTTGTGAACCTCTATGCTTTTCTTCTTCATACTCGCTGAATACGGACGTGTAGGCCAGTGTTAAATCTCCATCAGCCTCGGTTCTTAACCAACTCGTGGAATAAACATTTCCCTCACCTCTCACCGTCAATCAAAAATACCTATGTGATCTACATGGGCAAGAAATTTGCTCATCTATAAAATAGAATTGCTGGATAGATACTTATTACAGAGATGCATTCAGAGGTGTCAGCTCATAACCACAAATTATGTATTATTATTCGAGTGACAGTTTTAGGGCAAGTAATGACTCTATGGAAAACTGAGCCCTCGACTTCTGTCACCTTTCCGTGTCGATGGCGCAGCTTCCTGTCCCACAGAATGCGTGAAGACGGCAGATTTCCACCTGTGTCTAAGACATCCACTTGCCAATATCCAGCCTCTCCCTTTCTCCGCTTCACCTCCTCTGCTTCTCACCCATCCCACACGCCTGGGCTTAGAGGAAAGTTCAGTTGTAGATGAGTATTTCTTCAGAGAAAGCATCCTGTCTCATTTAAATCAAACTCCTTCCCAGGAGTCAGCCTGCGCCTTTTGGGTTTGGGTAAATAGAGCTTGGCCTGTGCCAGACACACTGCCGATGAAATCTCTGCAGGAGCTTGACCTCCAGTCACACGTCCACGCTTCTTCGTCCTCTCTGAGGCAGGAATGATCTGCCTAAAGTTATCTTGGTGTGGGGCGGGGGTGGCTCGCGTTTGGAGAGGGGCTGAGACACGGTTGGAAATATTTATATATATATATATATATATATATATATATATGTGTGTGTGTGTGTGTGTGTGTGTGTGTGTGTGTGTGTGTATATATATATATGTATATATATATTTGTCTGTCGTGGGGCTTGAACTCTGGGCCTGGGCGCTGTCCCTCAGCTCTCCAGCTCAAAGCGAGCGCTCTACCACTTGAGCCACAGCACCACTTCCGGTTTTCTGGTGGTTCATTGGAGATCAGAGTCTCATGGGCTTTCCTGCCCCGGCTGGCTTTGAACCGTGGTCCTCAGATCTCAGCCTCCTGAGTAGCTGGGATGACAGGTGTGAGCCACCAGCTCCCAGCATGGTTAGAAATATGTAATGATGGAATCATCTCTTCACTTAACAACATATGCACAGCATATCTATGGTTCCCTGTTAGCTAGTTGTCTGGGTGATCCGTACTTGTCTGGTTTGTCATGTGATTGTCTCAACCCGTATGGAGGAGCCTCGGACTGCATCAGAACGGCCTCTTGTCATGTAGACATTGTGTCCTGTCCTGTCACCACAAGAATAAAACAGGCCCTCCCCCCCACAAACAAATAGAGCCCACATTGCATGACTCTGATTACAAAATACTGTTATCATCATTGGTGGTGTTAGTTGCTCACTGTGCCTAATTTAGGTCCAACTTTGTCCTAAGTATGCATGTATAGGGAAAAACCCATCATCTATGTTGAGTTTAGTAATGTCCAAGATTTTAGTCCCACACTGGGGTGGGGTCTGGAGCACGTCTTCATGGGTGAGGAGAGACTAAGATAGTCTGTCTGCTGTTCACATGCATGGAATACGTACACACACATAGAATACACACACACACAGAATACGCACACACACATAGAATACACACACACATATAGAATACACACACACAACATATTCCATTTTACTTCTCTATTTGACCCCTGGCTTGATTTATTTAAGCAAAAGTGTTGCTTGGAAGTTTCTTCCAGTTTCATGGAGTTGTAATCCACAGATAAAATTATACGTATTTAGCTGTACAACATGGCATTTTGATAGAGGTGCATCTGTTAAAGATGAGCACAGCATGGTCATGAACACATCTATCACCTTGTACAGTTAACTTTCCACCAACTTCTGTGATTTGGCCAAGGACTATGAAATGCTGATCTTCAGAGATTGGCTAAATAAAGTAGCTAAGCTATAAGAGTCTGAAAAAAGCAATTCTCCATTTCTTTCCCTTTATTTTTCTGTTGCTATATTAAAAAAAAACATTCCCTTATATCTCTTATTTGCAGGTGCTCCATTATGAGTCTGGAATTCTAGGAAGAAACTTTGAAACCATGGAACCATGGAGAAGTTGCACTGTTGAGATTTCTAATCAATCTTTACAGTGCCTCTTTGCATTTTTTGAACTTGAATATATTTTAGATAGACCAACATACAAATCTGATTCAAGTTGCATCTTGATTCTTCTAAGCACAGTAACAAATCTGGTCGAAGTCAGCCACAGATTTTCATAAGTAGTGGCTCTTGAAATGTTGAGTTGAAAAGGAAGCTTTGTTCTTTTTAAAAATCAGAAATCAATAGTTAGCTCATGTCACACACCCACTGATGAAATCAATAGTTAGCTCATGTCACACACCCACCGATGGAAAGGTGTGAGCAGAAAGACGGTGCAGAGCGATGCGTGGAGAAAGAAAGCCTCAATTGTCTCTCACCCGCCTCTTTCCTGTTTGTCAGACATAGCAGTTGATTTAGACCTTCTCTTCTATTATGCCTGAGTTAGCTTCAGAAATCTTATTAACTCACTATTCCACATAAGTGGAAAATTGACACTAATAAGATAAACATTTCCTTGTTACCAAACATTAAAAATAGAAAGGTTAGACTTGTAATGGTTAAGTTAAACGTCAGTGAAAATCTCATCATGGAGCTGTGTGGGGAGTGGTTAGGCCTTTGTGAGAAGCCTCGGGCAGTGAGGCCCGGCTGGGTCCAGAAACACATCCTCAGACCGGGGACCAGCGGCCGGGGAAGGCAAACAGAACCCGTGGGCCTTGCCGTGGCTTCCTCCTTATGCAGATGTGCAAACACTCAAAAACGAAAGCACAGCGTGATGAGGAGGCGTCAGAGCCATTCCTTCTGCAGAGAAGCATGCTGTAAGAAACTCAGCTGCGGAAGAGGAGACCAGGTCCACAAGAGGAAGGCATTGACTCTAACCGAGGCCCACACGAAGGTTTGCTTCTGAACTGCAATCAGCACTACAAGCGTAAGACACCTTCTGTCATTCCCACTTCCATGTTGTGGGACCTTTCCTCAGAGAGTTAGTTCTGAAAGAGCTTGGCAGCTGCTGGCATCTCTGGGATTGACATTGGAGCCCACTGCAAAGGCGCTGAGATGCCGGGAGTCAGAGAAGCCAAGCTGGTCTACGCCCTGGGCAGACGCCTGACAAAACACGGGCTAGTGAGAGCTGTAATTGATAAAACGGCCAGACGTTGACCACAGGGCTCTGGATTCTGTGTGTGTGTGTGTGTGTGTGTGTGTGCTCATGCACGCGCGCGCGCATACTGGGGCTCGTACTCAGGGACTGGGTGCTACCTCTGAGCTTTTTAATTTTTTTCCTTCTTCTCAGGGCTGGTGCTCTACCGCTGCAGCCACGCCTCCACTTCTGGCTTTTTGGTGGTTAATTGGAGAAAGGCTGGCTTCAAGCTGTGATCTTCAGATCTCAGCCTCTGGCGTAGCTAGGATTAGAGCTGTGAGTGCCTGGTACCTGGTGCTCTCTCTCTCTCTCTCTTTCACACACACACACACACACACACACACACACACACACTCACACACACACACAAACCTCCCATGTTTATGGGTTGGAAGGAATTAAAATGGCCATACTGCTGAGACAACTGGCTTCAATGCCGTTCTGTAGTTTCTGACTTTATTCTTTTTTCAATGTGTTGCTATTATGGAGGTGTTGTACAGAGGGGTATAGTTACAGGTCACTTCCTTTCCTTCAGTGTCATCTTTCCTCATTCTCCCCGTTCCCTGCCCCATCCTCGCGGTGATGGGTGAGCGCAGAGACAGAGCCGCAGGGCTGGGGTCAGGCTCAGACCCTGGGACGGTCACCCTGGCAGACTCAGACCTGCCGGGTCGGGAAGCTCCACCCTGTGTCTGCCGGGACAGACGGCCGAGCCCGGCGGCCCACACCCGCCTCCCCGCCGTGGCTTCCCGATGCCAGCTCCTGCCAGGGCCGGTCACCACGTGCAGCAGCTGACTGCGGGGCTGCAAGCGTCCCCGGAGAGGCCTGGAACCGCGGCTTCGCGTCCACGGCTGAGGAGCAGCCGGGAAAGGGCCGGCGCGATGAGCCCAAAACGAACCGGAACAGAAGAGAGATGTCGAAGGGTCTGGAAGAGGGCCGCGGCCGGCCGCGGGCCGCGTTGTTGGCAGGTAGCTCACCCCAGGCCCCGTGAGGATCCCGACGGATGTCTTGGAAGCTCAATTTCAGTTGGAGGCAGCGGCTCGTGACTGTGAGCCCAGCTCCACAAACCTAGACGCACACACACTGGCGGCCCACGTGGTTATCGCCGAGCCACTGGGGTGTCATGGATCTGGGGAGCACGCCAACAGCACGTTCAAAGTGCAACAACGTGAGTAAAAGAAAGGGTACGGGGGGTGGAGAGGAGAGCGGCAGAAGGGTGAAGGGGGGGACCGCAGGCAGGAACGCACGGAGCAGCCGCAGACCAGAAAGATGGGGAGGGCGGGTGAGGGGGACGGTTCTGAAGGGACCGCGGATGGCGATGCAGCGCACACAGGCATGGCTTCACTACGTGGCAAAGACTCCAATGCACAACTAGAAGAGGGAGGGCGGG
>NW_012267243.1:18795784-18799337 GCF_000151885.1 Dipodomys ordii | reverse complement strand
GCTGCGAGGCTGACTGGATCGGCACGCACTGCGCTCGGAACCGCGCTGTTGAACGGCAACTCCTTTGTACAATCATCTAAAGAAAATAAAAGAATCCGAACTTCCTAAGGGCTCTGAGAGCCTCTGCCGAGCAAACAGCTGCCCAGGTTCAGACCCCAGGCCTCCGGACGCTCCTTTCCCGCAGGCAGGTTCATCTGCAGTGAGCACGTGCTGAGCGTGTCGGCGCGTCGCCCATCAAGTGGGCGCGGTGCGGGTGGACGGTGGCCCGTCCCCGTGGAGGAGGCGTGTGCAGCGGACGGCTCCAGACCCCGGGGAGGGGTCGCCGCAGGGCGTGTGCAGCGGACGGCTCCAGACCCAGGGAGGGGTCGCCGCAGGGGCTGAAGCGGAGTCAGAAGGACTCGGCAGCGGACCGGCCGGCCGCAATCACACACTGCCGCAGACTTCAACCTACCGCCGCTACCAACACACCGCACCTCTCCAGAGGCCAAACGAGAAAAGAAGGGCAAAGCCGTTTCCCTGCGGAGGTTCCCAGGTTTGGGAAATCATCGCTTCCCGCAGGGGAAGGGAGTTGAAGCTTCCTGCCTCGGCCTGACTCTCCTGGAAGCTTCCTGTTACCAAGAGCAAGGCCTGGCGCGTGTAGTAAAAGCCCTTCCAGGCCACAAACCCGGGTGGGGAACGGACGGCTCCTCCACATTGCGCCTTAGCTCCGATGGCCCCGGCGTCCAGGCTGCGGACGGGCCGTGGCGACGGCAGCATCCAGCGCCGCCTCCGAGCTCAGCGTGGCCGAGAAGCGCCGCGGCCACTGCACCATCCGACGCTTCCACTTGAAGGACGTTTATTAAATTATTAACGACTCCTTTGGATCCCAGGTCCTGCCAGCGTCCTCCCAGGACGCCTTTGCTAAACTCAGAGCAAAACGCCGGCTGGGCCCATGGAGCGCTCGCGCCTTCCTTCGAGGGACCTGGTTTCCAGCCAGCACCTCCCACCCTTGCCGTCCCCCACTCATAGTCCAAGGGTCCCACGAGGAATTCTCAGCCCAAGGAACTTTGGGAGAAGAGACAGAAGGACAGAGATGGGGACAGAGAGCAACACACAGGGAGAGTGAACTGTGGGCACCGGGTCCAGCTGCCGCCACCTTGGCATCTTGGTGGAAACTCCTGGGGGTGCAGCCCTTCCCGCCGCCCCAGATGGCAGGTACACCCGAATTCCTAGAAGCAGGGCCGGCATTGCACAGCAGTTACTGCACCCGCCAGACTGTGCCATGAACACGGAGACCCCGACCTCCCCAGCCCCCCGTGACCTGCCCCCCCACGGCCCTGTCGGCCCTTCCCCTCAGCGGACGCTGCGCCCCCGGACTCTGCTCAGCTCACCCTGCATTCTCCCGGCTCTCCTTCACCTGGATCTGCTGCGTGGACATGGTTTTTCTGCTCCTTCTTTGCTACCCTCGTGGCTCCGTTTCCTGACACCGTGAAGGGCATTGAAGGCTGCAGGGGTCGGGGGACATTGCGGGCTCGCTAATAAACACTCCCGATTCAGCCTCTCCAAGTGTGGCCCCTCTGACCTCACAATCGGATGACCATGTAAGTGGAGCAGTCATGGAGTCAGGCCATGGATTGGAGTAATATTTGTAAAAATCAAAAAAATAATCTGTATGTGTTACCCACATACAGAGAAAACTGACCGATGAGGAGGGTGACACTGCGCTCCTCACGCAGAGAAAAGGGAAGACACAGGAGAGACCAGAGGACCGTGGCAGCGGAGGGCGGCCACCACAATTGGAACTGGATTTTACTAACACACTGACAGGGCTAACGCTTGATCCTTAAGAAATGAGTGCGAGACATGTGGAAGAAAAGCGGGGAGCCCAAGAGGTGAGCACCATGTCCACACAGCACACTGTGCACACGGCACACTGTCCACACAGCACACTGTGCACACGGCACACTGTGCACACGGCACACTGTGCACACGGTACACTGTCCACACGGCACACTGTGCACACGGCACACTGTCCACACAGCACACTGTCCACACGGCACACTGTGCACACGGCACACTGTGCACACAGGACACTGTGCACACGGCACACTTTGCACACGGCACACTGTGCACACGGCACACTGTCCACACGGCACACTGTGCACACGGCACACTGTGCACACGGCACACTGTCCACACGGCACACTGTGCACACGGCACACTGTCCACACGGCACACTGTGCACACGGCACACTGTGCACACGGCACACTGTCCACACGACACACTGTGCACACGGCACACTGTGCACACGGCACACTGTGCACACAGCACACTGTGCACACGGCACACTGTCCACACAGCACACTGTGCACACGGCACTGTCTTGGAATGTGGGGCTGAGGGCTGGCTGGCAGGCATTGGTGTCCAGATTTATAGAGCTGAGGGAAGTCTGTGAATTTATGTAGCATGTCTCCTCCCCTGTCATCCGGCGGTGAGGTGGCATGCGTGTGAGATGGAGGTGTGTGATCGTCCGAGTGTGAGACAGGGTAGTGTATCAGGAGCATTGGGCTGGGTTGTGATGGAGCTGCGTTCCTCAGCGTCCTGGGCGGGCTGGGCAGGGCGGAGCGGCTCCGTGAGGCATGCAAGGTGGAATCTCAGGAATGGAGCCGATGAGCTAATCGTGTACAGATCCGTGTCTTTAGGCTTGCAGATTGCGTAAGCTTGTGCTGTTCGAAACCGAGTGTGGAAATTTGTCCGGGAGAAATTTCCCTTTCATCGTTGGTGCAAGTCAGAGCCTGGGATCCGGCCGAGAGGGCCGCGGGCGTGCGGGCGGTGATTCCCTCCGCCCCGTCACCGAACTTGGCTCAGCGTGTGCAGCCGCTGCACAGAGCCAGCGTGGAGCGCCGGGAAGCTGGACTCAGAGCCACGAGATGCCGCACGCCCTCCCCGAAACCAAAGCCAAAGAGAAAAGGGACAGGAGAGGCGCTGGGCAGGGGTTTCCTGGCAGGTCTTCAGCCCGAGCCTCCTCCTGCCCGGCCAGATCACGGTCCTACCAGAATTCAGCCGCAGATGCCGCCGGCCAGGAGTCTTGATTAGGAAGTCAGCGGCTGTGGGTGGACACATGTCCCCCAAGCCTGCCTCGGATACACTTGACACTGTTCCAGAACTGAGCCATGAGGGTAGTAAAGCAAAGCACAGAAGAAACACCCCAACAACTGCAGTGGGGGGTTCTGGCCACCAGGAGGCCGGAGGCAGGGCCTGGGGGGGGATGGCGCCTGCGTGGCTGGGGCTGGGGTCGGGGTCACGCGGGCTGGGGTTGGGGTCACGCGGGCTGGGATCAAGGTCATGCATGGGAGCTGGGGTCAGGGTCACAGGAGCTGGGGTCGGGGTCACGGGAGCTGGGGTCGGGGTCACGGGAGCTGGGGCCAGGGTCACGGGAGCTGGGGTCGGGGTCACAGGGGCTGGGGTCAGGGTCACGGGAGCTGGGGTTGGGGTCACAGGGGCTGGGGTCAGGGTCACGGGAGCTGGGGTTGGGGTCACAGGGGCTGGGGTCAGGGTCACGGGAGCTGGGGT
>NW_012267243.1:18794438-18795629 GCF_000151885.1 Dipodomys ordii | reverse complement strand
GGAGCTGGGGTTGGGGTCACAGGGGCTGGGGTCAGGGTCACGGGAGCTGGGGTTGGGGTCACAGGGGCTGGGGTCAGGGTCACGGGAGCTGGGGTCGGGGTCATGCACGGGAGCTGGGGTCAGGGTCACACATGGAAGCTGGGGTCGGGGTCACGGGAGCTGGGATCAGGGTCACGGGGGCTGGGGTCAGGGTCACGGGAGCTGGGGTCAGGGTCACACATGGGAGCTGGGGTCAGGGTCACGGGAGCTGGGGTTGGGGTCACAGGGGCTGGGGTCAGGGTCACAGGAGCTGGGGTCAGGGTCACAGGGGCTGGGGTCAGGGTCACGGGAGCTGGGGTCAGGGTCACAGGGGCTGGGGTCAGGGTCACAGGGGCTGGGGTCAGGGTCACGGGAGCTGGGGTCAGGGTCACACATGGGAGCTGGGGTCAGGGTCACGGGAGCTGGGATCAGGGTCACGGGGGCTGGGGTCGCGGTCACGGGAGCTGGGGTCGGGGTCACGGGAGCTGGGGTCGGGGTCACGTGAGCTGGGGTCAGGGTCACGGGGGCTGGGGTCGGGGTCACGGGAGCTGGGATCAGAGTCCACAAGCCCAGGCGCAAGGCTGGCAGGGACGGGCCGGTCCTCAAGCCCTTGCTCTTGCCTCTGGGAATTCAGGCGTGCCGTAACCGGGGGTGGGGCTTCACCTTCATCCACACAGAAGACAAGATGGCCGGTGAAACCCAGGCCCCTGCCAGCCACCACGCCAACAACATGGTGCGGGTTAGACCCGGCGTCCTCATTTCAATACCCTGGAATAAGTAGAATGTGTCCAAGATGGTTTTAGAGAAAAATCAAAATCCAGGGCTGGGAAGGCGGCTCCGTGGTAGAGTGCTCACCTAGCACGCATGAAGCCCTGGGTTCGAGTCCCCAGCACCACCTACAAAAAAAGAAAAAGCTGGAAGAGGTGCCGTGGCTCATGGGGCAGAGCACTCGCCTTGAGCAACAAGAAGCTCAGGCCCCGAGTTCGAGCCCCAGGACTGACAAAAAAGAAAAAGAAAAAGAAAAATCCAATTCCAGATCCAAATTCCCACCAGTTCCCCCAGAATGTGTAAGGCTGTGCTGCCAGCGTCTGCTCCAAAAGAGAAAGTCCATTTCCTCCTACTTTACAAGCAGCAGGGACTCCAGCGGGGTGGGAGAGGTGGGGTGGGGGATGG
>NW_012267243.1:18793410-18793943 GCF_000151885.1 Dipodomys ordii | reverse complement strand
GGGGGTTCAGGGAGGAGTTGCTGGGACTCAGAAAAGCAAAAGATGGCACCCCAGAGCGTGGCATTGGGCGTGGAGGCGCTGTGAGCGGAGGGTCTGACTCTGGTCTTCCTTTCTCTGTTTTGTGTCTGGTCCATTGAAGTGGGTGGGGCTTCCTCTGCCCCAAGGTTGCTCACTGCCCGGCTCCTGTCCAGGGATCGTCCTCAGCACAGAAGACCCCCCCCAGGAGGCCAGGGCTGGACACCCAGAGCCCCCCTGGAGGAGGAGGCCGGGGCTGGGCACCCAGAGCCCCCCTGGAGGAGGAGGCCGGGGCTGGACACCCAGAGCCCCCCCCCAGGAGGAGGAGGCCGGGGCTGGGCACCCAGAGCCCCCCCCCTGGAGGAGGAGGCCAGGGCTGGGCACCCAGAGCCCCCCTGGAGGAGGAGGCCAGGGCTGGGCACCCAGAGCCCCCCCCCTGGAGGAGGAAGCTGGGGCTGGGCACCCAGAGCCCCCCCCCGGAGGAGGAGGCCGGGGCTGGGCACCCAGAGCCCCCCCCC
>NW_012267243.1:18780480-18793115 GCF_000151885.1 Dipodomys ordii | reverse complement strand
CAGAGCCCCCCCCCTGGAGGAGGAAGCTGGGGCTGGGCACCCAGAGCCCCCCCCCGGAGGAGGAGGCCGGGGCTGGGCACCCAGAGCCCCCCCCCGGAGGAGGAGGCCAGGGCTGGGCATCCAGAGCCCCCCCCCCCCAGGAGGAGGAGGAGGCCGGGGCTGGGCATCCAGAGCCGCCCTGTGACCAGCCGCTGCTGCTTCCCCTGAGGGTAACTGGGAGACTCTCGTCTGCACACCGACGCCTTCTGTTCCAGTCACATTTCCTCCTGTACTCCCCCCGACTGGCTCCACTCTCCTGCCCCATCTCCACCCTCTCCCTATTCAAGACACACGGGAGACATCGGGTCCTTCTTTGGCAACACACACACTGCGCGGCTCACATGTACTGGCACGTGGTCTGACATTGTCCTTTGTCCCCTTCCTCCAGACAAAGGAGATGCCGTTCATTGTCTCCACGGATCCCAGCTCTGCCCCTCTGTTCTCTCGGTTCCTTCTCCGCGTATCTTAGACTCCAGGAACATGAGCCCCGCAGGAGTGCACCCTACCACGGGAGCCCAGACCTGCCCTCCTCACGCAACGCCCTTGATGCCCAACAGGGCCTTGCAGCCCCAGACCCAAGAGCACGATCGGCCAGACCAGGGTGGGACCAAGGCCGCATGACCGCGTGCCCCCTTGAGCTTATCAGTTATCCAGGACAGAGCTCGGGGTGCTGGTCCCCGATGTCTCCCCTGGGCAGAATACATTCTTTCCTCACATGACTGCCATTTGTCGCTCTGGTTGGACACACCGTTGAGGAAGAACACAAGTTAGCCACTTAAGGGACAAACAGTTGTTGGAAAAACCAGTTTTTGGAAAACTTCTCAGAAAACCCACAATTGAAACTGCACTTATACCCCTAGCAACTGCCAGTTAGACAAAGGGTTGAGAAACGCGACCCCAGTTACTGGAAAATGGACGGGTTGGTCAAGTCCCTGGAAAAAGCAGCTGTAGGTCATAAACAGTTAAAAAATACATTGTTGTCGGCATTCCTATGGTTAGTCTTATGGGTCTCAACCAATGATCCGCTTGCTATGTAGGATTTAACCAATCCGGTCATCACTAAGTTGGAAAGCCCCTCCCCTTACTAGAAATGATTATGCCCCTAACCAATGAGCCTACCCTGAAACGTGCCCGCGAAATGCTGACCAATTATGTGGAAGCCTTCGATCCTTAAGCCAATCATGTAACTGCTAGGATGGAAACCCCCTCCTCTTGCTGGGAACCCTACAAGAATCCCGCTGACCACGTGGTGGGGGCTCACAACTCTGACCCGCTGCGTCGGTGACGGTTGAGTCCAGGCTCGAGGTTGCGATAAACGGCTCTCATGTGCTTGCATCGGATTTGGCTTCTTGGTGGTCTTTGGGGGTCTGCGGCCTGGCACGGCACCACCAAGGGTGTGCGGCTGAACCTGGTGGCTGGGGGCCTTGGATGCACCCCCATGGCTCCTTGGTGGTCTTTGGGGGTCTGCGGCCTGGCACAGCACCACCAAGGGTGTGCGGCTGAACCTGGTGGCTGGGGGCCTTGGACGCACCCCCGGGCCTTGGACTTCAGTCACAAGAGGGCTTTGCTGTCATCATCTATGGACTGTCAGCGTTCATAGATGTCATTATTGAACCTTCACAGCGCTTTTCTTTCTCTTATAATGCTAGTCAGTACTTACACATTTTGTACCACTCAATAGAAATTCTGTTCTGATTTATGAGGAAAAGACATCAAGTTGTAAATATGCGAAGCCTCAGACAATCCTCGCTGGCTGTGCATCGTACTCTCCAGATGCCATGTTGAGTTAAAACCCTTTTGTGTAACTATCTAAAGACAGTTATAAAAATGACAGCCTGTAATCTGAACATTTAAAGAACAAAACTGTAGTTGTTGCATGATTTAAAATTTTTTTTTGGTTGGGATACTGAACATTCTCTGACTGCCACTTTTAAATGTGAAGGCAAATAAAAAGTTGTCCTTAGATTTATTTAATACCCTAACTTAAAATACTAGAAACACTGTTAATTTAAATCATTGCAAACAGAGAGCTTAGGGAGCATAGTTGGGCCAGCATTTGCCTTTGTCCAGCTGGGCAGCTTAGGAAGCGAAGCGATTCCATCTTCTTTTATCTGAATGACTTGCAATAATCCTTTTTAGACTCGGTTTTCCCCTTCCAAAAATCTCATTTTTTATGTTTTCAACATTTCCAGAGTTCTTTCCGTGTGTCTAGCTGATCCACCCATTTCATTTCCTCTGGGATATTCTTTATCTCTCTCTCTCTCTCTCTCCCTCCCCCTCCCCCCTCCCCTCTCTCTCATCCATAAATTTACCTCTGCTCAGTTCTTGGGGAGCATACCTAGCTTAGAAGCTTTAGGAGAAGCACTGTCAACATTTCCATGGTCAGGTCTTCCTTCTGCCAGTGCTGTAGTTTTCACTCCGCGGAAGGAGCTCTTACTTCCTAGAAGCCCGTGGGGACGGACACAGCAGGAGTTAAACAGTTACCTGCGGGGTTCAGGTAACTTCCTGGCAGGAGCCAGGACGGAAGGAAAGACAGAACTCCTGCACAGCCAGGAGCTGACACATTGTGGAGGCTCTGCATTGCACAGGGAGCGGAGAGCGCGTGCGAGCGGGCTCTGTATCCTTGTCTCAGATGCTTGGTCTGCAGACTCTGAGTGATGCCGTCTGCCAGTGTCTTGGCACCGTTCCCTCCGTGGGAAACGTCCGTCCTACACCCCAGGATCACCTGGCTGTGCACCCGGGTGACCTGTGCTGTCTACTCTGCACCCTCAGATGCTTCCCAATGGAAGCCAGACTTGGTCTCTTCATTTGGAATCTCATCAGCTGACTATTAATGACTCAAGAAGTGTGTGGGAGGATTAAAAGCCAGTCCACAGGAGTTTGAAGATGAACCTGAGGCCCTCAGCCAGCCAGCCGGCCCCGGGGAGGTCTGGGCTTACCGCTTCCTTCCTCGCTGGCCAGCCCAGCGAGCGGCTGGAGGGAGGAGGCCCTGCTTGCTCTCACTTTTTCCAAGTCCTTGCCGCTTTGCTTCCCTGGCGCAGCTGGGCGGGGAGGAGCGGCCAGGAGGCAAGGCCCCCCGGGAAAACCTCTGGCCGGAGGAGGCCGAGGGGGTTTTCTCTCAGCTAGAAAAAAAAGCTGGCCCTGGGGCCCAGTGGGAAGCGCACGCTGGGCGTGGGGCTGCTTTCCTGAATGAGAGGGAGCAAGGCGGCAGGGGCCTTCTGCGCATCTGCGCATCTGCGTTTCCATCCGCTGGGCCTGCCCTGTGCAATAACTCCCCCCCCCCCCCCGCCTTTCTGTGGCGTGCTCTAACTCGTGGCACATTAAGCAAAGAATGAAATGGCTTTGCCTCAAGAAATGAGATTGGCCTGCCGGGTCCCAGCGAGGGCTTGCACATCTCCACCGGTCTGTAACACTGCCGTGTGTGTCGAGAGAGGAGGCGGAAGGCAGCCTGGCTGGGGCACAGCAGCTGGTACGGGGGTGTGCGGGGCCTAGCGAGCCAGCTTCCTCCTGAAGAGATTCCCGCTGCATTACAGCAGAACTGCTGACCGTGCAGAAGGACCGGCGCTCTGCAATGCCGGTGCCAGCAGCGATGACAGGGCTGCCCCCGGGGGAAGCGCGTGGTTAGCAAAAATGCCAAGAGGAAAATCAATAGGATGACTGCGCTGTGTCTCCAACGAGGGGAAAGAAAGCAGCCAAAGAAGCCATGCAGACAAAGAAAGACAAAAGGAAAGGGGAAAGAGAGAAAGGAAAAAGAGAGAAAGGGAAAGGGAACGAAAAAAGGAGGGAGCTTCCACTGTCCTGGTACTACCTCAGGCTCTGGCTCTGCTCATGTCCTCCGTCCGAGGACGGCTCTGCGAGGGATAGATGTAGATGCAGACATGCGTCTGGAGGGGGAGTCAACCCTCCCAGGTGTACAGGGCTTGCAGCCTTTTCTTTCTGGTCTGGTGAGGATCTGGGAATACCGAGAGACCCAGGGCCAGACCGGGTATGCGGGAGACAGAGGTCTGGGCGCCCAGGGCCGGGCCGGGTGTGTGGGAGACCGACGTCTGGGCGCCCAGGGCCGGGCCGGGTGTGGGGGAGACCGATGTCTGGGCGCCCAGGGCCAGGCCGCTGCACGCCCTTTGAGAACATTCTTTTACCTCTCTGCACCCATCTTCAGTGGGGTAAAGCATATCTCGTTGGAAAGTCTTTATAAAGCAAGCAGCGCACATCTGGATGTTAGCCCACGCTCCAAAGCCATGGAGAATTGTCCTTGGGCAGGGGGAGGGAAGGAAGGGCGGTGAGTCGGTGGGGAGGGCAGGTGAGAGGCGGCCCGGGCCCTGCGGTCGCTGCCCCTGGGGAGCCCAGAGCCCTCCTCCCGCAGTGCGGCCGCGCAGATGGCAGAGCACACTTGCCTAAGGAGAGCAGAGCGCGGCTCCTCACGTGCTGGCATCACCCGCGTGCCCCTCGGCTCCCGCACTTTGGGAGACGGGCCTGGACCACAGTCCGGAACACACCCTGCGTCCCGGGACAGATTCCCTTCTACTCTTTTAATGATTCTGACTCGTGTGTACCCAAAACAGCCGCTGCTTCTATGTTTCCTCTGGTTTTCCCTCTGCTGAGTCGGCTTTGAGAACGTGTGGTCCTCCAGGGACCAGTACCTGCGCTGCGCCAAGAGCGTCCCTCTGACGCGCTTACCTGTCCCCGCCCCGTCATATGAAGATGTCTGTGACCTGGCTGGGATTCATCGGTGCTGTCTCTCAGGGAGATACGGGTTTGTAGCCATTATCTATACACAGGGCGCTGAACTGAGAGGCTGTTAGGCTCTGAAGGCGTTAGCGGTGAGAGGCCGGCTTGGGTCAGGTAGACCCACGTCTGTGTGGCCTCTGTAAAAGCCTGCGTGTCAGACCTGTGGGTTAGTTGGTAAGCAGAACTGGTGCCGTTTTGCTCAGCTTTGCTTAGATTACTCAGTGGAAACATTGAGTGTGTGTGTGTGTGTGTGTGTGTGTGTGTGCACGTGCACCAATACCAGGGCTTGAAATCAGGGCCTGAGTGCTGTGTCTCAGGTTTTCACTCAAGGCTGGTGCTGTACCACACCTCCTTTTCTGGCTTTTTGCTGGTTAACCAGAGATAAGAGCCACACAGACTTTCCTGCTGAGGCTGGTTTTGAACTGTGATCCTCGGATTTCAGCCTCCTGAGTAGCTAGGATTACAGGTGTGAGCCACCAGCACTGATGTGCTCCAATGCTTGAACTGTGCCTTTACCCTTTTGCTTTTAGTTTGTTTTTTTACAGTCTCATGCTTTGGACATGAAAGGCTTTGGGCTGGGTAGATGGTACCACATGGTACTACAGCACCTGTTTTGTGTTGATAGTCTTGCTGACTGTTGCTGTGGATAACTTCAAATTGCAATCCTCCTATCTCTATTTCTCAAACAGCTGAGGAGCAGGGTTTATCTTTCCGAGGGAAGTCCAGCCTGCAGGTGTGAGACACAGTTGCAGGGTTACTGTTTGTAAGAGGACAGACAGAATTTCGGTGGCCAGGATGAAGCATCCGCACACCAGGTTTGTTGCTCCTCTCATTCCTGGCCATCCCCGCTCGTGGAGAGGAGGGGCGGCCTGTGGGAGGGGCTGGGGAGTGGGATCCCTGGAGCTCCGCAGCTCCCTCACAACATCGTATTCAAGAACAAAAACAAAGTCCAATATTTGAACAAGGTGCTCTGAACTATTAGGATCAATTTAAGAAGCTCTTAATGTAACAGCCTCTTAGATGGACAGATGGCTTTCACATAGTTAAAATAGCTATTTGGGTCTCCATTTATTCTTTTTTCCACACCCAGACCTGAGACCATTAGGAATAGACCTAACTAAATGGAAATTTCCCCTTTGGGGGATAAAGTGCAGATGAAGTCTCCACCATGAGCTCCATTGCCCAAGGTAGATTTTAAATAAATCTGGAAAACTAGCTTATCTTTGTTTCTCTCTCTCTCTCTCTGTCCTCCTCTCTCTCCCCCTCCCCCTCCTCCTCCTCTTTCTCCTCTTTCCCTCCTCTCTCCCCTCTCCCCCCCACTCCTCTTCCTCCTCCTCTTTCTTCTTCTTCTTCTTCTTCTTCTGATTTTTACATTGGGCGTTAGCTTGCACCTGTTTTTAGGTCTTCCTGAAGATTTTCTCTCTTCTTGGATCTGTTTTAAATTAACAGAGAAAGATAAAGTTTTCTACACTTCCCCCTCTCTACTACAAAAATACACTTCAAAAACACATGCACACACTTATAAAAGGTCTTACAAGATTCCTGTAACACCGGAACACGTTGTTTTCCATTGCTGTGGTCTTATGGAGAGCTCTTCCTCCTTTACTGCTCTAGTGCATTTTTTTCCACTCGAAACTATTGACTTAAAAGAAAAAAAAGTCTTAGAAAAGGGAAGGGTTCGTGTCAGAGCATAGGAAAACAAAACTCTAAAAATAGCTCGGATCCTCAGATTCCCCTTCAGACATGATGCAACTGCTGGCCACGCTCAGGAGCTGCTGACACCCAGAACATGATTTCTGGTCCTCTGCCTTAGTTCCCATCAATGTTTTCTCAAAATCAGGTTCTGGGCACTGCTTCTCAAATGTAGCCCTATACAAACAAGCCTACACAGACCCTGCTAGAAAATCCCAATGCTGCAGCCAAAGTGAGTGATGGAGATGGACTGGAAGCTTAATGATTATACACACACACATACACACACCGATCAGTCCATTCATTCTTCCAACTATTGCTCCTACTTTGTTCTTTGAATTGTGGAGAATAATGGAAGGTGAACCTGCGTTTATCTTATGTGACAAGAGTTGTGCACACTCCCCTAGAAAAGAAGGTCCTGACAAACTCTTGTGGGGAAAAAACCCACCCTTAAAGGAAGTGAAAACAGTAGATGTCACCAGGTGCCAGACTTCACGTTTTCTCTCTTTCCTCAATCCATAGTTATCCTAAGAATAGTTATCTTTCTAAAAAGAAAATCTCACCACAGAAATCTGCCTTCAGCATTTATGGGACAAAGACCTGCGGTCCCTGAGCGTTACGATGTGTGGGTTTTGTCCCCAAAGCTTGCCTCCAGTCCTGAGCTGCGGGACCTTTTTGGCAGCCATGGCTGTGGCTTACTTACCTCTCACTATCCAGGATTATAGAGAAGACTGTCATACAAGCAACTCAATGACGTTTTAACGAACGGAGCCTTTTCCACCCATCCATCCCTTTTCAGAACCATTTACTGTGAAATTTAACACATATGGGAAATTAAACCATCGAGTGATTTTACTCATATGTTGTCTTCATTCCCACCTGACTGAAAATCTGTGGCGCTGTTTGCTCTGCAGAGTTCCTCTGAGCATCCTGCTCTTGGTCTGCCCTTCTTCCTGCCATGTGTAACCACTTACCACATCTGTTAGTCTGTTCTCGGCTCAGGTCAAAGTCCCTGCTTCACCTCTGTGCTTTCTATCCCTGGATCTCAAACAGAACTCTGTATCCACTGGAAATCTCAACTAACATACCGCGTCCTCTACATAGGTTTACATTCACTCTATTCTGCTCACAAGGGGCACTATTATTGTGCCTTCACCGTCCATCTCTTCATCTGTCCAAGCAGATTTTCCTGTGTCTATACTCTGTTGTTAGAGACCTGCCTTACTCTGTTTTTAATTATGTTTTATTATTTCTAAGTGGTTGCACAGAGTTTCCATTCACAAATGACCTCCTCTGTACAATGTGTCTTCATTGATGTCGCCTCGCATGATTCTACCCCATGCTCCTCATACCCCGTTTGTAGTGACCATCACAGAGGTGCGCCAGGAGCAAATCCTTATTAAGTTAGTAAATGGTGGTTATGTCAAAGCATGCAAAATGAGGGAAAGAGAAAACAGAGAGCATCGTCTACACAAACACATAAGCACACGCGCGTGTATATACGAAGAGAGGGCAAGAGAGACACAAAGAACAAATGGTAGTGCACATGTGTGTTCCAGAGTTTTACACACTGGAAATCACTCTGTCCCTCTCCCGTATCGCCCACTTCCTCAAACCAGAGCCGGGGTGGGGAAATCTACACACCCTTCCATGACAAGAAATGCCAATGTAGCGGCTGAAGAAAGCGTCTGGAACCAGGGGGTAGATGTCCTGCCTTAGCATCCCACTTGCAGGCCACCAAGGGCAGAGTCCAAACTCTGAGCACAGGGTCTTGTCTGACCTGGGCGCTCTGGGAATTATTTGATCTTGCCAGGAAATCTGGAAGAGATGACGCTGGAAATCTCTTTGGGCACTCTGAAAGTAGGGGTTAAATTTGTCATTTTATTTAGAAATTAAGTTGGTTTAGTTTTGGGAGAACTGAAACACAAGTTACCTCTTGATTCAAGTTAGTAAACGCAGCTAAAGCTATTCATCAACCTGGATCCTTCTTCTCTTAGATGGCATAAATGTTAAACACGGGCGTGTGAATGCTCTCTCCTTGTTGCTCATGGTCTGCTCAGTGATCTCCCGCTAAGTCCTGCGCTGTGTGCACGCATTAGTAGCGCAGGAGTTTCACCGTGATCATTTCACAGATGCACTCGGCACACTCGGGACAAGTTCATCCTTCTATGAATCCCTCGAATCTCCTCTTCGCGCTCCCATCTTTCAAGCAGTATTTTGGTGTCGCTCTCGCTTTTGTTACAGAATTAAACTCTTTGAGAGCCAAATGAAACACGTCCTTCCTTGGAAGAGCCCTCCTTCCCTGCCAGAGCCCTCGTGGCAAGCAGGGTTTGTCTGTCTTGCTACCACAACCCTTGTCTTCCTTCGGGTGCTCAGCTCGGTCTGCTCCCACTGGGCATGCTCACCAGTCCCCGGAGCTGCGGGCTGCCTGGCGGGCTGGGGGCTGCCGTCCTCAGGGCAGGGACTCAGCCTGTTTCCCAATAGATAAAGAGTTGTAAAACACTGCTCTGGACATTGTGTCCCGATAGTTACCTTCTGCTCACCAGTTATTAGATTAGTTACCGAGGAAAGACAAAGGAAACAAGAAAACCGTCTAGGAACCCCACGTCCAAAGGGGAATAAAGAAGCTGATGAACACGGTAGTGTTGGAAGTGGACGGTGGGATTGGTTGGCTCTCAGATGCCTTGAGAGCCCGGGAGCCAGGCCTCGAACTTAAGACTCTGGGTCGGGAGACAGGTGGCCAAATGGATTCCCTAAAGATAGGTGGGAAATGAAAAGATACAGAGGGCTTCAAAGTAGAGGGGACCGAAGCCAACACCCCGGAGGCCCCGAAGGCCGGGCAGCTTCCAAGCGGTCACAGCAAACACAGGGATTTGCTCACCAGATGGAGTGGTGGCCCTGTCACTTTCCCAAATGTACCAGACGAGGAAACATGAAAGAATGGCTAGAGAGAGCATGAACTGTGCTCACTGAGAAGGGAGGGTCCTGTGTTTCCAGCTGCCCAAGAAAAAGAGAAGAGAATGCAACTGGGCCACACTAACGCACAGCACTGAATTAAACACAGCAGAGCTTGTTTCTCTATGTTCCATGATATTTTTGATCTTCCTTATCACAGCTCACACCTTTTTGGAAGGGGAGGGTGGAGATTTAAGTTTTTATTCTTTACATTACATGCTGCTCTAGGTTGAATGGTGCCATAGCATAATATATAATACATATAGCAAATATTATAGGCAATATATTATATAGAAGATAAAATTTTAAGAGAAAAATAGTTTATAAGGAAAAAGAATGTTTATAATGATAAACCAGGTTGCTAATCCATCATGAAGACATTATTTTTGGGCCTAGCTATAGAGTCCCAAAATAGGTTAAGATAATAGAAGAGCAGGGAAAATAGAAAGCTAAGCAATCATGGCTGATCTGAAGACAAAGAAAATCTATAGAAATGATCACAGAGGGGTCACTGTAAACAGAGTTTTACTCCTTCCTTCCTCCCATGCCTCCCTCTCCCCTTCAGAAAGATCATAGATGGAGCATGACTTAGAGCAAGAGCAGAAATGATTGCTGTAGCAATTGGGGTGATGTCAGCTGGTCCAGAAGACAGTGAATAGATTTAGGAGGTATTTTGAAGAGGGCAGGAGAGGGCAGAGAGGAAGGAAGAGGTAGGAAATGGGCTGCTAGCCGAGGCGGGGCTCACATCTGTAAGTCCAGGCACTCAGAAGGCAGGGAACGGCTCAGAGCTACCCTGCCAAAAATTAGTGAGGCTTTATCCCCACAATAAAACCAGGCGTGGTGGTATCTTCTTGTAATC
Source organism: Dipodomys ordii (assembly GCF_000151885.1). Classification (NCBI taxonomy): domain Eukaryota; kingdom Metazoa; phylum Chordata; class Mammalia; order Rodentia; family Heteromyidae; genus Dipodomys; species Dipodomys ordii. Next base: position 18,782,842 of record NW_012267243.1, on the reverse strand, counting down.
CCAGCTATGTGAAAGGTCTAACAGTGCTCCAAGGCTCACCACCACCTCTCTGAAAAAAAACCAGGTACGACAGTGATGGATGGATGTGTATCTGGCTCACATGGTAGAGCACACGAAGGCTCAAAAGCAAGAGCGAGCTCTTAGATGGTTAATGGTGGAGTGATGGATTTGAGAGCATTGGAAGCAGTTGAGGTGACATCGAATGGTTTCTATCCTAGCCATGCTGGTAATGGGATTTCCAAACGGAGACCATCAGCAGGAAGTTGCACATGTGAAGCCGTAGCGCAAGTGATCTTTGTCCTAAGATCTGGAGTTTGGACTTGCCATCAGACAGGTGGTTATTAATGACCTTGCGGAGGGCAACCCCACCCGCTGAATGACCTTGCGAGAACGGAAAAGAACAATGAATCCAAGGTCCACACACATTAGCATTTCAGGGACGGGAAGACCCGTCAGCATGACAGAAAAGATGGAACGGGGAGGCAAAAGGGCAGACAAGCCGAGGAGTCTCAGATCTTCTGGGAAGTCACCACGGTAAAGGTTGGAAAGGTGTTTTGCAATCTAGTTATAAACCTCGGGCGATTGTTGAACGTGAAATTGGATTGTTGAGCTTGAAATTGGTGACTTATCATATTCTAATCCTATGATATTCTGTTTAAAGGAAAACAATAAGTCCCTTTCTTAATAAAGACTGTAGAGTCCCTTGTACGGGTACACATGGGGCCAATTAATGTCTTTCTTTAGAAGCGAGGACTTCCTGCAGCCCTGCACTGCTGGGTGGAGCCCTCGCAGCAGACCCTTTTGAAGGTGTTTGGTTCAAAGCCCCTGAGGGCCTTCGGAGGTGGCTTGGGGTTGCGCTCACACTGCCGGTCCTCCGACTGGCAGGTGGACGTCCCCGTAACCTTCTTTAAACTAGCCAGGACCCCGAAGCTCAGGGAGGCTAAGCAGGTCAACCAGGCCACCCAGCTTGATGCGCCACCCGACAAGATCAAGTTCATGGTCATTTAACTGAGACCCAGGCATGCAAAACATCTCTGGCCCAGTGGGAAGTCCCAGAAGCATTCCTAGTTTGCTGCAACTCTGTCTTCCATTAAATACAAACTGTTATGGGTGGCTGGGGGGGGGGAGGGAGAGAAGGGGAGAGAGGGGGAGACAGGGAGAGAGGGGAGAGAGAGAAAGAGAGAGGACTTTCCTTAATCTTCTGTTTGACCTGCTGTTGCTGGCAGAGGTTTTTCTGAATGAACAACTTATGCCCTCTGGCAATGAAGAACATTCCAATCATTGGCTCTGGTTACTAAATGTATAAGCAATGGGCTGTGGTTTGTGTGGCAAGGTGTAAGGTCTTATGTGTATAGTGTGTATAGGTTGTATAGTGTATATAGTATATATAGGGTGTATAAAGTGTATAGGATGTATAGGGTATACAGTGTATGTAGAGTGTATAGGGTGTATAGTATGTATAGAGTATATAGGGCATATAGGGTATATAGGTGTATAGTGTGTACAGGGTATATAGGGTGTATAGGGTGCATAGGGTATATAGTGTGTACAGCATATATAGGGTGTATAGGATGTATAGGGCATACACGGTGTATAGGGTATATAGGGTTTATAAGGTATATAGTGTCTATAGGGTGTATAGCGTGTATAGTGTATATAGGGTGTATAGGGTGTATAGGGTATATAGGGTGTATAGTGTGTATAGGATATATAGTGTGTATAGGGTGTATAGAGTGTATAGTATGTATAGAGTGTATAATGTGTATAGTGTATATAGGGTATATAGGGTGTATAGTGTGTATAAGGTATATAGTGTGTATAGGGTGTATAGGGTGTATAGGGTATATAGTGTGTATAGTGTATATAGGGTGTATAATGTGTATAGGGTATATAGTATGTATAGGGTATATAAGGTGTATAGTGTGTATAGGGTGTATAGTGTGTATAGTGTGTATTGGGTGTATAGTGTGTATAGGGTATATAGTGTGTATAGGGTATATGGTGTGTATAGTGTGTATAGTGTGTATAGAGTGTATAGAGTGTATAGTGTGTATAGAGTGTATAGTGTGTATAGGGTGTATAATGTGTATAGTGTATATAGGGTATATAGGGTGTATAATGTGTATTGGGTATATAGTGTGTATAGGGTATATAGGGTGTATAATGTGTATAGGGTGTGTAGTGTATATAGGGTATATAGGGTGTGTAGTGTATATAGGGTATATAGGGTGTATAGTGTGTATAGGGTGTATAGGGTGTATAGTGTGTATAGTGTGTATAGGGTATATAGTGTGTATAGTGTATATAGGGTATATAGGGTGTATAATGTGTATAGGGTGTGTAGTGTATATAGGGTATATAG
>NW_012267243.1:18741326-18779673 GCF_000151885.1 Dipodomys ordii | reverse complement strand
GTGTATAGTGTGTATAGGGTGTATAGAGTGTATAGTGTGTATAGGGTATATAGTGTGTATAGTGTATATAGGGTATATAGGGTGTATAATGTGTATTGGGTATATAGTGTATATAGGGTGTATAGGGGTTATAGGGGTATAGGGAGTATATGTATAGGGTGACTGGAGCCGGGTGGTGGATGCTGGATTTGTGGCTTTAGGAGCACACCCCTAGGTTCAGTAGCACTTTAGATGTGTGGACTTTGACATGTGCAGTCCCTGGACTGGGGATAGGGTATTCTATTAACACTCAGAATAAAGGGTGGGGCAGTATGGAAAAGTATTTCTTATAATTAAAGACAGGAAAAATTTTAAAAAGCTCCGGGTTCCTTTGATTAGTGTGAACTTGATATTCTCAGGCTTTTGAGTGTTTGGAAATTATCTTTTTTCCCCTTTCTCCACTGAGCTATTGTTGATGACATGTGCGGCTTGGCAGTCAGACTCAGACCTTTCCGAAGAGGAAATAGAGTTCAGCTGGTCGGCTTCTACGGAAAGTGGTAGCTGTTAAAACTGGATTAGCTCAAAATCTAGCCTCACAAGGAAGCAGTCCATTCACTTACAAGATGTGCTGAGAAATCTAGTTTTGAATAAACATTAGAAACGTTGCTTGATTAAGTTACAAATAGGTGCATTTGCTAAATTTATTGTTCTTTTTCTCATGTGTCAAGACAAAGAATATAACCTCATTTTTACATTTCTCACTGACCTTTAGGTAAAGTCTCCTGTGTTGGCTTTCTGTTCCTGCTTTAAGATAAGCAGCTTAAAAAGAAAGATGTAGCCAGGCACTGAGGGCTCACACCTGTAATCCTAGCTGCTCTGGGGGCTGAGACCAGAGGATTGTGGTTCAAAGCCAGCCTGGGCAGGAAAGTCAGTGAGATTCTTATGTCTAGTTAATTACCAAAAACGATCCAGAAGTCAAGCTGTGGCTCAAGTGGAAGAGCACTAGCCTTGATCAAAAGAAACTCAGGGATAGCGCCCTGATTTCACTCCCCCCCTCCCCACACACACACCAAAGAAAGAAATGAAAGACACATGCTAGCTCACACTTTGGTGGTTGCCACAGTTTGGATGGGGGACACGTCATAAGGCGTATGTTGCTGAAACATGAGACCAACACTTCATAGCCCAGACACAGGAGAATTGGGTGGGAGGCTGGGTGCTTACGCCCCTTTAAGGCCCACCCCCAACGGCTCAGTTTCCCCAAACTTCCACCAGCTCCCGAGAACACCTTTCTGTGGACTGGATTTTGGTCCATGGGCCTATTGCAATCACTTCCAAACGAGAGCACTGACTGCAAGAAGACTAAGTGTAGAGGAAAGCGTCAAGATCTCTAGTTTGTATGCAAGTATGCAGTTTTTCTTCTTTCCCCCTAGAACTCAAGTATCCGGGCCACACATTTGATCCCTGTGTGCCTCCTGGGCCCGGCGTGAGCGATGGGTTGACTCACCCTCATTTCATTAAGGTACTTGTGAACAGCCAACGAGGACCCATTTGTGCTTGCCAGCAGACCCTCATCTACCTCTTTATCTTCTTGAAGACTTTGAGTTTTATTGCTGGGCTTAAATCAGATGCAGGGGGACTGGCTGGAAAGGGCAGCCACCATATGGAGTGTTCCCGTGGTGCGAAAGCTTTGCGCCGACTTCTATGACTTCCTTGAAGTTTTCCTTCCTGTCCTGCGTGTACCTGATTTCTTCTCGTTGGCCCAGTTGTTTATTTGTGTCCTCTTGGCATTCATCTGCCTCCTTAAACATTTCCTCTTCAAGGTCGCCGAGCAACCTTGTCATTCTGTTTGCCTTCCTTGTTGGCAATGTCTTCATTGCTATTGCATCTGACTGTGGTATTGGTCTTTGAGGAAGGGTGTTACCTTCCTCCAGAACGGAATCCTCTGATGCCTTCTCAGCTTGCTTCCAGCGCTGAAAAAGCAAAGCTCTGTTATTTATAAATTATCTAGTGTGATACTGCGTTATAGGAGCAAAAATGGCCAGAGATATTACTAAGTGATAATTCCCTAATGTCCTGTGAGCAATGTCCTAGGACTCCGATTTTTCTACGTCCTCACCAACAGTTGTGTTGTTTGCCTCCCTTCTTAGTTCAATTTACTGTAAATATCTTATGTAGAGTTAAAAAGTTTCAGTTCATCAAACAATATAAAAACTATAACTACATTGATATCTGTTAGGTTTTTAAAAGAGGTAGTCGAGTAAGAACTGCACCACACATGTGGTATTGAGGTAAGGGGTAGGTTTATTCATTGTTCCGGCTGGCACCAGGCCATCTTGGTCCTCCACGTGGTGGGGAAAGGCCTGGGAAAGAGAGCTGGGAAAGAGAGAGAGCTGGGAAAGAGAGGAAAGAGAGAAAAGAGCTAGAAAAGAGCAGAGAGAGAGAGCCTGGGCCTGGGCTAGGCCTTATCTAGGGTATGGGCGGGGAAAGGTGTGGCCACATCAAATTCAGATGTGACCTCAGCGGATGCAGATGTGACCTCTTCCAGGTGTCCCAGTTGCCTAGGTAACGCAGGTACTGGGTGGAGACTTTGCTGGGAGGAGGGTGGAGTCTGCTCGCCATCCAGGAGCGGACCTTACAATATCTACATCTGTTTTACGCCAATTCTCTAGAGTTTTGAGCTTTGTAATATAATTTGAAATGCAGTAATAGAGTGTCTCCAGTATTGCTATTACTCAAAATTGGTCATTTAGGAGTGTGTTGACTAATTCCCCACCTTTGTGAGTTTTGTTTTTATAAGCCTTTAAAAGGTATTGAGACCTTATTTGTAGCTGCATATATATCCTACCTTGGAAAATGTTCCATAATATATTCTGATATTATTGGGTAAACTGTTCTGTATTTGTCTGTTAGGTCCTGATTTGTTTTATCTCTAGTTGAAATGAGTTGTCTGTGTCTTTCATTCTGTCACTTTGCTTCATTTATTTAGGAGCCCTGATAGCTGGAATGTATGTAGTTATAATTTTTATATTTATTTGATGAACTGAAACTTTTTATCTCTATATAATGTCCTTTGTTGTTTCCTGAAGAGGTTTGATCTGATATTAGGAGAGCCACCATGCTGTTTTTTAGTTCCCATTTCCTTGGCATATATTTTTCTATTTGTTCTCTTTCAACTTTCATGGATCCCAGGTTTAAACCGAGTCATCTGCGGCATCTTTTGATAACTATTCAACAAATCTGTGTCTTTTGACTGGGAAGTTTAGGCTGCTCACATCTGAAGTAATTACCCTTGGGGCAGGACTCACTTTGATTGATATTTTGTATTTTCTGTCTGTCCCCTAACATTTTGTCCCTCATTCTTCTCCATTAACTTTTTCTTTTCTTTCTTCCTTCCTTCCTTTCTTTCTTCCTTTCTTCCTTCTTTCTTCCTTTCTTCCTTTCTTCCTTTCTTTCTTTCTTTCTTTCTTTCTTTCTTTCTTTCTTTCTTTCTTTCTTTCTTTCTTTCTTTCTTTCTTTCTTTCTTTCTTTCTGATGGTCGTGGGCCTGAACTCTGGGCCTGGGCGCTGTCCCTCAGCTCTTCAGCTCAAGGCTAGCGCTCTACCACTTGAGCCACAGCACCAATTCCAGCTTTTTCTGCTGAGCTGATGTGGTGCTGAGGAATTGAACCCAGGGCCTCAAGCATGCAAAGGCAAGCGCTCTACCACTGAGCCACCTTCCCAGTCCCCATTAATACCATTTTTGTGTTTAGTTGGTTATTTTTGTAGTGTTTAGACTTTGTTTCTTTTCTCAATTCTCTTTGTGTACATTCTCTATATTTTATCTCTGGCTATGAGAATCTCATTCTAAAGTTATAATTTTGTACTGTAATAGCTTCAATTGCATATAATACTCCAGTTCTTTACTATTCTACTTGGCTGCATTTCATGTTACTGATGCTATAAATTGCACCTTTTTAAGTTTTATTTACCTTAAATTAGATTTATAAAGGTGTATGCTTTTATCTTTTTCCATTTTATTAAATAATAATTTACTAACCAAAACTACAATAATGGAAGTTCTTATATTTGTTCAAATAATTACCTTTGCCAGAAAACTTTAGTATTATGTATGACTTCAGAGTATGGATTAGTCTTTTCATGCCAATTTGAAGGATACCTGTTAGTTGGAGTAAGTTCCAACTTTTATCTGGAATTGTCTTAGTTTACCTTTCACCTTTTGAAGGAAACTTTTACCAGACAAAGAACTCTGTTCACAGTTTTTATCTCTTCCAACACATTAACTAGATACATGATCTCACTGCGTCTGTGTCTCTGGGAAACCTGCTGGTATGCTCCGTGAGCATTTCTTATATGTGGTACCTGAGGTTACTTGAAGTTTTCAACCTTTTCTTCTTATCTTCTTTTAACTCTTTAGTAGTTGGGTATCATGTGTGGGTGTGAGGTGCTCAGGTTTATTCTACTTGGAGTTTGTTAAACTTCGTGTGTCTTTATACCCATATTCCTGAGAGGTTTTTGGTCATCATTTCTTCACATGAGCCTTCTTCCTTTCCTCTCCACTGTTTTTAGACTCTCCTGATTCATCTCGTGGTGAGGGGGTGGAGAGAGCTCTTCATCCTTTTGTTCTTATGAGAGCATCATTATGGAAAGAGCCCCCCGGCCCCCGGCTCTCCGGCTTTCTGCCTATGATGTGACTGGTCCCTTTCTCGTACACAGACTCCCTCCACGATGCCTCCCACGATTAAACTCTGCCCAGCGTGTCTTGGGTCATTCGTGCTCCTTCTCACAGACTCCCATTTCGTGTGAGCCTGGTCTGCAGTTGGCTTGTGCCCCCCCCCCCCCGTGTTCATTTCTCCCTTAAAGGATCCCGGCCTCACGGCTCACTGGCCTGAGTCCTGCAAGAAGAACTCGCGTGTCCTTTCATCCCGAGCAAAAGGAGGAACTGGGAGCTGGGTGGGGTTCTTCAGAGCGGCCGCTCTGTCATGGAGACTCCTAGGGAAGAGCCGGCCGAAGGGCCAGGAACTTTCCGATATCTAGGTTTTCTTGACTGGGCACTTCCTGTGCTAATCCATTTCCGTTGCTGTGTTGGGACGGAGCGGCTTTCTGAGGAAAGGTGTGTTAGGTCATTCACTCTCTCCTCCCCCGTGCGTTCGTTGTCAGGCTTTGTGCATCTGGAAATAAAGCCCTGTCGGGCCCTGGGGGGGGCGGGGGGTGTGCACGGCAGAGCACACACACCTTGCACGGTGGTCGGCGGTCGGACAGAAGGACCTCTAGGTGCAGACAGCACATTCCCGCGGGCGGGAGGGCGGCGGGCCTCCGTGTCAGCCGGGCTGGTCACTGCCCGGCCTCCCGGGGAAGAACAGCCCGTGTTTGCTTCTCTGACAAGGATGTGGTTTTGTGGGCAGGTTTACATTACAGCAGATTGGACAGACATCAGGAAGCAGACAGAGCAACCTCTCTAGGCCTACAGGGCGTTTAGTAAGATCCTGCTGAGCTTCTGGAGCGGACGGACCGGGGTGAGTCACGCTGTCCGACCCGCAGGCTCCGGCCGGTGCGCTGTGTCAGCCTCAACCTCACAGGCCGGGCAGGGCCAGCTGGGACTGACGGAGCTGTCGCTGGCCGGGGTGTGGGACGTGAGGCAAAGCCTTCCGGGCTGGCCTGGCCGCCAGGGCTTCCCCACCCCACCTCCAGGCAGCTCCGCTGATTGCTGCTTTGTGAGTACCTCAGGCCGGTGCAGCCGCCCGACCGCCCACCCAGTGCTGACCGCCTGGAAATAAACCCTTATCCCCAGGGGCCTCAGCCCAGCAGAGAAGTTGGCAAGTAGGCACGTGACTGCTTATTGACTCCTGTGGTTTGCTGAGTAAATATAACACGGATCAACACAGTGATCTGAGACACGTGGAGTGAGTGCTTAGGATGAGGAGCTCCTGAGAAGGTTCTCCGACTGGTAGCAGCTGATTCTTTCTTTTTCAGATTGGATTTTAGAGTTTGACAACTGTTGGTCCATACAGAGTGAAGAAAGCCCTTCTTTCTTTTTTTCTTGTCTGTCTGTCTTCCTTCCTTCCTTCCTTCCACTATCTAATCTATCTATCTGTCTGTCTGTCTGTCTGTCTGTCTATGCTAGAGCTAGCAGCAAGGGAAAGCAGTAGAATATCTATAAGGGGAAAAGCCTTGTGTGTGTATATGGCACACATCAGGTGTTGGTGTTGGTGGTATGTGTGTGTTTGTGTGTGTGTGTGCGCGTGCACGTGCGCACTCTGTGTTCTAACTTTGAATTTGACTTTATTACAATACATGGGTATGGATAACAAAAATAATCTCACCAGAAGGTACAGAATAGTCAAGGGTGCGATGGGAGAAAAAACAGATGAGGTTAATGTGAGCGAACTCCAGTATACCATATGTGAATTACTGGCAAACCCCTTTGAACAATTAAACTAAAACACACACAAAAAAATGATGAGAAAGTAGAACAGGCCTTTTTTTGGTGGGGAGGAGAGCAGGTGATAGAGGGAGGAGAGCAGGTGATAGAGGGAGGAGAGCAGGTGATAGAGGGAGGAGAGCAGGTGATAGAGGGAGGAAGACCATTAGAGCAGGTGATAAGAGGGAGGAAGACCATTAGAGAAGTAAGTGAAGGTGGATGTCGTAAAAGGACTCTATGCATGAATGAAATAGAATCATGAAACCTATTGAAATTGCTTTAAGAAGGGAGAGGAGCCCTGGGGGGAGAGATGGAGGGGAGTTAGTTGGATTGGGGTGCGTTATATGCATGGATAGAAATATCACATTGAGCACCCCATTGAACACGTTACTATATGCTAATAAAATGCATAAGAAACTGATTCAAAATATGGCTCCATCTCAAACTTAAGCCATTTTAGGATGAAGGAAGAAAAAGGAAGTATATGAACTTACACACAAAAATTGTGCTTGTCTTAAAATACATTTATTTACTAAACTTTTCTTTCCAAGCTGGTTGTCTCTCACTTGAATGCTCTGCCCCTGTCTCAAGTCCTGTCTCTTATCAAGATGCTAAGCAAAAAATCGACTTGAGAATTAAAGTGTTCTGGATTGAATTTTACCAGTTGTATGTTTGGATAAATCGTTAAACATCTTTTAGCCTCAATTTTTTTTTAATCTGTAAGGCTTAATAAGACCTGCTTGTTTAATGTTATATTAACAAAATAATTGGTGTTTAAACGCTAATGTGGTGTCCCATAGAGACCAAGGTTTAGTGCATACCCTTTCCCTGCTGATAGCTTACCATTCTCTGTCTGCCTCCTTTTGGGGCTGACCTTTGAGACCACTACTTAGTGCTGTTGCAGCCAGTGAAGCCGGCATCCTGCATGTTCTAGGAATTCATGGGACAGGAGGCTGAGTGGGCAGGGTAAGGTGTGTACGTGTGTGGACAGGGAACACTTTTACTTTCGGCCAGAGATTTCCCTGTGGCTTGTTGGACAAAGAGCGACTGGAAATAATTTGGGCCTTATCTTTGCAAAATAGCTCTTCCGTAGTGCTTGCTCTTTATTTAGCCAAAGGAAACAGACGGACGCTGTTAGAGTTGGCAGCATTTCACCAAAGCAGCATTCCACAAGAATGTGATTCAGTGTTTTTTCCACTGGGCAGACCAGCCTAAAAATTCTTCTTTGTAGGTGAACATGCTACTGTATGCATGACTCAAGTTATCAGACTGGATAGACAAATACCTTAGCTTGAACAACTCTAGATACTTGGCCAGTTCTTGCCTTAAACTGAATTTCCTAACAACTCTGGGGGAACTTACATAAGATCAAAGATCTATGATTGCAAATGTATTTTCAATGCAATTTTGGAAGTCTCAAATGTGTAAGGACCTCTAAGGATCAAGCAGAACTAAAGACTAGAGACCTCAATTATCCCTGTGCACCTCTCCATTTCCAACATGCATGTGCATAGATAAATGCAGATGCATATGTGCATATATACGTCTATTAAATATGCATTTATACATTAATCAGTAGTCAGTTGTTCAGAAGAATGGATTCTGAAGTTTTTATTTGGTTAACCTCTCCTCAGGCTTAGGTCTCATCTGAACATCACCTTTTCTTGCCTCTTTGATGAAACTGCTCCTTCCTGTTAGCAAACTTAGATATTTCACGCTCACCTTATTATTACACCTTTCCTGCATTGGCCTCGTGCTTGCCTTCCCCAGTCACCTGTAAGTACCAAACAACTCAACACATTTGAGCATACAGATCTGACCATTTTCGATCAGTATGTAGGCTTCCAATAGTGTACTTGTTTACAGAGAAGGCATTCAAAAACATTTCTTAAATTGATAAGGGTAATACTGTATTTAGGGATCACAGAAAGGATAAACCTTGCTCATTTAGATTTCCAGAGCTGAGCCAAACAACCCTAGCCACAATCACATTGTGTCAATTGAATGGCACCAGGTCAATCTAGATGAAGATCAGACGAGCTAGTGTCTCTGAGAACGCATCAGAACTGGATGTTGAGATCAGTAAATGTGCAGATTGTTTTCCACTGGAGCTGTTGTGAAGTGGCTTGGAGGGAGAAATTTTGGAAAAAAATATTTTCTTGTTGGATTTGCTTTGCTTTTCCAGGGATACCCAAGGAAATCCAGGAGACGGGAAGAATTCCATCTTGGGAATCTTAAGTCTTTTTAAAAAAACCCAATGAGATTAAATAATCATGCAAAATAAATAGTTATGAATAACTTCAAACAATTCATACTTCTCTGGCAATCTGATGTTCGGCCAGAGAGGATTTAACAGCAAAGTCTGATCACGGAAGTGTCTCAAGGGTCTAAAGTCACATGGTTCTGAATAGGTGGTATCATGCCATAGTGTACGATGAAAAATCTGTTCTCAGCTTAGATTCCAAGTGGGAAGCCACAATTCTTGCCAAAAAGTGTTCAGGACGCCGCACGGTGGGCAGACGCCAGCACTACGCTTCTTCTCCATCTCCCAAGGACAAGTGGTCCGGGCTGAAGAGTCTACCCATTCCAAAAGGCTCCCAGGACAGCTTACAGGAGAGGGCAGTTGAAGGCCGAGCGTAAGTCAGTGAAATGAGACAAACCGTGAAGAGTTTCGGAAAGAGTTAAAAAATGTCAACACACAAAAATAGGACAAAGCACGACAAGGCATAGAAGAGAGTCACTGGGTTGTGGAGATCAAAGTAGTTTAAATATTCCCTGTTCCTCAAGCTTTACCATTCATCTAAGAGGGCCCTTCCCCCTCTCAAACAACCCGTTCCTGGCCTATTAAATTGTCACCCGTTTCAGCTCATCTAGAGAGTTCTGTCTTTTGTGTGGTGGGCATCTCTATCCGTGGGTGGAAGATTGTAATCTGGTTGGATGTAACTCTTTGGCAACCATGACAACTTTATAACCCTCGAAGATCCTTGAGTAATCAAATTGTACATATTTGAAATAGATTTTTCCATTTGGACTTAATTAAAAAAATCTCGTTCTGAAATTTTTGAAGTAGGACAGGTCAGAAATCCAAAGTTTGAGTATGGCTGCTCACCTCCATTCATCCAATCCCAAGACATCACCTGTAATCATTGCAGCTTCTACCAAAAAAATGTACTGACGGTGACTCATTACTTTAGAATTAAAACGTCTTCTCTACTGTCACCTGTCCTAACTTGAAGTTCTTTCATTTCTCAACCCATTCCATGGAAAGAGGTTCTGGAATGAAGTCTCTTCAAGTGTGTCATTTTTCCTCAGAAACTGTCACAATGTGAAAAGGTAATTTGTTAGGTTCTGCTGGAGTCAGACCCAGATGGATGACGCCGGGGAAGGGGTCACTTGAAGAGCTCCTCCTGTGGCCACACTTGGAGCAGACAAGGAAATGTGCATCTGCCATGAGGAGAGGAGACCAAAGAAGGGGCAGATCACAGAAGCAGGATGCGAGTAAGCAAGCTTTGTGGCAAACGCTAACTTCTAGGTTTGTATTTGCGAATTCCAGACCTAAGTGTAAGAGTTACAGGCTCAAAGCATCAGCATGCTCCGTTTGCATTTGGCTGGTGACTCAGTCCCTGGAATCATACCATCTACTGCAGAGCTGCGGGACCACGCTGTGCTCAAAGTTATTCTCTGATCATCTAGCCTTGAGACACGTTTACTGACCAATATAAAAGCATCCTGACAACTCAGAAATACTTCCACAAATACTATGGTACTAAAATAGCATGGCTAGTGACAAATTAGCATCTCTGGGCTGGGGTCCACTCCATCATCAACGAGTGGTGAGAAGCACCATGCTCTCCATTAACCTTAGCTTCCTCTTTCTGTCATGAATGAGGATGTCACATCTCCTTTTGTCTGATTTAAAACAAGTACCATGCACAGTGGCTCACACCTGGAATCCCAGCTACACAGGAGGTGGAGATCTGAGGGTTACAGTTGAGAGCCAGCCGGGCAGAAAATCTCTGAGACTCTTTTTAATTAACCACCCAAAAGCAAGAAGTGGAACTGTGGCTAAAGTAAAAAAGCTAAGGGACAGTGCCCAGGCCCTGAGTTCAAGCCCCAGGACTGGTGCGTGCGTGCGCGCATGTGCACACACACACACACACACACACACACACACACACACACATTCTCTCTCTCTCATACACACATATACACATAAAGCATTTTCTTCAAAATACTTTCATTTGACCCCTATTATTTAAGTGAATTTCAGCTACTTCCTGAGGGAAATAAAAAATTTATTTCATGATGAATTGATCTTTATTGTATTTCTAAAAAGCAGAGAAAGACAAACACACAAAACGTAACGTTTAAAGTGACTTTATTTTTGCAACAGTCATGCGAAGTAGAGAATTTCTTCATTTTACAGTTAAGGAAACTGAGGCTCAGAGATCAAGCCATACGCCCAGCACCACAGATGTAGCAGCGGACGTAGTTCTCAGGTCTGTCTGAGTTAAACAGCACAAATGATTTCCAGCATACCATGTTGGACTGTGCAAGAAAGGAAGGTCTCCATCTTCACAGATGAAGAGGCTGAGGAACAGTGAACTAGTGAACTCCTCTGTGTTGTAGTAAATCCAGCATTGTTGATGGTGTCAAGAAGAAAACCCATCTTTTTTGTTGTTGTTTTGTTTTGTTTTCTTTGAATAGAGAGGAGGCTTGGGACAGGGGACAGGAAAACAGACTTCTTGGTAATATCTGCTAGCCCTGATGCTTCAGAGTTTTTAAATGGTGGAATACGAGAAAATTGAGCTTGCTGTATTTACCTTTTTATTGGGTTCTAATAGCACACATGCTAGCGATTCTAGAGTCTATCCCAGAACACACACATTTTATAGCCTAGAAACACAGGAGACTTCTTCCTGACATAGAGTCGATTTCATTTTCCAACTTCATTGAGCCACAGCCGTATACAAGGCAAGCCATGCAGTGACATCACGATCACAAACACATTTTTTTCCTCCTAAACTATGCGCCCTCTGCTCACCACGTGGCCCTGGCATTTGGAGTTGGGAAGGCTTGAATCCCAACTCTGCTGCTTCTTATAAAAATAACTCCTCTCTGGAAATAATTGGGGGTATTTCCTCAGACAGGCCGCTTTTTCTCCAAAGCCTCACTGAACATAGACACTGTACTTCCTCTTGCTCCAGGAAAGAGTTTCACCCTGCTTCGGAACTTCCCTCTTTTTGGCTTTTTCCCCCTCGTGTGTTTGGGTTGGCCCGAAGCCTTCCATTCCTTTAGCATATCTGCTTGGTGCCAAGTGAGAGTCAGCGCTCAGCCTTGAAGTATCATTTCTGACTCAATGTTTCAGAAGGAAAACTCCGCCTCCCTGCCTCCTACAGCCTAATTACCATAATACTACAAAACATGACACGGCATCCTTCATCCAACACTGTGAATATCCGCTTTCCACCGCTCAGACTCCTCCAGAAAATGAGCCGGGGACACGTGGGAAGTATGCTGTTAAGCCAGCCAGACCACCAAGGAGCACAGAGATCATTCTGGAAGCCCTGCCTCATCTGCTCAGCAATAATTCTCGTGCTATTGGTTTGCTCCATTGTGCTGGTTGCTTATTTCCTCCCATTCAAGGTAAGGAGGCCACAGAACCTCAGGCTGCTGTTCAAGTATGACCATGTGTGTGTCAGTCTAGTCATTGTCATTGACACGCAGGGCTGGTGGTCTTGTAATGACATGGGTCTTGAAATGTGCCTGGGTGTTTTGAGACAAAGGATACTGGAGGTGTTCAATGTTAGCTGCAGAAATGTGGGAGGTGGAACTAGTTGATTTAATCACATGAGTGATAGATGTCTTGGTGTTTTGTTTCTTTTTCCTCTGGAATTTTGCTACCCCTTTCTTGATAAAATAAAAATGAGGTCAAAATATGGTATTTTTTTCCTCAAGGAATTACAGGCGAATTATGGTATAATTAAGGGAAAAGACATCAAGAGATAACAGAAGACAGGATACAGCAGTTGACAGATGATCAGTGTATCACTGAGGAGAAAAAGAGCAGTAAGTCAGGACTGAGAGGAGCTGGATGCGAGGTCTTGTTTTCTGAGTAGCTAACTGTACAAATCTGAGAAGGCCATTTGGTCTCCCTGGTATTCAGCTTTCCCATCTGGGAGGGAGGGGAATGATGTAGTTAATGTTTGCACTAGTAGTACTGTTGGCTATAAAATACTGTGGTCTATGATTTATCCAAGAGTGGTATGGGATGTAATGATGTGGGAATTCAAAGTGGAGCCAGGACTCTGGGCTTGAGGTGATGGTGGGGGGCTTCTTGGATAAGGGGGGAGAGCATGTCTGTCTGGGAAGCCCCAAAATGCGACTCAGGAATTTCCCAAGGAGCTGCATTCTAAGCTATGTGCCTTAAGAATGGAATCTGCACTGGGGATGGAGACAGGTAGAGTCTTTACTAGCAGTGTTTTCAGTATGACCTGAAAGAAAATGAGAAAACTCTAATTCAGGAGCCAAGCATTTTCTATGTGCAGATTCTGAGTCTTGGGGAGAATAAGGTGGTGCATGTGTATCTGAGACAGGGCTTGGGAGTGAATGGAGAAGCATTTTTCTAAGAACATTGACCAGAGCAGAGTTCAAAGGTGTGTGTGTGTGTGTGTGTGTGTGTGTGTGTGTGTGTGTGTGTTGGAAAGCAGCCGAGGCAAGATGTAGGATGAAGCAATACCCTTTAGATACTAGCTCAGATTGGGCAAGTAGAGCCCTGGCCAATGTTTTACCAATAAAAGTTTGCGCCCAACTTAGAGGGGTGCACAGGTTGTTTGGATAGTTTCCTGGCCTAATGTCTGCAAGACTAGCTCCAATGGGAAGGCCGGGCGCCCGCTGGCAGTGGAGCCGCTAGCTCAAGCCCTCCTCTTTCTCCTTGCCTGCACTTCCTTCCCCTGTTACCCCACAAATAAATATTCTAGAAGGGAAGCCCTGGATGGGCGCCGGCGGTGAGTCACCGAGTCACTCCACGAGCCGCCACGCCCACCTGCACAGGCCACCGGCGGCGGCCTGGCAGCGATGCTGCTCTCCGTTCTATTTCTTCTCTGTACCTTCCCTAGACACGAACTGAACTCCTATTCAACAAGAAGTTTGGCTCCTTTTAGACCAACAGAAATCTCCTTGGGTGATAATCATGCCTCTCCCTTCTTCTAGTAGACATTTCACTAAAAAAAAAGTGAGCTAAAAAGTTTGGTCCAGGGCTGGGAAGGTGGCTCAGTGGTAGAGCGCTTGCCTTGCATGCCTGAGGCCCTGGGTTCCATTCCTCAGCACCACATAAACAAAAAGAAAAAAGCCAGAAGTGGTGCTGTGGCTCAAGTGGTAGAGCGCCAGCCTTAAGCTGAAGAGCTGAGGGACAGCGCCCAGGCCCAGAGTTCAGGCCCCATGACTGGACCCAAAAAATTAAAAAAAAAAAAGTTTGGTCCACCCTTCATTATTAACAACTTTACAGAATTTGTCCAAAGAGAAAACAAGTGTGGAGGAAAGTCCCTTCCTGCAGTGAAAAGCAGGATGCTTCCACCCAGGGAAGTTTCACTCGCACTTAAAAGCAGTGTGCATTTTATTCCACATGATAATCTGATTAGGGAGAAAAATGTGTTACGTTTTGGCTATTTTGAGTCCAACCATGTAAGAGGAAGTGCGGCTATCAGAACACCTGATTCTGACCCTCTGTGCGTGTTTACAGGTGGGTGTCTGTTCCTTCCGCACACGGCTAGATTATAAATAGAAACCGGGTGAGAGTTTTGGAGATGGCAGGCTGCCCTTGGCCCTCCGCCCAGCCTCCCAGCAGCCGCATGACCTCAGGGATTAATTACCCAATCCTGCTGGCCCGTTTCCCCATCCACAGAAGGGGTGTGCTCATTCTTACAGTTGCCTCCGAGATCGGTGATAAAGTACAGTGCCTGACAGGCACAGTCTGAAATTCCTATTCTAATCGAGGTGACGCTGGTTTATTCTCTATGCTTTGACTGTCATCCCTGAGAAATTATCTCATAAAGAGATATGGATTAAAATGGAAGAACACACCTTTTCACCTTCTTAAAGGAATTCCGCATTAATGTTAGCCTTTGCCCCTTTCCTGCCTTTCTGTCCTTATGTCACTGGATTCCAAAGTCTTTCATGATAACCTCTGCGTGACTAATCTGACATCTTCCTATCTCTCTCTTTAGTCTAATCTAATGGTGAAACCATCCATGGAAAGCTTCCAACGCTGATTAAGTCCAACTGTGCTGTGTCTCAGGAAAGAAAGTTCTAGCTTAGATCCACTCACTTCCAGTGGGACTTTTCATGTTGCTGTAAAAAGCCTGTGTTTCCCCAGTCCATTCGCTCTTCTCTACTGAACGACTTCTCTTCAAATATCCAATAACATCCCCCTTAACTCTGCTGAGAACTTTGTCTCCAGGTCCTAAGAGAAAACAGAAGTTGGAAATAAAGAAGATCCAAAGCCCCCAAGACCTACCCTGCACCTACACTGTGTGCATGGACACTGCCTTCTCCTTTCCACGGATACATTTTCACATGCCCACCGGGTCAACCCACAAAATAGATCCTATTGTGTTACTTGCTCAAGGATATTGCTATAATTCTCTCCTTGCACTCATGTATGACTCCTCCATCAGTGTACAGGAACATTCTCATCAGACAATGAGCCTGTCATCCTGGCTACTCAGGAGGCTGAGAGCTGAGGACTGTGGTTCGAAGCCAGCCTGGGCAGGAAGGTCCGTGAGACTCTTCTGTCCTAGGAACCAGCGAAAAGCCTGCCGTGGATCTGTGGCTCACGCCTCGCGTCACAGAGCTCCGGGACAGCCTCGTCCGTGTCACGAACCCTCGTGGGCCACGTGCCCTGCTCTCAGTGTGTCGCCTCGGGTTGCCCCAAATGCTCCATCTGTAGGCCTCAGTGCCCAACACCTGCGGTTCCCAAGCAGACGCTGGTGTCACGGGCCAACAGGCCCTCCCCCGAGCGCTCATCTCCTTCCCTAGCCCCGGCTGGCTTCCCTGCGTCCTTCCTAAATGCAGGATGCCGGACGCCGTCTCCCTGCCTTCGACTCTGCCTGCTTTTTACTTAAATACTTGCATTTGTAAAGTTCGCCGCTGCTGATGTTACCTTTTAACAGGGAAATACGGGATGCAGCAGTCATTTCAAACTCAGGGATCCGCTTCTGCAGCCTGTCTTGGTTGTTGAGATTATCTGGATATTAAATAGGGGTGGCTTTATCAACCAGAATTGTAAATACTTATAGAGCTGGTTTTGTATGATTTTAGGTAAGGATAAACATAGGAGTTGTGTTATTTTCTTCCCACTTGCCAATAAATCACCTTGTGAAGTCACTGGGATGTGGAGGCTGCTTTTCAGAAACGGGAGAGGGGACACGATCTGGCGGTTTTCCTGTACGGGAGGTCAGGTGGCTGGAATAAGACATTGTGCTCTGTTAAGAACCAAAGCAGGGGTGACATAAAGAAAAGGTGAAGGACACAGCCAGCCATCTGGAGGAAGAAGCTGGGAGCGTTGAGAGGTGGGGCGGGGGGATCTTTTTATGGCCCTGTCGAGTTCATTTACATCAAATGTGTGGTTAAGCAGAGCTACTGTCCGCAGCCTGACTGATGGTTCTCTTCCTTCCGCAGCAGCCCGCTGGAGAGGCCTGTGTAGCAAAGTTCGGTGAGTAGCCACCTTCCCCGTCTCCTTCCACGTTGCCTAGCCCGTGGTGGCTGAGGCCGGTGGTAGTGTGCACCGCAGATTTGTCTTTTTGTTCCAATTTCAGCTGCTGTTTACGGCCACTTGTCAGCCGCTTGGTTGGTGAAGCTCACGTTTAGGATCCCATCTGTGCAAAAATACATGTCACACTTAAAGATGTGTGAGTCTGAGATTGAGCAGTCAACTTGTATTTCTGTTCCACTAAGGACAGACATTTGTTTGATTGTCTTGAAATAGTTTCTATCCTTTCTTTCCTTAAAGTCCTGTTCACATCTCATGTTGCTGATGTCCAGAGGAGACACCAGAAGCAGCATTTCTGTTAATAAGCGTAAGGAAGAGAAGTAGAGACACAGGAGCCCCAGTGTCTCGGCAACTATCTCCGCTTAGCTTCCAAATCAGTTTTCCTTATGCTCACCCGACATTGGATTAGAAAAAACGATGCGAATTTGGCAGCTGCATCAGAGCGGGGTGGGGTCTGGGGCAGCCCAGGCAGTGAGTTTGTGAGACTCACAGCCCAGTAGCCAACAGGAAACCACAAGTGGAGCTCAGCGTAGCAAAGCCGTGCCTTTGAGCACAGCAGCTGAGGGACAGCACCCAGGCCCTGAGTTCGAGCCCCAGGACTGACAAGAACAAACAAACATAGTGCTGGACTCATCAACTTCGTTGTTAAATGGGAACTCCGCTTTCATGTGAAGTTGAAGCTGGACACCGTGGCCTCTGGGGGAGTCAGGAGACGTGAGGCGTGGCGTGCTGGGGGGGCGGTGAGGGGAGGGAGTGGAGGGGGATACAGAAAGCTTCAGGCCAGGCTTTGCAAGTTTGTGGTTTCGGCATAGTAAAGGAATTCACATGTCACGCAGGCCGGGCTCCGGGAGCCTGGCGTGCAAATCCCGAGCAGATCTCCGCGCAGCCAGGTGTGGCCTGTTTGGGGAAACTGAGGCACCTGTAACCTGGAGGGGTGGGAAGAGTGGACCTTCACGGTCGGAGGCAGCAATGAAGCCACCTGCAGGTGGTAAAGGACGTGTTCCAATCGAGAAGAGGATAACAGCGTAGAATTCATGCGCCTTCTATTTTTTTCTCACAGGACCATTTCCTGCAAAATGGCAAATGACATCTCCTGAGCCTCCTTGTGTGACTGAGATGTCTGGCATGAAGCTGAAGGTCCTTCAGAACGGCTTGTACTTGATTTTTGGAAGAGTGGTTTTGGATAGAGCGTACGAGGGTCTTGCCCCTTTTGCAGTACAGCTACGTAAGAATGGAGACATCTTAGAAACTCTGACAAGCAACTCCCAAGTCCAGACATTAAATGAGATTCACGAATTGCATGCTGGAGATATAATACACTTGTTATTCAACAGTGAAGACCAGATTCTAAAAAATGATACATACTGGGGAGTCCTTTTAGAAGCGCGCCTTCCGTTCATCTAGAGATTTGATTTGGTTTCCTCCTCCTCTTCGTGTATTTAGGCAAGCTGGTGAGTTGGAGGAGGGGCGGGGGTGGATTTCCAATGTGGACAGTGGGTCAGGGATTCAAATCAATACGAATTCTGCATAGGAAATCCTAGTTTTGTGAGTACGTCGAAGGCTTTTAGCCAGCCCTGGTCTGGGGCCTGCAAGGAACGATCAACGATCCATGATACAATGAGTATGAGCTCCACAGGGTAAAAACTTCCCAGCGTCTCCCTCAAAACCTGGAATCTCTGGATACAGGAAGGAAGTCCTGTCCATGGAGCTGGTGTGCAGAAAGGTCTCGGTCTCTTGCCCTGGTCTCATTTTCTTAAGCTACTTTATTTAGTCTTTCCATTTCTTAGCTCACCAGGGCCTATCTGCCCGCAACAGCCTACCTTAGATATAGCGTTTCTGTAGATAAAAGTTCACTGAAAAACCATCGGGACAGAGGTGCAAATGGCATGGAATTTACTTTATCTTTGAATTTCACCTGTTTTTTATTCTCAGGACACAAGTTGCTTTATAAAGATAATTAGTGAAAGGGATCATTCCAAACTTTGGTCTAGTGGTAGATTAAGAGGACCCAGTAGTACTCATTAGATTTAACTCCGGGAATTGGTATTACTACTGCTAGTTTTGTTTATATAGGCATTATACAATTTTAGCTATTTTTTCCTGTTTGCAGAATATGTATCACACAGCAACTCTATTAAGTTAATAGACTAGTGTGTTTGGAAGAAATGTTCAGTGAAAACATAAGCATTAGATTACGGTCTCAGTTCAGCACGAGCGATGGACAGATCAAATAAGATTTCCAATGTATCACACCATTTCAACTCTACTACTGCTATCTCATTTTAAAGATGCATTGCCCTTCAGCACATTGAAGCTAAGTGAGCTCTTTCCTTTACCAGCAGACTTATTCTTCTTTCCTTGCCAGGAGCAGGGAGACCCAGGTGCTGCTCAGGGCTCACTCCAACCCCCCCTCCCCAGGAGCTCTTCACAGTCAAATGTGCTGTCACTCAAAAGTTATAAGTAGCATTCAACTCCAAATCCAGCACTCTATTGAATGTGCTGCTTGTAAGTTCTTTAGGAATGTATGTACTATTAAATTTTGAATCAGTTTAGAATATTTATGGGTATCTGTGGAAAACTACGTTAATATTATTACATGTAAACCTAATTTAAAAACATTTGCATTGTGTACCATAGCATTTCTTGGGTGTGCTAAGCTATTTCTTCCTATTTTGTATAACATATGCTGAGTACTAATATGGCCAAACACTTGGCACGAAACCTTTTGTATTTGCCTATCTCCTCAGGAAATTAAAGTTGTGTCATAGGTATTTATAGAACCTTGGCTGTTGTATTATGAGCAGCAGTGTGCTGGAGTGAGCTAGTATAAGAGCTGATTATTATATTGTCAGATTATTAAATCATCAGGAAATTTGTACTCTGGCTTTTAAGTATGGCCATAATTAAAACCGGCGATGTGTGGGGGAAAGTGGTCAAGGGAACAAATCACAGCTTTTGCTTTTGGAAAATTTGTTCACTTTGTCTACTTTGTCTCTGCCTCATTTCTGGGACAATTAAGACAGGCAGAGGGGGGGGAGAGAGAGAGGGAGAGAGAGAGAGGGAAAGAGGGAGAGAGAGCGAGAGATCAAGAGTGAGTGAGACAGAATAGATTTGCCCTACAAAGTAATGATTTCTCAGGGCATGTGGAGGTTTCTGTACATAAAGATGACAGTCAACAGATAATAATTGAACAAGTGAATTTCCTGGCAAGTGTTAGGTAAAAACGAGAGCGGGGTGTCTGTCATCACCTCTGGCCATGGCTGCTTCCATCCTGATGAATTAGGCAGCTCCACCCCTGACTTCCAGCCTTCCCTACTCCACCCTGGCAAAGCTCACCCATCAAAGCTGCCATTGATGTGTTACACACACACACACACACACACACACCCCAGCCCTAGTGTTAACATGTCAGGGCTGGTCTCCAATGCCTGCTGTGTTCCTTTGTCTGTATTTAAAAGCTATAATAAGATGTATGTCAGTACATGGATTTTTCTTTGGGTATCACACTAGAGTTAGCAATCTGGGGAATATGAAATCATATCAGAGAAACTCTTCATGCAGATGAACACTTGTTGGCAAGTGTTAGGTAAAAACGAGAGCGGTGTCGTCACCTCTGGCCGTGGCTGCCGCCATCCTGATGAGTTAGTTAGGCGGCTCCACCCCTGACTTCCATCCTGATGAGTTAGTTAGGCGGCTCCACCCCTGACCTCCGCCCTTCCCTACTCCACCCTGACCAAGCTCACCCATCAAAGCTGCGCTGGGCTGCCTCGCACCCGTGATCCTCCTCAGAGCTGACGTAGTTTGTAGTTCTGAACGGTGGATCGGCCCCTGCTTCTGAAGGGTAGCCATGAACTGAGAACCAATGTCATCTTGTGCATAATAATAAATCCGTAATTATTATCTACACATCTTGGAGAGCACATTCCTTCCTCTTTTGATCTATCCTAATTCACAACTTCATTTTGATGTGGGGTGCCTTTTTCTTATTATAAAGGAGAAGCAAAAACATGGAGAACTGGAAGGTCCGCAGCTTGCGTATTCCTTGCAGACAGAAGCCACAAAGCATGGCTTGGCCCTGTAAGCCGAGAGAGATGGAGCCCGCCAAAATGCGGGGAAATACCGTTTCCAGCACCACGCCGCTGGTCCCTCTCTCCCTACGCATTGTTTGGGTGGAATTAGACTACGTGGCTCACAGTGAGCTTTCAGAACCAGGCACCAATGCTTTGGATGTCCTGACTTCAGGAACTATATTCCTAGCCCTCCTAAGAGTTCCTGATTAGGCTTCAAAATGAGCCTGTCATCGCTGCCTGCCCTTCCTGGATCACAGCCTGGCTACAGCTCTCTATGAATGCTCTCAACAGTCTCTGCTGTCCCAAATGGCCTCACACTGTGTCCTCGATCTGACAGAAACATCGCAAGGTGGGCAAGAGGAGGCAAAGTATACACTCTACTTATTGCTGGCAAAGTATACACTCTACTTACTGCTGGCAAAGTATACACTCTACTTACTGCTGGCAAAGTATACACTCTACTTAATGCTTGGGAAGTATACACCCTACTTATTGTTTGTACACAAATTCAAAATGTTCAAAACTGTCACTAAAGGATTGATTAAATATAAGCTGACTTACAAGAGAGAGAGAAAAAGAAAAAGTTACTGGGAAAATAACTTTCCTTTTCTGAGACTCGTTGTCTTGTCTGTTTTGTTTGTTGCTTATCCAGATTCTGACAAACCAAAGTCAAATTTCTGTTGAATCAAAAATACCTTTTAAGTATGTTTAAAACACCAACTAATATATTCAAATCTTTGGCACAGGGTGGACTCTACACAGGTGGTGGCCACCAGCGCTTTTATGTCAGTGAAAGACTGAGATTTATTTCTACGGTTTTGGAGTTGTTGGTTCCCAAGTTAAGAGAGTTTTATGTAACATCTACTTATCTCTTACTGTCCCTCCCAGAGAAAAGCAAACTTCAAAACAAAAGCAATTTATTTATTTATTTACTTCTATATCAGCAACTCCTATAGCAGTGTCTGAAATAGTTAAGTATAGAAAGTGTTAACATTAATAAACGAAATGACACAGCCCCTTCTGCATATGAATGACCAGTGAGGCGCGAGGCATAGGTTTCTGTCTCTCAAATGATGTGTTTTCTTTCATCCCCCATGTTTTAAAAACTCTAAGGTGGATAATGCACGGAAAATTCTAGGCATAGCTAATAAATCACAACAAACACTGCTCCCACTACTGTGTGGTCTCCTCATGACCACGGTGCCCATAATTTCATTATCCTTGGACTCATGGGAAGAGGTATCCTTTTGTACAGTAAGGTCCATTTACCGTGATGATGGTTTCATCAAATTTTAGGTTAAGCCGTGCCTTTGCCTTTTATTAAATACTATATGACAAACAGCCATGTATATCTCCCCCCCGCAGAAAAAAACCAGTTCTTTGAACACAGTCTTAAATGTTGCTCTTCATTCTTTAGGGAAAACATATTCAGAAAACCAGACCTCTCACAAACTTAAAGCCAAATGTCTAGTATTTCCCTACCGTAAAGCAGTCTGTGGAATTTTGTTTTGTGAAGTCATTATAGGTGTTCATCATCTTGAATTTTGTATTAGCTACTTCAAATAGGCATTTGTAGAAACACGCATTGTGGTTTTTGAGCACAGATGCTAAGATGTTTTTGGTGGGATTTTCTTCAAGATGGTGGTAACATTACAATGTCTGAGAAATTGTCTTCAGTTTTATATGTGTCCAAGAAACTCAATTTTTCCAGTCCCAGAGTTTATAAATTTATCAGGTATTGCGTAATCAAACTCACAAGAGAGTGAACTGAATGTTTTTTAGCCAGTGTACTGTGTGGCTAGGGAGCACTGTATGGGAATTCAAATTATAACTAGAAGCCGGGCGCCAGCGGCTCACGCCTGTCATCCTAGCTACTCAAGAGGCTGAGATCTGAGGCTCACGGTTCAAAGCCAGCCCAGAAAGAAAAGTCTGTGAGGCTCTTATCTCTAATAAATCACCAAAAACATGGTGCATGTGGAGCTGTAGTTCAAGTGGTAGAGTATTAGCCTTGAGCTGGAATCGCTCTGATTCAAACCTGATTTCAAACCCAGACCCTGATTTCAATTCCAGACTCTGCCAAAAACAAAAACAAAAACCATAAAACAACAACAACAACAAGAGACTAGAATGTTTTAGGTAGGCACATGGCCAAAGGGAGGTGGTTAGGAGGAAGCCTGAATGAATAATGGCTTAAGATACTACACGCATGCTGTACTCATTAAAAATGACTCACTGAAACAATATCTTCTAGAAATTATGCTAGATACCACGGAAGATACACAAATAAAAAGGTGCGAATGCCTTTTCTTAAGATTTTAGAGTTTAGCTGAGATAATTGTTGTACATGAGTAGAAAACTGTTCACCTAACTGCTGTCATGGGAGTAAATTCATCTGGAAAAGGCTGAGAAGCCAGACAAACACAATGGTACCAGTGCTGAAACAGGGGCCCTTTGAGAGGAAAAAGTATAACACAGAATTACCAGAAGTTCGTAATTGTGGTAGCTGGTATCGGGGCTTATGCCCGCCTCCCACTGGCTTTCTTTTCAGACTTTCTCATCTACAGGTGTTTGTTTCAGACATTTCACTTTCATTGTAGGTTCGTGTTTGTGAATTCACTGGTCTCTCCATGTTCACCATCGTTTGATAAAACTGTGGAATGGCCTTTTGAACAAAACTCAGTTACAGCATTGTCTAAGTGGAAACACATGGTGGCGGTGGAGAAAGGTTCAACAGAAGTCTGCACGTGCTCTAA
Organism: Dipodomys ordii; assembly: GCF_000151885.1. Classification (NCBI taxonomy): domain Eukaryota; kingdom Metazoa; phylum Chordata; class Mammalia; order Rodentia; family Heteromyidae; genus Dipodomys; species Dipodomys ordii. The sequence goes on along the minus strand of NW_012267243.1, from coordinate 18,756,682 downwards.
ACCAGGGTGAATGCATGTAGAAATTAAGAAGTAGAAGTCAAGTAGAAACACCGATCTTTGCCTCTAGTAGAATTAACACACTGAGGTCTCAGTTCCAAGAGGAGAAATAGTTTCACCAGGAGGTACAACCCTAATCCTATTGAACCAGACTTTAGAACTACCGTGTGGCCCTTTGTGCCACCAAACCATCAGGTCAGAAGGAACCAAAGTGCTGGGTGTTGATCTGGATTATGAAGGGACAGACAGCCTCCCCCTCAGCGGAGCTGAGGAGGGGTCTGCAGGAATGCAGAAGGTCTTCTAGGATCTCAGCATTGCGACGCCTGGTGGTCAGAGGGAAACTACAGGTTAATGGGAGCAGAACTAAAATGGCATAGGTCTCTCTCTCTGTTTCTGTCTCTCTCTGTATCTCTCTCTGTCTCTGTCTCTCTCCCTCTCTGTCTCTGTCTCTGTCTTTCTCTCTCTCTCATTTGGAGGCTAAGGATGGGATGTCTACGAGTGCCAGGTTGACAAAGGATGGACTTGTGCTGGCTAATTTTATGTGTCCACTTGAGCATGCGAAAGAGCTGGTGCAGCATTTCTGGCTGTGTAAGGGAGGTGTTCACTCACGGAGTGAGGCTGAGTCCTCGTCAGTATAGACGGGCATCCTAAAATCACTTGAAGGCCCAATTAGAACAGCAAGAGGAGGCAGGTGAGTTCACCCGCTCACTTCTTGGTCTGAAACGGCCTTTTGCCCTTGGACATGGTGACTCCTGACTCAGTCTCCCTTCATGTCCCCTCCCTGTCACTCAGTTGTGGTGCCCAGGTTTTTGGACGTGGACGGTGTTGTGATTCTTCATCCTGAGACTTCCCAGCGAGCCAACTTGCATAACTAATTTCCTCATAGCTGGGTAGATACGTAGGTGTGTGGTGTGTGTAGATAAAGATATTGATCATTTCTCCAGATAACCCTTGCTACTCAGCAGGGTTCCAATGGTGCGAGATGGGGTAAGAATCTGAAAGCCAACAGCATTTAGAGGAAAGTCGCTGATGCAGGTGAAATCATTACAGAAGGTGTCAAGGGAAAATGGGGCAAATCACTGGGACATAGAAAGCACTGACATTTGTGAACCAGCACAAAGATGGCATCTGGCAAAGGAATAACCAGAGTCAAATGAGGCCAACGAGAAGAGGGGACCCACAGACATAGCCAGTGGGAGACTCAGAAAAGGAAGTGGTCAACATGGCCGTGTATCCACAAGGATCATCACTCTGAGAACACAGGAACTGAAAAGTGCTCATTGGATTTTGTTATTTAAGAGAGTTTCTAGTGATATCATCTGGTGATATTACACCATTTTCAATGGCGTAATGAGAGAAGAACTCTGGTTTCAAGGATCGAAGAACCCCTGGGAAGAAGAATTATCAGACAATAAGTAAATACTAACAGAATAAGTAAATACTAACAGAAGATCGACAGGTTAAAGGGAACAACCGCATAGGAGCTAGGAAGCAAAGGCACCATTTGAAGTTTTCGCCAGGCATCATTCTCTGCCATTGCGCCGGGGCGATGGTTGAAACAGTTGAAGGTAACTCTGGAAAAGGGACTTTCCCCCCAGAGGGGCTGCTCCACCCCAGTGGAGCTCAGCACGCCTTATCTCAAATCATCTTATCTTCTTCCCCGAAGACTGTGGGAAACACACAGCATGATCCAGACCTTTGTACAATACAATGAACTAGACAGACTCGATTCGTTTTTTCAGGAGCTTGGCCTGGACTATAGGCAGAGGAAGTACTATTGATCGGTGGGGAAATGAACTAAATGTCGTCACAGCACTTTGGATAGGAAGCGTCACTAGATCTGATTAAGGGAAGACACAAAGTCTGCCATATGAAATAACCAGAAGAGGAAGACAGCATCAAGATTTCAGGAGGCCTGGAAACGTGGGACACAGTAAAGAGCTAGAAGAGTTCTAGAAGACTGAGTTGACAAACACTCCTTACATTATAACCTTTTAAGGGGAAGGATGTAATAAAATAAAATTTTGTGGATTGATGGCTGCTGATATCTGGATGCAGAGTGTGAAGAAACATTTCTGGTTGTATGTAATTTTTTTTTTTACTAGTTCTAAGAACTTAGTCATTAAATATCTCTTGTCTTTAGTTTCTTTACCTATTTAAAAAAGGATTATGTTTGAGGAAATTGTTACGAGATTTATATAGTTTTACAAACTGTAGATCAAAATGTCTGGTCCTAGTTGCACAAAGATTCGAAATTAGAATCTTTGGACGATTCCTAATGCAGAAAAGGAAGTGGTAATTGGACCAGAATAGACTAGCAACAACCCCCTTCACCCCCACTTCCAGTTTGAATACATAATGTTTGCAGCACACAGCAGGGATTTTTGAGGACTTGACAGAGGTGAACGCTACGGAAGAGTTGTAATCCCTGTGAGACAATGGAGAAACACGTACTCAAAAGTCCTCGGTGACACACACGGATGAGGAACTAGACGGCAGGCAAACAGAGTGGCCACGTGCTCCTCGGCTCAGGGCTTAGGGGAAATCGATGCCTACCCAGCTCCGTGGTCTAAGCCAAGTCTCTATTCAGTGCCATGCGATGCAAAAGACAGATTCTTTACTGAAATAACTGTGGAAGGCAAAGAGGACTCAAGGAGGAAGATATGGACATTATTTTGAAGGCTGGTTTCTTGACCTGATTAAAATGACACTGGAAAATACGCCGTTATGTTATTAAAACTGCCAGAATTTTGTTCTGCTGTAGCTTTGCCTCATGAAAAAAACTGAGGTTAGAGGAATTTAGTAAATGCTCCAGATAGGACATCTTCAAGTAGTAAAGAATTGCTAAAGCCAGATCCATCTGATGCCCAAGCACACGTGATTAGGCCGTGTGTTTAAAGTGCGTGCTCTGGGGTTCGGTGGACGGTGCAGCGAGTCTCAAGAGCTCCATGCGTAGGGTGAACCTCAATCAAGATCACAGGATGGCGCTTGGTAGCGCGGTAACCGTGCTAAGGAAGCCCGGGCTGCACGGCTTCCCTCACGTGGTAACAGGACTGTGACTGTGAGCAGGCTGGGAGGGAACGCCGGGGCAGGATGGGCTGTGCAGGGCCTCCGAGACCTTGGGAGAGGAGCAGGCCTCTGATCACATCAAACAACAGCGCGGCAGCCAGCCCCAGGAAATGGAAACAGGGGGGTGTTTCCTTGTTGCTGCTTTTGTTTTCTTTTCCTTGTATCCTGCTTGTTCATCTATTTCTCTGTCTGTCTTTGGGAGGGCCGGGAAATGGTGGGGCAAAGGACAAAAAAAATGCAGCTGCGGCCCTCACCGGACACCGTGTGGAAAATGAACGGCGCGGCTTGCGGTAGGGTGGGAGGGAAAAACTGGGAGAGAGCGAGGGAAGAGGTGACATCGTCTAAAAAGAAGTGTCCTCTTCACCTGCCGATGTAACCAGCCCCCCTTTACAATAACCGCAAAAATGCCTAAAAAGAATCTTACACATTGAATAAAGACAACACAGCGACATGGAAAAAAAGAAATGCTGTTTCTGACGGCTGGTTCTAGTGTGTGCAATGTCTTCCTTCTTGGGATTAAGGAGGGAAATCCAACCCTGGGTTGGTGTTTCATACAGTGCTTTCAGGATTAGAACGAGCTTTAACGCGCAGGAAGATGTAAGCCGCTAGATTCCACTTGGGACAACACTGGCTTCTTGTTCCGTATTGCGTGTCTTTCTCATGGAATAAACAGCCGTGTGGAATCTGCGATGTGACCGGCAGCCCTGAGGCTTTGGGCAGAGGTTCCCTCTCCAGAGTCAGCTCAGCTTCCCACTTCTGCTTTTACAATGAAATCGGGTTATTTTAAAAAAAAGTGACAGTAAAGGAAAAAAATTTATGCAAATCCTCGTCCAGGAATTTTTTTCTTGAACTCTAAAAAAGTAAATCTCAGCGTGGTTAGGAAACATAGTTTAGTCTGCCGACCCCTTTTATGTCTATTGGTTTTCTCTTACAGTTCCCTTCTTTATTTTTTAAAAAGTTCCTCCAGTGACAGTCATTTAGTTGTCTTAACACTGGTACCTAACCATTCATTCAGGATTGCCTTTCCACGTTGGAAGAGTGTTAAGATCATTCACGACGTCATCTCTACGTGATGTAGCACAAGTACAATCATGGAGGTCGCGGGTCAAATCTAACTTTGCCCTTTAGTCACCATGCTACTTGGTCAAGATACTTAGTGATTCTCAAGTTTGGCTTTGCCATCTATAAAGAAGGAATGCTTTCTTTGATATGTCATGGGATTATTATGGGAATTAAATCAATACCGTAAAGTCTGCCAAGACTTGTTGGCTGTGAACTGGTGTGTAAATGTGATTATGACTGTTCAGCCTGTAGTTATATTCAAACTGAGATCGTGTGCGATAGCGTGGCGCTAACAGGTACCGAGTGTGTGGGGTGGTCATTTCTTTCCCTGATGGAAACCTTCTTCTTCAGTATGCCTAAAATGACATCCAGTTAGTTCATCTTAAACCTGAGGTCAGCTGAAGTACCCAACTCTTCCCAGATCATTGTCATTTGCCCAGATGAAACAATGATGCAGAAGTGTGTCCATACACTAAGGTTCCCGGTGCTGGACTGCATGCCCGACGCTGAGCGAGTTTGTAGATCGTTTGCCTGTGGCTTAGGTTTGCTTTTTACTTTTTCCCCTGCAGGGCTGGGAGAATTTTCGAATGTAAAAGATTCCTAATTATTTTAGGCTATGAGCTTCCAAAGGGATGCTCTTGAAAGGACCTGAGAAAAGCCCAACTTCCGCCCTTCACAGCGAGAACTCGGGCGGCTTACTCTCCGTCCCTGCTTTTGAGAGTTCTTGCTGTCTTGAGGTGAACGTGACAAGGCTCCCAGGGCGGCTGATGACCTAGGAACTTCCCATTTTGGTCGCTGGTGTGCTGAAAAGTTCAAAAGGCTGATTCGCCCAGTTTCTAATTCCGAAAGCTTCCTGTGTCCCCAAGAATGCTCAGTGGAACAAGAATGCTCAGTAACAGAACAGTACACGCTGGGTAAGAGATACCACGTAGAAACTGACTTCTCACAGGCTGGGTTTAGGAAGGTCACGACGTTGGTATCTGCCTAGTGACTTCCTGTGCGATTCTTCCATCTCGGAAGGCGGAAGGCAGGAGAGCAAGCTCAGCACCGCAGCGGCGTTCTGTGGCGCCCTCTGTTCACAAGGGCGTCTTTACGATCTCAGCACTCCCAGAGGAGCGCACCTCCCGCCCTGAGGTCCTGGGATTACTGGTCTTCCCAGAACGCTTGTAGATCACAGCAGTGGTTGTTCTGCATCAATAAACCACCCAGCCATTCTCTTATCTCCATCTCACCAGTGATTACACACAGGAATTTTACAACCTTTAGTGTCTTTTTAAAAATCAGATTTTATTTTAAAAACTCTTATTTTATGTATCATATAGAACTCTAGCTTGATTAAGTCTCCATTGCTAGCAGAGGCGATCACGTTAGAACACCAATTTCTTCATCATAAAAAATAAATAAAAGAGAGCAGCTTGACATGCACCCCGGTTGATTTTTCCTCTAAAAGTACCTGTCATGAAATAACCTATTGCTCTAGATGCTGCTCTTGGATTGGTAATCTTTAGGACTAAAAATCTAAACATCAATCTAACACGGACCAATCATACATAGAGCAACTATGAAAGCTATTAAAAAATGTTATGGTAGACTGAGTAACAAAGAAAATTGAGCAAAACTGGCTTTGGTACTTGGACTTTAAGAATATACACAAAGACAGCAACAAAGGAGAAAAAAACAAAAACAAAAAAGTGCAAAATAACAAAAACCTTGTTTCCATTTCTTGGTTCATCTTGACAGACATCACTTTATCTGCTCACATGCTCGTGGCTATTGAGCCTTTGTGAGCCTTGCCTACTTTCTGTCTCGTTTGTAAGTTTATCTGTTTTGGACAGGATGAGAGGTAGCAGACAAAGGGTGAGCAGATGCAGCAGCGATACTCATAGCACTGGGTTGAAAATGAACTTACAACTTGTGGGGGACAAACTGGGAGGAGAGGAGGGAAGAGGAGAAGCGTACTTATTGCCCGACCTACATAACTAACCCCACTGTATAGCGCCTTTGCAATAAAAGTAAATAAATCATAATAAAGTTCACAGAGATGCATTTTACTCCTAATGTAACTTCTGAACTTGAACCCTTTTGTACAACTACTTAGTAAAAATAAACATTAAAAAAGAAAAAATGCACAAAAATCCTTTTATGGATGTCTTCTCGCATTTTGTTCCAACCCTTCCCTTGTATTTCATTTCCTGGAACTTCAATGCCATTATGACAGCTTTCATTTTCTTTTCTTTTCTTTTTTTTTTTTTTTGGTTGGCTGTAGGGCTTGAACTCTGGGCCTGGGCGCTGTCCCTCAGCTCTTCAGCTCAAGGTGAGCGCTCTACCACTTGAGCTACAGCGCCACTTCCGGCTTTCTGGTGGTTTATTGGAGATAGGAGTCTCACGGTCTCTCCTGCCCGGGCTGGCTTTGAACCGCGACCCTCAGATCTCAGCCTCCTGAGTAGCTAGGATGACAGGCGTGAGCCACCAGCGCCCGGCACAGCTTTCATTTTCATCTCTGTACCCAACCTTTCTCCTGTGCCATCAAACAGGATGCGATTTATTTTCCCCATCTTGAAAAAGCTGCATTTGACCTTGCTAGGAACCCCAGCATCAAGAAAAGTGGACTTTTCAAGCTATGCATAACTTTTGCTTTTACTTTTAACTTGTAGTCACATGTGGATCTTATCTTTAACCTCTGCTGTGGATCTGAAATAGTTCAGCTTATCTGTGGTATCTGAATCGGCCTTCTCGGTTCTCTTACTCTTTGCCTTCTTTGCAGGATGAGTGTGGTTGGCTCTTGTAAAGTTCCCCTGCCCTGGCCTCCAACGTGCTGTACTGTCTTCATTCTTCATGCTGCCTTAGCTCTTGACCTCCTGGTGCCCTTGAAATAAGTTTCAAGGTAGTTTAAATGACTTTCAAATTCCCATCTAATTTTGGCCTTTTTTATGTTCACATGGAATATTTAATGTTTTTATTGTTATTGTAAGTGATGTTCAGAGGGGTTACGTGATATGTCAGGTTATAAGTACACTTCTTTTTGAACAGTGTCTCCTCTTCCCTCCTGTCTCTCAGTTTTCCACTCCTGACCCACACCACAAATTGTACAGTTCATTTTCACCTCGTGTCGAGTGGGTATCCCCGATGCACATGTTGACCCTTCGTTCCTCCATTTCTGTCTCTCTCTTTACCCTCTCCCAAACAGATGAATTTACATTGAAGATAAAAGGTACAGGAAACAAAAACAGCGATAAAGGAGAAAACAAAAACAAAGTAATAAAAAACCTCTCGTTCCCATTTCTTAGAGTTCATTTTGATAATTTTATATGATCGTGTGCACATAGCTATTGAGCCTTTATGATCCTCTCCTAAGAATGTCCTCTTTGTGTGAATGTCTAGAGTCCTATATAAGTTATCATGTCCAAGTGTATTTTTTTGTCTTTTGCCATCCAGTGTGTTTACTTGTAGATTTATAGGCACATTCTAGATGCAACAAGTGAGGGAAACCATGCAGCCTATGTTTCTTTGGGTCAGGCTTACTTCGCTTAATATTTTTTTTTCCAAGTCTTTCCATTTCCTTATGAATGGAGTGGTGTCATTCTTTCTGGTGGAAGCATAGAATTCCATTGTGTGTGTGTGTGTGTGTGTGTGTGTGTGTGTGTGTGTGTGTCACATTTTCTTGATCCATTCATCTACGGAGGGGCATCTGGGTTGATTCCATATATGATTTTGCTCTTTTGTCTAATTCTCCAGCCTTATTTTTTGGCCATGTTTCATCTTGCATTTTACACTCCTCAGGCTGAAACTCGTTTGGTTTCTTGATACTCACTATTTGTCTGCACTCAGTTCTGGTCTTGAGAACATCCCCTCCTGGGATTACTTAGGGTTCTTTCTCCTCCTCTGGGTCACTAATTAGTCATTTCTTGTTTCACTTTAAGTGAAAATCTTCCTCAAGGAAACTTTCTCCAATGTTTAACTTAGGGCTCTCTACTCTTTTAGCTCAGAGATCCATATCAGAATATCTGCTGTATGTTACTTTTAATATCTCTCTGTCAATGACTTTTACTATCTCTATCTTTCCTTTGTAAAGATGTTACATATTGTTTTATCTTCTTGGGAACCACATCCTTCAGTTCTCAGTCTTGTGAGTAGCTAGGACCACAGACATAGCACCTAGCACCCAGCTTCTGATCAGATAAATTTTAGAAATCAAATGATCTGTGTAAGACCTTAGAGAGTTCCTTAATCTGATTTATAATAGTATTTTACTAAAATAGAAGCAACCAGAAAAGAGGGAAGAAGTACCAGCTGATGTCAGAGTCATGGAATGTGCTCTAGGTCATTTTTTAAAAATCAATTGTAGGACTTGAATTCAGGGCCTGGGTGCTGTCCCTGAGTTCTTTGCTCTACTTTGATCCACAGCTCCACTTCTGGTGTTGTTGTTGTTGTTTGTTTGTTCTTGGTTTTGTTTTTTTGAGTGGTCAATTGGAGATAAGTGTCTGCCCGGGTTGGATTCGAACTGTGATCCTCAGATCTCAGCCTCCTGAGGAGCTAGGATCACAGGCATGAGCCTATGTTATTTGTGAGTGAAGTGAGTCAACAGATCTGGCCAGTGCCCCTGCTTCCCGCCGTAGCTCCTCTTCTTAGCAGGATGTTTACTGTTTGCCCACACAAAGCCATACAAGAGAAATAAATATTTATCTATTTTCTAGGACTTAGGGCAAAATAAGAGTCCTTACTTCAAAGTAGTGCCCTATTTTTGCAGTAAATACTGAATGTATTCAATGTATCCAGACTGAAGTATCTGAGATACTTTACACCTGGACAATAACAACAACTGCTACCTATCAGTGTTTAGTATACAAAGTGCCATTCTAAATATGTGTGAAACACCTCATTCAATCTTATGTCAGATAAGAAACTGAGATTTAGAAAAGCTAAAACAAACTTACCCAAATTTGTATGGGAAATAAATAGAGAAGCCATGTTTAAAGGAAAAATGACAAGAAACTCATCCACCCTGGAGACAGGAAGTAACATCTAGATCCAATACTACAAAAAAACTCAAATAGATTAAAGTACAGAATTCTTCATGGAGATAGATTATAATCAAATTGTCAGAAGTCAAGAGGAGAGTTTGGAAGCAACAAGAAAAACTGACTTTCCACTGAGAAGACTGTGACTGGTCTTAAGACTATCGTAAGATTATCAGTAAGAGGAGTGGTGCTGTGGCTGAAGTCGTGCTCGCCTTGAGTGAAGAGCTGAGGGACAGCGCCCAGGCCCAGAGTTCAAGCCCCAGGATGGACAAAAAATAAAACAAACAAACAAACAACAACAAGATTATCAGTAAGAAACCTTGCAAAACAAGAAAGTGCAGGATGATACATTCAAAATATTGAAAAAAAAAGGAGCTTACAATAATTTTAGGACCCAATCAGAAGACCTACTTGTATCTAATAGATACTGAGGAAGGAGAAGAGCAGACAACTAAGGTACAAGAAATGTATCTTACAGAATTATAGCAAAAAAGTTCCCAAACATTCAGAAAGAAAAGCCCATCCGGGTACAAGAAGCCTTTAGAACACCCAACAGACCAGACCACCAAAGAAACTCCCTCCGCCATGCTGTGATTCAAAGTCGTTTAGCCGTGGATAAACACTGAAGACCAATAAAGGAAAACTGGTCAGAATAAATGCAGATTTCTCAGCTGAAATTCCAAAAGCAAGGAGGGCTTGGCATGCTTACCAAGCACCGAATGCAAACAACTACTGGCCAAAAATACTGTACTTGGCACTTTCATTCTTAACTGAAGGGCATGGCCGGGCGCTGGTGGCTCACGCCTGTAATCCTAGCTATTCACCAGGCTGAGATCTGAGGATCGTGGTTCACAGCCAACCCCAGCATCTACAATAGTCAACTCCATGTGACTCTTATCTCTGATTAACCTCCAGAAAACTGGAAGTGGAACTGTGGCTCAAAGTGATAGAGGGCTGGCCTTAAGCAAAAAGAGCTCTGGGACAGTGCCTAACCTTTGAGTCCAAGCCTCACAGACAACAAAGAAAAAAAAACGCACCCAACAACAAACACCCACCCCCAAAACCCATTCTAATGAAAGTTAAAACAACTTATCACCACCAAGTCAGCAGCAGAGAAGGGACTCAAAGATACAAGCAGAGAACCAATATGAAACATGAAATAAGCAGAGAAAGAAAATCCTATCAGATGAGCAGATAGATATAGTAAGAAGAGACACAACCCCATACAAAGGATCTATCACATAAATCTCACTTCTAACACTTTAATATCAGTGGGCTCAATTCCCCAATCAAAAGACTTAGGGTGCAGTTGGATCCATCTGCTGCCCATAAGAGAAACATATGACTGACAAAAGCAAATTTTCACTTAAGCTGAAAGGCTGCAACAAAGTCTGTCAAGCAAACGGCCCTCATAAACAGGCCGGAGCAGCAACACTAATTTAAGATACAACAGATTTCAAATTAAAATTAGTAAGAAGAGACAAAGGACAGTACATATTAGTAAAGGGAACTCTCTACCCGGAGGACAATTCTCAATATTTATGCACCAAATTCTGGACCTCCCAAGTTCATCAAATACCAGTTGACCTAAAAATACACGTACACACAGACCCAAACACACTGGTTATTGGTGATTTCACATCTTTGTCACCTCTGGATAGATTATCCCGACGAAAACTCAGCAATAAATAATTATATTGACCAGCTAGGCCTAACAGACATTTATAGAATTTTTCACCCTGAAGCATCACAATACACATTCTGTTCATAATAAAACATTCTTAGAAATAGACCATATCCTAGGTGATAAAGAAAAATCTCTGCAAATTCAAGAAAATCAAGAAAATATTCCCTGTATCCTGTCAGACAACAATGGAATAGAACTCAACAGCAAAAAACATCACAGGAAATACTCAAACTCGGGCTGGGAAGGTGGCTCAGTGGTAGAGCGCTTGCCTTGCATGCCTGAGGCCCTGAGTTCGATTCCTCAGCACCACATAAGCAAAAAGAAAAAAGCCGGAAGTGGCGCTGTGGCTCAAGTGGTAGAGCGCTAGCCCTGAGCTGAAGAGCTGAGGGACAGCGCCCAGGCCCAGAGTTTGGGCCCCACGAACGGACCCAAAATAAAAAAAAAAAAGAAAATACTCAAACTCATGGAAACTAAACAATACATTCCTGTATGATCAGTGGGTCACTGAAGAGATAAGAGAAATTCAAATGTTTCTGGAACTCAATACAAATGCACATATGAAATTCTGGCTCCTTTGGGTACAATGAAGGTACAGAGAGGAAAGTTTCTAGCTATGAGATTAACAAACTAGAGAAATCTCAAATCAATACTCTAATGATGTACCTCAAGTTCCTAGAAAAACAGGAACAAGCCAAACCCAAACCAGTACCTGGAAGGAAATAATAAAAATTATATTGGAAATTAATAAATCGGAGATGAAAAAAATATGTAGAATCAACAAAACAAAAAATTGATTCTTTGAAAAATTAACAAAATTGACAGGCCCTTAGCAAACCTAAGAGAAGAAGAGAAATCATTCAAGTAACTAAAATTATGTATGAAAAAGGGAATATCATAGTAGACACAAGCGCAATTCAGAATGAGGGAATGCCTTGAAAGCTTTATGCCAAAAGATTGGAGAATCTGGCAGAAATGGATGCATTTCTGGAGAGCATCTGTCTACCCACACTGAACCAGGAAGATATAAACCAATTAAATGGACCAGCAATGAAGTTGAGACGGCAATAAAAGATGTCCATCCCCCCAAAAGCCCAAGGCTGCTGTAATTCTTTGAAGGAGAACTGCAATTCTTCAACCTCTTCAGTGAAATAGAAGGGGAAGGATCACTACCAAACTCATTCTATGAAGCCGCCACCACACGCGCCCCCAAGCCAGATAGGAACCCACCAAAGAAAGAGAACTACAGACCTCTCTCTTTGATGAACATAGATGCAAAACTTCTCAATAAATTTCTGCCCAACTCAATTCAATAACTAACCTAAAAAATCAAACACTATGATGGTTCAACATACACATAAATCAACAAATGTAATACAGCACATAAACAGAAGAAAGGCCAAGAACCACATGCCCATTTCGACAGATGCAGAAAAAGCTTTTGACTCGATTCAACACCTTTAATGATTAAAAAAAAAACCATCTGGAGAAGTAGAAAGATAGGAAACGTTCACCAATATAATAAAGGCTGTGTATGAAAAAACTACAACCAACACTTTTTGTAATGATGAAAACTAAAACAATTCCTTCTGGAATCAGAAATGAGACAAAGATGTCCACTTGCTCCACTGCTCTTCAATATAGTACTGGCATTCCCAGCAAGAGCAATAAGGTGAGTGAAAAACGTAACAGTATTTCTTCCTGAGAGGAGAGACTGCAAAAGACCATGCTGTCTGCTTCTTTACCTTGGGAAGTGTTGAAAGAAAACTAAAATCACACCTCAGCCTGCTGCACGCTGCTCTGTCAGCACCGAGCACAGAGCTGGGCCCAGGCCGGAGGGCCGAGAGATCACACCAGCCCTGGCTGCTCCTGCTTACCAGACGCTCCGTCTGCTCACCTCTGTGCTGCTACGGGAAATGCTTCTTGATGACAAACGGCGACAGTGACAGGATCTGAGAGATGTTCAGGAAGGTAAGATGTCTACGCCGGCCTCTCTTTACAACCCCACCAATAAGAAGGAAAATGCAGAACCTCCCTCTGCTCCTCCTCCAGTTTCACGCAGTCCCTTACAAACACACAAGGGGTAACGGCAAGCTACCCCTTTCCACTGTGGGGAATCTCAGATGGGCTCCAACGTACAATGAAGAGTGAGCCATTTACTCTCCTGAAACATCTCGTAAAGCAGGGTCTCAAGCCTGCCTCCCTCCCCGTCCTCAGCGGGGCCTGGGCCTTTGCTTCGGGTTTTCCTGTTCTGCACTGCCCTCCCCATCCTCCCTCGGAAGGTGCTCCCCACCACGTGGCACAGGAGCTCAGCCCCTCGGCTCCAGGACCTCGTCAAGAGGTGCGCATTATTATTGAGCTACCCCACTGTTCTCTTGTTTATTTATTTTGTTTTCCCAAACTTCACGGAAAGGGATCGACTCATACAGTTATTTTACACCCACAGTTAAAAGGTTCTCAGTGTTGGGTCTGTAACTGGGCACGCCAGAAGCTTCCTCAACGCCCTCTGGCTGAGCCCGTGTCGCTAGACCACTGAACCAGAGGGAAGAACGGAGATTCCCAGCTGTGGGAGAGGAGGACCGTGATAAAAGGATCCCTCAAAGGAGCACCTGCAAATGTGCGACTGCGTCAGCCGGCTCTGGGAGCGAGGGGTTCTGTTGAAGCCCCTGTTTTATGAGCCTGTGAGGGGAAGGGGGGATGAGCAAGGTGAGCCCAGGACTCCCAGGCAGGGGCGGGCTGGGCCTGGGAGCGTGCGGCAGGGCCCCTGGCCGCTGGGGCTGGGCCTCCTCTATCTTCTGCCTTGTCAAGTCTGGAATCACGAAAGCATGGCATGTGGTTTATTCACATGGATGTGGGCAAGACTTACTGGAATTCCTTGGACAGGGAAAGAGACAGGAAATGAGGATTCGGTGGTTTTTAAAAACGTATGACTATATTAATTTGTGTCATGAGACTTTTTGGTCTCGTTCAAAAACATGGCACTAGCCACCCAAGTAGGAGCTCACATCTGGAGACTCACAGTGGCTAATCTGAGCGAGCTCGGTAGCCGGGTCAAGGTTCGAGGGCTGCCTGTGTGGAAAAACATGAGCTAAAACCAGCTGTCGCCAAAGCAGGGAGGCCTGATACAATTCCTGCTCCTTCCCTAAGTAACCCAGGGGTGCGAGAGTTGAGAGGTGTCAGTTCTACTCACCTGAGCGTGGCAGGCTGATTTCTCAAGAATCTGTGACACGGTGTGGGGCCTTTCTCTTACAGAACCTGCCGACAGTCACCTTCAGTCAGTCAAGACAAAATCCTAGTCTTAGGGGAAAAAATTCCAAGGAAAATCCCCCTAAGATAACACAAATGACAGCGCTTTCTTGAGTGATCAGAATGTGCTAGATGCCCGCGTTGGCACTTTACACAGTCTAGTTCACAGGATTCTCACAGTGGGGGACAAAACTATCAGCTTACACCAGACATTCTACCCACAGGTAAGCGGACGCACAGACCGGGTAAGCGTCAGAGGGTGTTGAATAGGAGTCACAGGCTTTGGCTCTGAAGTCTGCACAAATACGTGGTTTCTAACGGCAGGCTCTGCGCTCCCAGGGCAGGGAGGCCAATCCTCCTGTACGCGCAGGACCTTGGCGAGTGCTTGGCACAGTGGTCCGCTGGCTCAGTCAGGAGGTGAATAGAGACGAGCCAGTGGCCTCATCCTCTCGGGAACTCCTCCTGTTCTGGGGTAGTGATTCCCAGGATGGAAAGAAGCTCAGGATGTTGGAGATGAGGACTGTCAGTCTCTAGGCTGAGAGTCCAGAGAGTGGCAGTCATTCACCTCCCGCTGTCAGATGTGGGGAGGCCTTGGTTTTGGGGGTGCTTCTTTAAGGAGACCCCGAGAGTGTCCTCACAGCAGTGATTCTCTTTCATCTGTTTTTCTTCTGTTCTTTTCTCTTTATTTCTATTAGAGTTAATGTTATTCGATGTATGCACAAAGCGAGACGAAACTACAATTACAACCCCTCCGGTCCCTCCCCACTAGGGAAGTGTTGGGGCACAGAGCCACACAGCCTGGCACAAACCACACAGCCCGGCATGAACCACACAGCTCAGCACAAACCACACAGCCCGGCACAAACCACACAGCCCAGCATGAACCACACAGCCCAGCACGAACCACACAGCCCGGCACAAACCACACAGCCCAGCACGAACCACACAGCCCAGCATGAACCACACAGCCCAGCATGAACCACACAGCCCAGCATGAGCCACACAGCCCAGCACGAACCACACAGCCCGGCATGAACCACACAGCCCAGCATGAACCACACAGCCCAGCATGAACCACACAGCCCAGCACGAACCACACAGCCCAGCATGAACCACACAGCCCAGCACGAACCACACAGCCCAGCACGAACCACACAGCCCGGCATGAACCACACAGCCCAGCATGAACCACACAGCCCAGCACGAGCCACACAGCCCAGCACGAACCACACAGCCCAGCACGAGCCACACAGCCCAGCACGAGCCACACAGCCCGGCAC
>NW_012267243.1:18739536-18740961 GCF_000151885.1 Dipodomys ordii | reverse complement strand
GGCACAAACCACACAGCCCAGCATGAACCACACAGCCCAGCACGAGCCACACAACCCAGCACGAGCCACACAGCCCGGCATGAACCACACAGCCCGGCACAGAGCCACACAGCCCGGCACAAACCACACAGCCCAGCATGAACCACACAGCCCAGCACAGACCACACAGCCCAGCACAAACCACACAGCCTGGCACAAACCACACAGCCTGGCACAAACCACACAGCCCGGCATGAACCACACAGCCTGGCACAAACCACACAGCCCGGCACAAACCACACAGCCCGGCATGAACCACACAGCCCGGCACAAACCACACAGCCCGGCATGAACCACACAGCCCGGCACAAACCACACAGCCCGGCACAAACCACACAGCCCGGCATGAACCACACAGCCCAGCACAAACCACACAGCCCAGCATGAACCACACAGCCCAGCACAAACCACACAGCCCGGCATGAACCACACAGCCCGGCATGAACCACACAGCCCGGCACGAACCACACAGCCCGGCACGAACCACACAGCCCAGCACGAACCACACAGCCCGGCACGAACCACACAGCCCAGCACGAACCACACAGCCCGGCACAAACCACACAGCCCGGCACAAACCACACAGCCCGGCACGAACCACACAGCCCAGCATGAGTCACACAGCCCGGCACGAACCACACAGCCCGGCATGAACCACACAGCCCGGCACGAACCACACAGCCCGGCATGGAACTTACACCAGGTCAAACTTGAAAAAAATCATCTCTAAAACAATCTCCCAGGCTTGACCAGAATTCTCCTTCCCCTGGGAAGCCCGTGATGTCTGAGGAGACGAGGGCGCAGCCAGGCACCAACGCAGCAGCTACTGTCTTTTGAGTGTCCGAGATTGCCTCTGACTCGAATTCAGGCACACAGAGCAGTGCTCAACTAGAATATGATGATCAGGAAAACCAGGCGTCCTCTACAGAATGCTGTGTGCCTTGTAAACTGTTTGATTGAAAGGCAGCTCGTGTCCACAACGACCACCAAGATAATGCAAACACTTCAAAAATGCTGCGTGCTACGACACACTTCCAAATGGAAGAGCATGCAGCCAACCGTGCATCTAAGAGTCACCATAGCCGGGCGCCCTGGCTCACGCCTGCCATCCCGGCTGGTGGGAGGCTGAGATCTGAGGGTCGTGGTTCAAAGCCGGCCGGGCAGGAAAGTCCGTGAGACTCTCTTCCATGAGCGCTAGCCTTGAGCTGAAGCTCAGGGACAGCGCCCAGACCCAGAGTTCAGGCCCCACGACCACAAAAAGTAAAAAGAAAACAGAGTCCTGTGTGAACTATTGCGTAGTGTTTACTTTGCGTGAGCGGTTCGCAATACTTTACAGCATTGAATGCTCCCCTCCAACGATGGCACTTCTGCAGTGTCACTCAAGAT
>NW_012267243.1:18723206-18737825 GCF_000151885.1 Dipodomys ordii | reverse complement strand
CAAGTCTTGCAGCTCTGCTTCTGCTGCTGGTCTCTTGGTCACCTCCACGCGCCTCTTCCAGTTACACCGCCACAGTGCTGACCTGTGAGCCTGCGTCTGTCTATGGCGTAGTCCTAAACCTACTTGGACCTCTCTCTCTGTGGATGTGCACGGACATCTTCATCTCAAAGGTTCTCTGAGTGAACTGTCCTCTCCCCTCCAATAGTTATCTCCTCCTCGATTCCTTCTTTTGGTCCATACCAACACCAAAACAAAATAGTCTACCTAAATATGTGTGCAAGGCCAAGAACTATCCCGGACCCCCCCTCTGCCTCTTAATGTTTCCATTTGGGCCCGCTTCCCATTGCTGAGGTCAGACCTTCCTGGTCTTTATCTTGCTTGTCAGGTGAGTGCGTTACCAGCACACCCGCAGCCCCCCCCACCCCCCCGTGCGCCTACGCGGACTTTACCCGCGTGCCAGCGCGCTTTCTCAAACATACAGTTTGTTATTCCAAATGTCAAAGACTCCCTCGTTGCGTAGGTTAGACTCTCCAGTGCTTACCACAGTGTCACACACATGTGACCTTTTCGTCACGGATTTCCTAGCTGGGCTCACGCCTGTAATCCTAGCTACTGGGAGGCTGTGATCTGAGGATTGCTGTTTGAAGCCAGCTTGGGCAGGAAAGTCCAGGAAACTCTGATTTCCAACTAACCAGCAAAAGCCCAAACTGGAGTGGTGGCTCAGGTGGTACAGTGCTATCTTAAGAAGCTCAGGGACAGTGCCTAGGCCGAGTTCAAGCTCCAGGACTGTTACCAAGAGAAAAATTCCTTTACTGTGGTTCAAGTAGAACCGTTATAATCGAGGGCCCCGGGCTGCCCGGCGCCGGGGTGCAGGGCTCAGGTAGAACCGTTATAATGGGGGGCCCCGGGCTGCCCGGCACTGGGGTGCAGGCCTCCAGAGACCTTGCAGGGCTCACCGTCCCTCGCTCTTGTTCTTTCTCAGTCTTTCCTGACGTCTGCCTTCCTCAGTGCGTCTGCCCTTTTTGGCAAACAACTTTGGGCAGCCAGGAACTGTAACTACATATGACTGTAGGATCCGTGAGGGCCAAGACTCCAAGGGAAGAAAGATCTTGTGTGCCCGTTTCCACTCATCAGGTGGGAAGCAAGGCTTGGACAGGCCTCGCTTGAGTCCTGTGCCTTGAGCTATACAGGAAGGGGCACAACCTTAAGCTGGGCGTTTTGAGCCAGTGTCTAGTCCCAGAAGCTTCCAGAAGCCCAGCCGAGACCCCACGTGGCAGGGCAATGGGCTGCCTGGAGGAAACGAGTCTCTGAGCCCAGCGCCTGGAGGCTGCACCGTCCCCCACTGCCATGTCTCCCCCGTGGGCCACCCACAGTCGGTGTGCTGGCCGTGGAAGGCCTTCACGCCTTTGCTACCAATCTCTCTCCTGAAATGTCGGGTTAGCTACGTTTTAGTGTCCTTAAAAGTTCAGTTTGACTGTCTCGCTGGAGTGACCTCTGCTGACCTCCGCTGACCTTCGTCTTCCTTCCCCCTTTGTGCCACCATGATACTTGCTGTTCTGCTTTCTCATTCTCGGTCACGGTGGTCGACGACGGGATTGTAACTCACAGGCCAGGCGCAGCTTCGGTATGTAAACGTGATCGCACCGGTACGTGTTGGATGAAGGAAAGACTGAGATTCTGAGGGAGAGAAGCGGCACTAACCCTTTCAATTTTCCTGGACGGTGCGGACCATCCTCTCTTCCCTCAGCCTCCCACCGGCCTCCCGCGCACACGAATACGAATGTGCACAGTTCCTCACAGGGGAAAGAGGGCGGCCTCTCGTCGCCTCTGGACAGAGGCTGCTTTTCCAGTTGCTTACTTCTGTTTCCTCCCCTCCCCACACAACCAGAGGAATATGTTGGTCTTTGAGATCTCTTTTGGGGGAGGGGATCACTTCAGGAGTCTGAGGAAGGCTGAGGGGCTGTGACCTCCTTGGAGGTCAGAGAGGAAAGGGCAGAGGAGAACAGCAGATCCCAAACGACGGACCCTGGGCGTTGCCCTTCACGCACAGGTGCCACGTCTGCTTTCGTGGTTAGGAAATGGTGTGGTAATTCTTCTACTACTTGTACCTATAGCCAATTGCTCTTCTTTAGGTGATACTCAAGCAAGTCTGGTTGTGCCTAATATAACTAAATTCCTCTTAAAGAAGTCTATTTGGGGGCCATGCATCAGTAATGTATGAAGGCTTGGATTTGACAGACAGGACTAAGTCACTAAGCTCTCTAAGTTTACCTACAAAATAGATAACATGAATCTTGCTTTAAGGGCTACTTGTGGTTCCTCAGTGAGATGTGTGCGGAAGTGTTGTGTAATACACAAAGTGCAATATGTACAGCAATGAGTCATCAATGTTAGAAGAACAATATTGGGTTGCGCAACTGGATTCTCTGACATTTATTCCATAGAATTATGTGAAGGCAAATGCAGATTGCAATGCTTGGGAGTTTTATTTTACCGATGGTCTTGGAAGGGCAGTAAGAAGACTATGAGCACTAGTTACTAGATGGTCCCACAGAATTTGTGAATTGGATAGGATCTATCAAAATCTGGCAGGTAATATCTAAATCCATTTTGCCTAGGAAAATGAAGAGACAGAGAAAGAAAGCAACAACAAAATATACATAGCCACCTTTACTAATGTAGGTATACTTGCTAAAGACAAATTAAGAATTTCAGCTGGCAGCAGCTAGTGTTCGAGAGAGGGTAGAGCCAGGGCAGAGAGAGGAGACAAAAGGGCTGGTCTCAAATTCTAAGATGTTCCTGACTCCCATGATTATGGGAAAACCTTCCTTTGCCTTCTTTGTGGATGGGGTGGTTAGCAGTGGAACAAAGCAAAGCAAAGACAGTATGGTGAGCTCAGAATAGCGCGTGAACGTCAGGACATCAGTGCCTTATGTACAGCGTACGGGATCGCTACTTGTCCCCTAAATAGACGGATTGTACGGGAGTCAGAGATAAGAGCCACACTCGATGACAAAGGACTGCAAAGTGAACGGAGCCACCGGTGATGGCTATGCTCCGTCACCTTCAAAATTCGCGTGTTGAAAATTAAAGTGTGATCGCATTGACAGGTCACTTCGGAGCGGGTGGGGCCGCGGATGGCGCGTCTCGGTAAGCGGAGTTAGGGCTTTGGTGTTAGTTTATTAGAAGTGTGATCTATCACTGGGCCTCTCCACCCGGCCAGCCCTTCTAGCATGTGAAAGCGCGGCGGTGAGACATCATTTTGGACGCAGGGAGCAGACTTCACCGGAATCTAATTTTGGGACCTTTGTGATAGAAAAGCAAAGGGGCCAGGAGACATCCTTCCGTCCGTAGCTACTCTGCGTCCCTGGAGATGTCTGTCTTTGCCTTCTCTTAGGCAATGCTCATGGCAGCAGGGGACACGGAGGATTTTACAGGCGCAACCTTTAGACAGACACACTCGGGGAGTCCTCCTTTCTCCTCTGCCCCACCTTCTCCGTCTCCACGCTCCGAGAACACCCACGAGTCAGTTTCAAGGAATATTAGTTTTCTCTCCGGAGCTGGCCACCTGAGGCAGGATCCGGTGCTCTGGGGATTGAGAAATTCAGCCTGCGCTTAATTGTCTCAGTCAAGCTGGCAGTGGCCACAGAAACGTCCTCTTTCCCCTCCTCCCTTTCACACCCCCGCTGCGGTTCACCTGGTATTTCATACAGCGTAGGAGTTCAGCCAGGAAGGGAGTGGAGATAAAACAGAGGAAGTCTCGGGAGACCACACAGCAGCCCCGGGCTAAACACGGCACTCCCAAATTCACCTGGACATTCAGGTCATCTCCATTTAACTTCTATCATAGATATCATATATATTCTTTTATAAGAAAATGGAGTTGCTCAACTTATTTTATAAGCATGGTATAGACATGTTTCCTAAAGTAAATAAGATGTCTAATATGTGATAATAATAGTAAGAATAATAATAACAACATAGAAAACTAGATATAGCCAGGAAATTCCTTAGCTTGATAAAAGTCATAGACCAAAAAGTCAGAGGAGAAACTGGTCAAGCTGGCTACTCGTGGCTCCAGCATCCCATTATTTGAGCTATTGATGCAATTTCCATGGAGCTTAGTTATAAAAGCCAAACAGAAACTAAAGGAAGGTTTTAAAAATCAAATCAGGACATTTATACAATATGACAATGTCCAGAGGAATTGTTGGGTCCCAGCAGCACGGCTGGCCGTCCTTGGGGACTGAGCAGCCCGCCAGGCCGGAGGTGGGTGGGACTCACGTGGTTTCTGGCCGCCTCTCCTCCAGTGCTGTGGCCCGATTCTGCGTCCTTCTTCCTTTGGAAGCACACTCGCGTTCCTGCGGAACGTAAGCCGAGTCTCACCATATTTGGTGCCATTAGTTGGTACCTAAGCAGAGGATGGTGCATTTCAGTCATTTCAAAATTCTGTAAACAGATAATAAACTTGTTCCCTAGGGACTTTTACAAACAAATGGCAGCTGGCTCTGGCGTGAATAGCCAGACACTGATATCCAAGCTTGGTTTCCCTCGGGAAGCAGAAGACACAAACACCCTGCCCACACACATTCCCCCTGCTGGAATTTGTTTGATGTCTTGATTTAAACTATTAAACTATCGTCACATGGAGCAGTATACCCAAGTGGGAGAAACTCCCAGAAATGACAGACACAGTAAGTGAAACATTGGTCATAAAGCAGGCTAGAATCAGAAGGCAAGCATGGTGATCTCCAGCTGCAACTCCAGGAGGTGCCCAGAAACATCCACGCCACAGGGCGCATCCGTTCACCTGACATCCTTCATGGAGAGCTTCCTTCTCCACCTCCAGTTCTTCACATTGCTCTGAGCACAGAGAGGAAAGAGGGTGAAAAGCAATATTGGAGAATGAGCAGAGACCGGGAGAAAGTGTGTGTGTTGACATGGTGAATGAACAGCTGGTAGGAAGAGTCCTAGAGAGAGGAGAGCAGGTAAACTGGGAAGCGGCCTGGTGCATATGGAGATAGCCAGTACGAACGAGTTAGAGCGTGAAACAAGGGATTGATCCAAAGGAAACAGAGTTAAGTAAAACTTGATTGGCTATGAGATGTTTAGAAGTACTGGAACTTGAACTCAGACCCTCGGGCTTGCTAGGCAGACGCCTCCATCACATGAGCCACACTCCCTTGCTCTAGTCATTTTTTTTTTTGGACCAGGGTTTCAGTTTTAGGCACAGACTGACTGGGACAGCAATCCCCCTGTTTATGCTTCCTCTGTTGCTGAGGGGGAAGGTACCCAGCATAATGCCCAGCTTATTGGTGGTTGAGGTGGGGGTCTCACAAGACTTTTGCCCAGGCCGCCCTAGAACGATGGTGTGTCTCCCAGTAGGTAGGATTTCAGCTGGAGCCGCAGTGTCTGACTTGGAGGAGAAGGTGGTGACATGACCTAATTCATACTTTAAAAGCTAGTCCTGGCTTCTGGGAGTGAGGAGAAAGCATAGAAGGGAGAAGAAAAAGTAGGAGGCGTCTTTCTCTGGCACTGCTATGATGAATCACGGCGGTGATGAATCACGGTGGTGTGGGTTAAAGTGCTGCCGAAGGAGACAGGGAGTTGTGGTTTAGCTGAGGTGCTTTTGGAGGACAAGCTGGATGTGGAATATAAAAAGAGGAAAGAAAGCAGGGAGCAATGGACTCTGAGCACGTCATACAACCAAGTGGACGTGCAAACAGGCAGTTGGACGGATGAGACTGGAGGTCTCTGGTGTGACGTTGTGAGCAGGGAAAGTAACTACAACTTACCCAGCTAGGTAAGGGACAAGAGGCTCTCGTGTACTGTTCTTTCTAGGGGTTGAGAGCTGACCAGGCACCTTGCATGTTTAAGAAACTCTTTCTAGTGCATGCTTCTCTGAGCCTGTCTTAGACCTCCATAATCCAATGTAGATATCCTCAGAGCACATGGTAGGCATTTGATGAGTGTTTACTAAGCTGAAGCTTTCAGCCCTGACTGGGGCTCCTCCTCCTCGGGAAAGACGCTAACGAGGGCAGTTTCTTCATTATGAAATGTGCATAGCAAGAATCTTTTGCAGGATTATTGTAAGAGATGGGAGTGACTGGAACATAGTAGGTTCTGACGATTAGGGGCGACTATCACAGTTGAATGCCAGTCACTGTGGGTCCAACTGTAGGCCATCTGAGAAAGTCCTTCTTTTAAATGGATGGTGTCAAGGAAACTCCTGACCAAAGTTCAGGAAACAAAACTCAATAGACTGTGTTCACCGTTAGAGTCAACACCACGGCTCAGAGCCATCCAAAGTTTATTACGGCCTTGAATCATATTAAACATGTGTATTACAGGCACAAGAACACCAAGACTGTTTTTAAACAGAAAAAAATAAGGAGTGTGTGTGTACTAAAAATGTGTATGTATGCGTACTGTTCTATTTATTCTGTGTCTGATATCACATGTGTTGGTATGTGTATATGTATAAAGGAGAGGGAGAGATTTTAAGGAATAGATTGGTGTAACTGTGGGGCTAACAGTTTTAATCCACAGGGGACGCTTGCAGAGAAGAGTTGATGCTGTGGTTCAAGTCCAAGACATCCAGGAGACAGAATTTCTGTCTTTTTTCTTTTTTTGAGACCTACCATCTTTCTTCTTAAGGCTTTCAAATAACTGAGGCCCATCTATGTTATAGAGGTAATTTGCTTTATTCAAAATGTACGAATTTAATGATAAGCCATGGCCTCACAGCCGCATCCTGACTTGTGTCCAGCGCAGCGCGTGGTAACACGGTCAGCCAGGCTGATGCCCAACACCAGCCATCCCAGCTGGGCAGCAGGGGCTCTCGATGAGGCCGAGATCCAAGGGCCTTCTTTGGAATTGGTTCTGCTGATTATCTCAGAGACGGATGTTGGTAGACTTTGCTGCCCGACCTAGTTTCAAGTGGTCATTCTCTGGATCTCGGTCCCATCGAGAGCCCTGGTGCCCAGCTGTGGTGGCTAGTGTTGGGCATCAGCCTGGCTGACCACAGTACCACGCTGGGCTGGACACAAGTCTGCATGCGGGTGTGAGGCAATCACTTAGGTTTTGCACACTCACAAACCTCCCAGGTTTGAAGTTCGCAGCAGCGCCAGGTCTGGGTGCTGAGACTGTGGACCAGCACGCCGCTGGCAAGCTGCTGCTGAGAGGCTGTTGGTTGAAATGTCCAGAGATTCTCTAAGGAAAGGGTCTGGGCTTCAACTCTAAGGAAAGGGTCCAGCGCATTCAGTCAGTGACATTCCAATTCACACAATCTGGATTTTATTCAGAGGTCCTCCTGATAGAGTGATCCTTCACTTGGCTCTACATTTCTGTTTCAATCAGCTACACTGCTTGATTAGGACAATTAATATTACCTTTAATAGTAAAGTTAACTTTCACTAAAAAATGAAACAATCAGCAGAGCTCAAGTTGTAGAGCAGCAGCTGACCAAGACCCAGTGCTGAAAATAAAGAAGAAAACAAAACATCACAGTGTTCATCGCTGGAGCTTAAAAAAGCAGGTGCTATTTATTCTGCATAATGGAGTTATTCAACAAACACAAATCTATAGGAACGCATGAAGAGAAAGCCTCAAATATTAAAATTCCAAAGTGAGGCTTTCACATCAGCCTCGTTCAGTTTCATCCCCCACAGTGATTATGGAAGCTTATGGAATTTTACCCCCGGGCTCTTAGGGAATTTCCTCCTCATCTCACGCTTGCTTTGTTACTTCCCATTCCTTCTTCTCTACTCTTTTTTTATTTTTCCTAAATTTAATTAATTTTTGTGCCATTCCTGGGGCTCGAGCTCAGAGCCTGGGCGCTGTCCCTGAGCTTTTGTGCTCAAGGCTAATGTTCAACCACTTGATCCACAGATCCACTTCTGGATTTTTGGTGGACAATTGGAGATGAGTCTGAAACCCTGTCTTGCGCAGCCTGGCTTTGAACTGCAGATCTTTATACCACGGGTGTGAACTACTGGCACCTGGCTCTCCCTCTCCTCTACCCCTGTATTATCAGATCCCAGATTCCCCAGAAGGAAAAAATGCAACTGCAAAGAAGAAACGAGAGGATAGGCAGAAAGGAACTCCTATTCTAACGCCTGGGCCTTGGGGCACGCCGTGGTAACCGCACCCTGGAGGCTTCGGCCAGGGCCTCCTTCTCAGGCAGGCCGCGAGCCCCGCGCTGGCTCACGGCAGCAGATGATGGTCTGGAAGGATGCGCCTCCAGACCAGCCGTCCGGCCAGGTCAGGTGCAGATCATGCCTCACTGACCGCCTGAAACCAAAGGCAGCAGATGACTCTGAGCACCAGAATGTACCCTTGTGCTGGTTGATTTTTAAAGCAGAATAAGCTCTGTGATTGCAGAGTTGTTTGAGGCTTAGAAAGCATACTCTGGCTATATTTACTTGACAAATGTTTCTAAGTCCAGTTCTGATTTCTGTTCATCCTGTGAGAAAAGCGAGGCTCTTCGGAGATTAGGATGAATGTTTTAAGGCCATCAAAAACATCCACCTCTAGTGACCCAGGCAGGATGTGCAGACAAACCGGTTCCATCCAGTTGTGGCAATGTGGCAGCAGGAACTCCCACGGGAGGACAGTTTCTCGGGGTTCTAGGGGTTGTATGATTTCCCACATATTGGGAGGAAATTCCACTAGCTTAAGATGTTTTTTGAGTTTCTATAGTCAAGGCACGGTGGACTAGAAGGCCATGATGGCGTTCGGGAGACTGGAGATGGGTAGGCCTCTCTAATGACAGCCTAGAAAGGAGAATGAAGGCAGAGCACCATGCAAGCAGGATATATGCAGCAATGCACGCGTACAAGCACTTTTGTCGGAGCTTATTGGCCAAGGTGCTTTCTTTCTTAATTCTAGAGGATGCGTGCAGCCAACAACTATTATTTTTGAAACAAAATGTATCGCCAACTATTAGCAATAAACTCAGCTTATGTTGGGACTAGTCTCCAGCTCTAAGAGCAAAGCTTCTGCATTGTTTTATCTCTTGGTCTTCCAAATGTAGGTCTCCAGAAATCTGCTTCTGTAGTTGACCTCTGTCCAACACGATGCATGGCACTTTAAGAGCTTTTGGGAGACCTGCGGGAACCTGCCTTCCAGGAATGTGAACCCCCCGTGAATAATAAATGCCACCAAATATTCTGTGTGTTCTGCGCCCTTTGGCCCTTTCCTTGTGCTAAATTTCCACTTGAGTTTCTGGCCACAGACACTCTGGCCTTAGTAACCAACTCTTTGATTTCCTTTGTGTCAGGCCTAGGGCTTGAACTCAGGGTTTGGGTGCTGTCCCTGAGCGACGCTACCATTCTACCACTTGAACTCCCCCAAAAGAAAGAAAAAGATGGAGATTCCAATTAAGTTCAGCCACAATGGTTACAGCTAGGGAAATAAAACCAAACAAACCCACATGCTGGTGAACATGAAGGAAAGGGAACTCTGTTCACGCTATTAGCGAGATTGTAAATTAGCCCCGCTGGTATGGAAATCAGAATGGAAATTCCTCAAATAGGACTCCATAGGGTCCAGCTACCCCATTCTTGAGTAGCTGTACTTAGAGGAATCTTCAAGATACCTGCACACTTGTGGTTATTTGACAGCACTACTCACAACAGCCAAGTCCTGGAATCATCCTGGGTGTCCATGAATAGATAAATGTATCACTCATCTCATTTCAGGAAAACGGAGAAACTAGATATCATTGAAGTGAAATAAACAGACTAAGAAAGTCAAATATGAGCTGGGCACCAGTGGCTCACACCGGTGAGCCTAGCGACTCAGGAGGCCGAGATCTGAGGACTGCAGTTCAAAGCCAGCCTGGGCAGGAAAGCCCAAGAGTCTCTTATCTCCAGTAATAGCCAAAATATCAGAAGTGGTGCTGTCAGGTGGAAGAGCGCTAGCCTTGAACATAAAGGCTCCGGGACAGTGCCCAGGCCTAAGTTCAAGCCCAATCGCTCTTGCCACGTGCATGCACGCACACGCACATGCACAGACATGCACACACACATACCTACACACAAATATTGACTGTTTTCCTCATACGTGAAAGACATGAACATAGATGGACTACAGGGAACGGGAAGGGAGCCGGAGGAGGTGGATATAAACTCAGTCAATGGACCCCACAGGTAAGGGTGAAAACATCACAACGAAGCCACTAGTTTGTGTGATTGACACACAATAACAAACTATGTGTGTGTACACACACCTACATATGCTATCAGCTCTTCATGTCCACCCCTTTATGTATATATATATATGTATAGGATGTGTTCCCCACGGGGCGGAGATGATGACCAGCTTTCTGCTGGCATCTGGTGAATCGAGTCACCATCCCCAGGTTGAAAAAGTGGTGTGTCTCTTAAATTCTAAATGATCCCAAATGAGTTTCTCCACAAAGAGATACACGGAACCTTTGCAGCTCCAACGCTGCCCTTTGAACGTGTGTAGGCCAACTAGCGTAACGACAGCACACGGATTTGGAAATAACCAAGGGCACAGTGGAACCCAGACCCTGCCCGCTTCTGCCAGAGCCAGGCCAAATGCCAGAGCTGCACGGCATCGCCCCCGGAGCCGGGCAGCCGCTGCGAAGTTTATCCAGCAGTGGTATCAGAAGGAGGTGATGAGCTGAGGGAAGGGAGGCCGCTGTGCCTTTTATCCTGGGCACAGCAGAGCTGCCCCAGGAAAGGAAGGTCCCCCGAGGGGTTGGGCACGGCAAGGAGAAAGCTGTTCATTTTGCAAGAAGAAGCTGAGACTGGGAGTGGGCGGGACAGCCCAGAAACTCTGCCGGGGAGCTGCAGGATATTATGTAATGAGTTTCATCAGCACTCAGGTATGGAAGCTGACGCTGTTGATCTCCAAGAACATGAGGCTTAAAAAAAGTAAGATGAGCCGGGTGCCGGTGGCTCACGCCTGTCATCCTAGCTACTCAGGAGGCTGAGATCTGAGGATCATGGTTCAAAGCCAGCCTGGGCAGGAAAGTCCATGGGACTCTGATCTCCAAGGAACCACCAGAAAACTAGAAGTACAGCAGTGGTTCAAAGTGGTAGAGTGCTAGCCTCACTAGCTTAGAGCTAAAAAGCCCAGGGACAGTGCCCAGGACCTGAGTTCAAGCCTCCTAAAAACCACCACCAACAAAACCGAGATGATGACATATTTTGGAGGATGTGAATTTCAAGATCAGCATTCTGGCCTTTGCAGCGGGGTGGCTGGGCTAGGGTGGTAGCTCAGTGGTTAAGCACTCCTCTAGTATATGTGAGGGCCGGGTTTGATACCACCCACCTGAAGCACTGCAAAACAAAAGAGAAAGGGAAGAAAGTGGAAATCCCTTTCCATTTGAGAGGGAGGAAGAGGAGGAAGGGAGAGACAGAGAGAGAGAGACAGAAGGTGAAAGAAATAGGAAAAGAAAGAGGAACATAGAAATGGAGACAGAAAGGGACAGAGAGCAGGAAAGAAGAGGAAAAGAACAGGAGAGGGAAAAGGTAGGGAAAGGAAAATGGGACGGATAAAGGGCAGGTGCAGGGGAAAAGAGGAGATGGTTGAAAGAGCACAAGGAATTCAGCACCATCTGTTGCAGGGTGTGGGAAAAAGCTCCTCATTTTTACCCTTGCAGACAGCATGCATTCCAGGTTTCCATTACGTGTGGTGACCAAAAAGTGAAAGCAGACGGGCTAGTAGCCCTTTAAAAGACAAACTCAGAGTTTTAAATAATATACATCCCCAAATCACTTCTGATGCAGAGCTCCACATTACTTTGTGGCTAAGCCTTAACAAGGCACTGGACATAAAATGGGCAAAAAGCAGAGGAAACGCAACTTAAGGATAATGTCAAGTGCCCCAAACATACAGATCTGTGTGTTTTTGGCAGATGCACTGGAGCCACCTGGGACCTTCTGATTTCTTTGGCTGAGAGACCTCGCTCCGGTCTTGTCAATGCTTTCCATGTGGTTTTAAGATGAAGTCACAATGAGGATCAATGTGTTAGGAGCTGTGGGTCTCAAAATGGGTTCCCCCAGCAGACAGCCTCATACTGCCTGGGAATTTGTGAAAGGCTAAATTAATGTGTCTCCCACTACACCTACTGAACCAGAAACTCTGGGAGTAGAGTTCAGAAACCTGCATCTTTGAAGCAACATTTTTATTATCGTTAAGTAGTTGTAAAAGGAGTTGCTATTTAACAAGGCAATTTATAAATGTATCTTTAACAGGCCAACTAAATGATTTTAGTGGCATAAAGCTTGAGAAATACTGCATGCATGAGGAACCGTAAAAACGGTGCTGTGGTTTTTTTTTTTGGTGTTTTTTTTTGGCAATCAGCTGCATGAAACATTTTTTAAAAAATTCCTTCTCAGTGTCTGGTCTGTCCTTAGGTGAATGAGCGAATCTACACGTCAGCAGGATCATACATTTCTAAAGTGTAAGAACTCTAGTAAGGAAGGGACATTTTCTTGGGGCTGCTGGTGCATTTTGGCAGATGGCCAATAAGATTTCAAGACAGGCTACACCAGGGCGTGTTAGAAAGCCAGGCTGCGTTGGAATACATGCTTCCTGGGTGACACCGTCTGCAGCGCGTCTGAGACTGGAAGTCCTTTCCCCAGCACTGCCCCTCCCTGCTGGACCAAAGGAAAGCCTTCCACACACAACAACGGGCAAACACTTCCACATCTGGTCCTAAGAAGTCTCAAGACATGCCCGTGCCCACAGGCCAACGTCAAAATCACCAGCGAATCATGAGGAGGCCCCTCATTCTGGCCTCTTCCTACTTCTTTGTGCTTTGGCCATACTGGCTTTTTATTTTTTCTGTCCACATGCTCTCAAGCATCAACCCTGCCACAGACTTTATCCACAGGCTCCGCCCTCTGTCTAGAACATTCCTCCCCCGCCCCCCCCCCCACCTTCTTGGTGAGTCCATGTAATTCCTACTCACCCAGTAAATCTCACGCAGTCATCATTCTTAAACTCTGGGGCTCTTTGACATTTATCACACCTTCCCCTCACCATCCAATCAGGCTGGGCGGGCAAACTGTCTCGTATACCACAGGTATGCAATCAGCACAGGGACTGGCATGTAGCAAGGGCTCAGGAAGGCGTCAATGAATATGTAAGTGGATGAACAAGTAGCAATTTGCGATTCTAGAAGGACTGTCTGCTATTGGTGTTTTGATGGTAGTCACTGCCTTGCATTGATAAGTCATATCGGATGGCTAGGCTCTAGAGAGTCTTACATGGAGGGAAGCAAGTGAAGTAGTTGTGTCTCCCGTCTATCGGAGCCTTAGAGTGGTGTGCAGGAGAAATGGAAGGGGGTGGAGGGGTTTTCTTGGCTCTGATGTAGCTACTGGTGCATGCGTGCTAGCTTGCTACAGTGCACTGGCTGAGAGCTTTCTGCCGCTTCCTGGATCGGCACTCACAGGCCCTGCCCCTAACGCTGCTCTCATCTGTGCTTGTTCCGACAAGCTTAGAACTTTCACAGCCCACAGACTAAGGCAGTCCCTAGCTGCAGCCAAGCCGGGCACTTGAAGTGTGTGGAGGGAGCTGTGGGGAGCGGAGCGTTGGCACAAGTCGCTAATAGTGGGCTGGACTAGAAAGCCTGTCCGGCTGAGGGGACAGGTCTCCTGGCACACACTGCTCCAGGATCAGGAGCATGGCCAGATCTGTCCGTAGCAATAGGACTACAGAAAAGAAATGTATGATTTAGAGACTGAGGAATATACATGTCCCTCCCTCCCTCCCTCCCTCCCTCCCTTCCTTCCTTCCCTCCCTCACTCTCCCTTCTTTCTTTCTTTTTCTTTCTTTCTTTCTCCTTCTTTCTTTCTTTTTCCTCCTTCCTTCTTTCTTTCTTCCTCCTTTCCTTCTTCCCTTCTTCTTTCTTTCTTTTTTGCCAGTATTAACGTTTGCACTCAGGGCCTTAACTTTGCTCAGCTTGCTTGCTCAGCTGGCATTCTATCACCCGAGCCACATCTCCAGCTCAATGTGTTGCTGGGAGAGGGAGTTTAGTGACATTTTCTGTCAGAATTGACTTGAACTATGATCCTTTGGATCTCGGCTTTCTGTGTAGCTAGAGTTGTAAGCATGAACTTCCAGTGTCTGGCTGAAAATAACTTATTGGTCGATTGTTTACTTGTTTGTTCCTTGGGGACAGGGTCTTGCTATTTGTCCCAAGCTGGACTGAAACTCCCCAAAGCTGGGGTTACAGGTTAGTGCCACCATCTGTACTGGGAAAATAACTGATGGCTCATACCTACAATCCTAGCTGCCCAGAGGGCTGAGACTTGGAGAAAGGCAGCTCAAGAGCAGGCCAAGCAGAAAAGTCTGCAAGACTCCATTCCCAGCTGACCATTGAAAAGCCAGGCAAGGCTCTGGCTGAGTTGGCAAAACGAGCCAAGGAAGTGTGAAGCTCTGAGTTCACAAATGGTAACGTGGGGCATATTTTTGGGATGTGTGTGAGGACAAGCATCCAGTAGACTTCCCCTGGTTCTTTCCAAGTGGAGTGTGCGCTCCTGGGCCTGCTGACCCTGGCTGGGCTGGGCCCGGGCCTGCTGACCCTGGCCTGCTGACCCTGGCTTGGCTGGGCCCAGGCCTGCTGACCCTGGCTCGGCT
>NW_012267243.1:18695561-18721716 GCF_000151885.1 Dipodomys ordii | reverse complement strand
AGGAGGAGGAGGAGGAAGAGGAGGAGAGGAGGAGAGGAGGAGGAAGATTCATGAAAGTCTAGGGGTAATGACTGAGGGGAATCTGTGGATGGGGCGGGAGGAGAGGGAAGGCTCCAGGGAGGGTGGAGAAGATGGAATTATGTTACACACACACACACACACACACACACACACACACACACGCATAATGAAATCTACCACACACTATCTGTAGAGGAGAGGAGGAGGAAGGAGGCCTGAGAATACAATCGAGGGAGGAACGTGCTCAGAGCACACTGGGGCCATCTATGGAATTAGAAAAAACACCTTTGTGCTCTTAATACAGGCTAACTAAAATTAAATTAAAAATTATACAGAAAGTCAATTGTGGGTCCACTAATTTCTATCAAGTGTCCTTAATTTTTTAAGGGCGTAGATTCAGCAACATTAAAACCCATCAATAACCTTGCAAGGTAAACATTTTCAGGGAATATTACTAGGTGCTCTATTTTGTCTTCCTATTTTTCCCCCAGGAATTTCTAACTTTTAGAGTAAGCATTCTCTTACAAAATTATATTAAAAAGAAGATTAATGAATTCAAAACTGAGGAAAAGCAAAGGAAGGGGTGATATTGTCCAAGAATTGTACTCCTTATCTGGCTTACGGAATTGTAAACTTTCTGTATGATAACTTGAGAATAATGACAAAACTATAAAAAAGATTAGTTAATACAAACCCTCTATAACACATATATTCAACAGAACATTCGTGTGAAGCTGTGCACACAGGCACATACCTTCCACCCACCTTAGCCCCAAAACAAAGTTTTCAGTTCTGCAAATCAGAACTGGTGTCGTGGTAGTTTAGGTTTCACAGTTCAGACAGTGAACCTCTACAGGACTCATTCATTTTAGATAAATAAAAACTACCATTTCTACTAGACTTGAATGCTGGTACACAGAACCAAGGAGGACTGTGAATTAGCTACGCGGTGGCTTGTCACATTAACAAATCATCTGCATGTTTCTCTTTTAACCTCAAGTTTTAATCATGAAAAAATTCAAATATGCTAAAAATGGTGAAAGAGTGGTAGTCATTGTTCACATTTTGGAAAAATATGCTTAATTATTCTCTGTCTCTGTCTTCTTCTTCCTCTTTCTCTCCTTCTTTCCCTCCCTCCCTCGCT
The DNA here is from genome assembly GCF_000151885.1 of Dipodomys ordii. Lineage (NCBI taxonomy): Eukaryota > Metazoa > Chordata > Mammalia > Rodentia > Heteromyidae > Dipodomys > Dipodomys ordii. The sequence continues at coordinate 18,720,551 of NW_012267243.1, read as the reverse complement.
TTCCCTTTCTCCTCTGAAGCCCTTTGAAATAAGTTAGCTTATTTACTAAAAATGGATGTAGGAACATTCTCCTCCATGAACACAATGGCACGGACATATCTAAAAACGGTGGCCGTCAGCTCTTGGTATCTCCCTGTAGCTAGTGAATATTCAGCTTGTCCAGTCTGGATTAGAAATCAGTTTGCTTGGACTCAGCTCAGTCTCCCACCATTGGAAAGAGGGTGTTTGATGGGAGTTGCTAGGTCACATGGTAGTCTGGACTCATTTCTGCTTCATTGCTTTCTACACCTGAATGTCTATTTTGTGCCAGCTTAAAACAATACATTTTTATGTAAGACAGAACCGCAGAGTTTAATAGCTTATTAAAAAAAAAAAGAGGGTGTTTGTGTCACAGCTGACTTCTAGAAAGGACCAGGTAGGTTGCTCAGCAAGATGCCTCATATTCTGGACTTGTCTGTCAGTATTCTTGCAACCATGTTTTAACTTGTTTCTCCAAACCTGTATTTCCTGTTAGGTGAAAGCTGGGCCCAAATAACCCTGACGTGTTCACGTCTCCCTGAGAAAAACGAAGGGCTGAGCTCGTTTTGCTGAGGGCATCTTTTTCTCCTCCTTCCCCTGGACTTTCTCCTCAGTCACTTCCTCCCGAGCGCCGCTCCCTGCCCGCCAGGTGCCCCTACCTTTCAGCTCTGCGTCTTCTTCAAAGCAACTTCAAACAGGAACAAAAATAAGGTCTAGAAGCCCTGTTTTCATTAACAAATAATTTCTTAAATTTTTGTCCTTACATTTTATGATATTGTCGTTGTATGCCTCAGTGGAAACCGCAAAGATGATTTGATGGTCTGAAAGTTCAAAACTCAATTGAACTCTTTTTTTTTGGTTGGTTGTGGGGCCTGAACTCTGGGTCTGGGCACTGTCTCTCAGCTCTTCAGCTCAAGGCAAGTGCTCTACCACTTGAGCCACAGCACCACTTCCAGTTTTCTAGTGGTTTATTGGAGATAAGAGTCTCATGGACTTTCTTTGCCTGGGCTGGCTTTGAACCATGATCCTCAGATCTCAGCCTCCTGAGTAGCTAGGATGACAGGCATGAGCCACCAGTGCCCGCCCAAAGTCTTTTTAGTTTAGCCTACACAGCTTATATATTAATTACTTCATTCATTCATTTGTTGTTCATTCATTGTTCATTGAACACAGGAACATAGCCTAGTCACAAAAAAAACAATTAAGATACAGTTCCTGTCCTTTGATGAGTTCAAAGTTGAAATGGGAAACAGATGTGTTAATATCATTTTACTCCTGATGTATTTCCTAACTTCCTCATTCCCATTCAAAATAGATTTGCTGCTTCCTTCCTGTTGGGATAATGCTGTGTGTGTGTGTGTGTGTGTGTGTGTGCTTAGCATTGGGATAATGCTGTGTGTGTATGTGTGTGCATGTGCATGTGAGTGTGTGTGTGTGTGTGTGTGTGCTTAGCTTTGGGATAATGCTCTGTGTGTGTGTGCATGTGCGTGTGTGTGTGTGTGCTTAGCTTTGGGATAATGCTCTGTGTGTGTGTGCATGTGCGTGTGTGTGTGTGTGTGTGCTTAGCTTTGGGATAATGCTGTGTGTATGTGCATGCGTGTGTGTGCGTGTGTGTGTGTGCTTAGCATTGGGATAATGCTGTGTGTGTATGTGTGTGCATGTGCGTGTGTGTGTGTGCACGCTTAGCTTTGGGATAATGCTCTGTGTGTGTGCATGTGTGTGTGTGTGCTTAGCATTGGGATAATGCTGTGTGTGTATGTGTGTGCATGTGCGTGTGTGTGTGTGTGTGCTTAGCTTTGGGATAATGCTGTGTGTGTGTGTGTGCGTGTGTGTGTGCTTAGCATTGGGATAATGCTGTGTGTGTATGTGTGTGCATGTGCGTGTGTGTGTGTGTGCTTAGCTTTGGGATAATGCTCTGTCTGTGTGTGTGTGCATGTGTGTGTGTGCACGTGTGTGTGTGTGCTTAGCTTTGGGATAATGCTCTGTGTGTGTGTGCATGTGTGTGTGTGTGCGCGTGTGTGTGTGCTTAGCTTTGGGATAATGCTCTGTGTGTGTGTGTGCACATGCACAGGTGCTTAGCATGCTCCTTGCATCCTTGTGCTCATTCATCTTTTGACAATGTTTTTTCCTAAGAGACTGAGAGGTCCTCGAGTTCTTTGAGGTTTCTCATCTTCCAGTCTCCAGTACTTAGCATGGATTCCTGAAACGCTTTAGATGTCAAGTAAATAATTGATGAGTGAATCAAGTAGAAGACATTAACTAGTACTAGAAAAACATGAGCCTGTTAGTATACAGATGTTGACAAAACTTTTGCACAGGAGATGTGAAGGTTGGGAAGTTCAGATTGAGGAGAGGATGCCACAGACAGGAAGAGCTACGTGGCAAAAGTCACAGAGAACCAAGTCTGAGAACCAAGCAACCCACTCGAAGCTGCACGCCGCCACAGGGTGAATGTAGGCGGAGTTAGACTTTGGAGAGTCTTGACGACTAACCTAAAAATACTTGGAGTCCATTCCCTAGGTTAAAAAAAGAAAAGGAAAATAGAAGCTTTTTAAGATATGAAATAACATGACCACTTTTACTTTTTTGAGCATCATTATTTTAGATTCAGACCAGAATGGAGGAAACTAGTAACAAGGATTGGAAACAAAGATGGAAAACAAATATGGAGAGAATGAAGGACTGATCCAATCACAAGGCTAGCCCTCCATGATCCAATTGCGACCCATGAATAGAACAGGGAAAGACAATTGAGTTTGTGGGATATGGGTGCAAGTGCAGTGTAGGAGAAGAGGATCAGGAGAGAGAAAGCAGAGTTACCCTAAATGGAATTGTGGATGAGGTAGGAAGTAAGCTAGGTCCTGAGAAGACGCGGGATCATTAAAGGAAAACAGGGACTTAAGAGGGTGACGGTAAAGGCAGAGGCTAAGCAGAGGTGAAGGGCCGTGTGCATTCGCTGCCGTCTGGGATCCATGAGACATAACTGGGGGCTGGTGGTGAAGGATTGAGCTGCTGGTATTCTCTCCTGTCTCTCTAGAGTCTACATTCTGGCTATCTATCGTTAGCTATTTGTCATCTAGCTAGATTAGGGCTAACTAGTCAGCTAGTTGTGCATGTGCATGCACACAACGGGCCTTGGTCAGACTCAGCCCTGCGGAGTTCCTGATCTTTGTTCCAGATCCTCCTCCCTTTTCCCACACCAATTTTAACATGGATGTGTATATGTGTGTGTGTGTGTGTGTGTGTGTGTGTGTTTCCTTGAAAGTTTGGTTATTTTAAAGCCACATACAGTTTCCTGGCTCCTCATTTCTACCAGCTCCATCTTCTAGACAAAGACCGAGCTCTGCTGTGATTTCTATTTACTGCTCACTACACATGAAGCCCAGGTTGAACTATTGATAACCTCGGACTGGTTGAGAGGGAGAGTCCGTGACTAAAGCATGCTAAGACAGGACGCGGGCGATGAATGCATCCTGCAGACACCCCGCCCAAAGGAAGAGCCGAGCTCCAAAGGTGTTTGCCCTCAGGCTTGCTTCCCAGAGGGCCTACCCAGAGGCCGCTGCTGCCAGCAGCCAGAGACCCTCCATCCCTTTGCATATCTGTGAGGGGCAAGGAGCTTCCCTGGGAGCCTGAAAGCAATTCACCAGTGAGACCAAAGGCACAATGACTCTAACGTTCTCCTCTTAGTTGAGCTGAGCTTCCGCGATCAGTGTCAGCTGTTACACACCAGTGGCGCGCGGAAGCGAGTGGCCCCGGCAGCCAGGACAGGTGAAGAACTGAATCAAGCATTCCTCCCGCTTCTGTCCCCACTGAACGGCCAGCGCGCCAATCTTTCACAGCTCCAGTGATGTGGTGGGCAATGCCCTGGACAGAGGTGCATGCGGGAGCAGACACATGTCTCTGTTTGCATTTAAGTTTAGGCAGAGAAAGAAAGATCTTAATAATCACAGAGAAGTAAACAAGGTAGAGGATGATGTAAGAGGTACTGTACTAAGTATCGTGGAGATGATAGATGCAGCAATGCGTGGAGCAAAGGGGGAGGTGAGAATTGCCTTTCAAAACTAAATAACGAAACGCTGAGCCAAGGACGCAGGCTGACCCACTGTAACAACGAGACGACAAGACCCTGTGTTGAACACGCACCTTACAACTTAGGGGGAGGAGGGAGGAGGTGGGGAGGTGGGAGGGAAGGGTTGGTAGGGGAAAAGCAAAGGAGGGGTAACAGTGCTCGATAGGAAATGGACTCGTGGCCTTGCTCCTGGAACTGTAACCCCTCGGTACACTATTTTTACAATTAAAAAAAACATTTAAAAAATGATGATCACAAGACTCCATGGCTCCTGCCTACGTCTAGCCACGCCATGGTGATCGGAACTTAAGTTGGAGGGCAGCCTGGGTGGATGGCGGTGGAACTCCTCGCCTTAGCCGGTAGGTGTGGCGCAGGGCACCTTCACCCAGCTATGCGGAAAATGCACATGGGAGGAGAGAGGTCCCGGCTACACAGGGTCAAAACCCAGGAAACAAAAGCAGAAAGGGCTGGGGACCTGGCGCAACCTGGTAAGCAACGGCTCACCTGAGTCTAACCTGAAAACGCAGGGGCCGAGTCGCAGGGAGGCGGTGTGTGCGGCCTCTGCTCACAGCCCCAGAGACGGCTGCGGACCTGCCAGGCTAAGACTGGCCAGCTCAAGAATTCCTAAGGGTACACAGCTCACAGTCATTTATGTGACGGTCAAAGCAACATGAGAAGGATGTACCTTCTCCGGTGGTTCTGGTGGGCCAGCGGGTCCGAGATCCGCAGGATGATGCGTTCAGGGCTCCGTAGGCCGCCGTTTGTCCAGTAGTGGTGGTGGAAGAGGCTTGGAGCAGCTTCGTTCTGGCTCTCTTCTAGGGGATGCTGGGATTTAGCCACCTGGAAGGAAATCACAAAACTCTTTGCAAGTGTTCTCCCTTCCATTAATGCACATGAACTGTACAAAGACACTTCATTGGGATAGCTATGTACATGTGACCATGTACTTTGGTCAACTTCACCCCATTACTTTTTCTTAGGCCTCTGCTGGCTTTATCTGAAATGTATCCTGAGTTTCATTATCCTTTCTTTCTTACCTATGCATGAAGTACTTTTCTCATATTCATTCCTTTTTCATTAGGTTTATTTCAATGGAACAATTTCACTAATCTGTCTGGAGAACTATATAACTTAAGAGTCCCTGGCTAGCCATGGGGTCACAGAGCTCCTGAGAGTCCCTGGCTAGCCATGGGGTCACAGAGCTCCTGAGAGTCCCTGGCTAGCCATGGGGTCACAGAGCTCCTGGAGGTGTAGCAAGGGAAGCCAGTGCCATTGTTGCAATAAAAAATGCAAACGCTGATGATTCTATGAATCCTGTTCATGAGGTACTCCTTTCATGTAGAGGAAAATAGGAAATATCAGGGCACTTAGTCCTGGACTGAAAAAGTAGATTTACTAAGACATGGTTTCATGTTCTAATATTTTAGCTAATAATTTTTAAAAACTGGCCTAAAGGGGTATTTCTATAAAGGTGCATTTGCTTGGGGTAATTTGATGGCATTTCATGAAAAGTCGTGTTCCAGAAATCCAGAGACGCAGCTCCAATAGGAGCACTTTGAATGCACGTAGCAGTAGGGAGGCTGGGGGGGGAACATAGGCGGGAGAGAAAGGGAGGAGCTGGGGGCGTGGTCAGTGTGCTGGTGGGCCTGGCCAGGGTGCTGGTGGGCGTGGTCGGGGTGCTGGTGTCTGGAGGCGCTGGTGGGCGTGGTCGGGGTGCTGATGGGCGTGGTCATGGTGCTGCTGGGCGTGGTCGGGGTGCTGGTGTCTGGAGGAGCTGGTGGGCGTGGTCGGGGTGCTGGTGTCTGGAGGCGCTGGTGGGCGTGGTCAGGGTGCTGGTGTCTGGAGGCGCTGGTGGGCGTGGTCGAGGTGCTGGTGGGCGTGGTCAGGGTGCTGGTGTCTGGAGGCGCTGGTGGGCGTGGTCGAGGTGCTGGTGGGCGTGGTCGGGGTGCTGGTGTCTGGAGGCGCTGGTGGGCGTGGTCGGGGTGCTGGTGGGCGTGGTCGAGGTGCTGGTGGGCGTGGTCGGGGTGCTGGTGTCTGGAGGCGCTGGTGGGCGTGGTCGAGGTGCTGGTGGGCGTGGTCGGGGTGCTGGTGGGCGTGGTCAGGGTGCTGGTGTCTGGAGGACGCGGGGAGGGAAAGCCAGGGTCCTGGGGTCTGTGCGTCCTGCGCACCCCACTGGTTCATCACCACTGAGTCTCTGACTTGCCCAGGAAAGAAGCAGAGACATCCTCACCCAGGACGTGGGAACCGAACCCCAGCCTGGCTAGACTTTCCTCTTCGCCACTTCTCTTAGGGAAAGTGATCTGATGTGCAGGCTATGCAAAGCTGATCTCCCCTAATCTAATTGCCAGGCACGCACGCCTTTCAGGCATTCAAAACTACAAAGCATCTAAACACCTTTTATTCCCCTCTGAGAAAGCCAAAGCAATTTTCCACGGGAGCTGCGGCATCGTTCGCTGCGGCATCGTTCGCTGCGGAGTCCTTTGCTGCATCGTTTGCTGCGGCGTCCTTTGCTGCTGCATCGTTTGCTGCGTCGTTCACTGCGGCGTCGTTTGCTGCGTCGTTTGCTGCGTCGTTTGCTGCGGCGTCGTTCGCTGCGGCGTCGTTTGCTGCGTCGTTTGCTGCGTCGTTCGCTGCGGCGTCGTTTGCGGCGTCGTTTGCTGCGTCGTTCGCTGCGGCGTCGTTTGCTGCGTCGTTTGCTGCGGCGTCGTTCGCTGCGGCGTCGTTTGCTGCGTCGTTTGCTGCGGCGTCGTTCGCTGCGGCGTCGTTCGCTTCTGCGTCGTTCGCTGCTGCGTCGTTCGCTTCTGCGTCGTTCGCTGCGGCGTCGTTTGCTGCGTCGTTTGCTGCGTCGTTCGCTGCGGCGTCGTTCGCTGCGGCGTCGTTCGCTGCGGCGTCGTTCGCTTCTGCGTCGTTCGCTGCGGCGTCGTTCGCTTCTGCGTCGTTCGCTGCGGCGTCGTTCGCTGCGTCGTTCGCTGCGGCGTCGTTCGCTGTCGCTCGGATCCCATCCGGCTGAGGCACCCTGTCTGCAGGGCGCCCCGAGAAGGCCATGCACACGCACACACTGTGGTTTCCCCTGGCAGAAAATCAGGATGTGAATCTCCTGAGCTGTGGGGACCTCGAAACCCATGACTGCATCTGGCTCGGTTGGCAGAGAGGGACCGCCCAGGGCGAAGCGGGCAGCTGCGTGTTTGGAGCGGGCAGCTGCATGTGTGTTTGGAGCGGGCAGCTGCATGTGTGTTTGGAGCGGGCAGCTGCGTGTTTGGAGCGGGCAGCTGCGTGCGTGTTTGGAGCGGGCAGCTGCGTGTTTGGAGCGGGCAGCTGCGTGTGTGTTTGGAGCGGGCAGCTGCGTGTGTGTTTGGAGCGGGCAGCTGCGTCGTGTGTGTTTGGAGCGGGCAGCTGCGTGTGTGTTTGGAGCGGGCAGCTGCGTGCGTGTTTGGAGCGGGCAGCTGCGTGTTTGGAGCGGGCAGCTGCGTGTTTGGAGCGGGCAGCTGCGTGTTTGGAGCGGGCAGCTGCGTGTGTGTTTGGAGCGGGCAGCTGCGTGTTTGGAGCGGGCAGCTGCGTGTTTGGAGCGGGGCGGAGCCCCCAGCCCTTCACGGCTCTTGCTGCTTCGCTTCCTGTTTCCCATCAGTCCATCAGAGAATACTTCCCCACCCAGGTGTGAACAATCGGTGTCCAGACTCACCAAACTCTTCCTGACAGCCTCGTTTCTGCCCAGAGCTCACACCTTTTCTGACTCTCCGGGGGGGGGGTCCCCAAATCACAGACCACTTCCTAGCAGCTGCCAATCTTTTTTTCTTTTGGCAGTCCTGGGGTTTGAACTCAGGGCCTGGGTGCTGTCCCTCAGCTTCCTTTGCGCAAAGATGGCACTCTACCATTTGAGCCAACACTCCACTCCTGCCCTTTTTCCTTTCTAAATTCTATTCTTTCTTCTCCTGGTGGATTATTGGAGAGAAGAGTCTCAGCCTTTCCTGCGGGGCTGGTTTTGGACGGCGATCCTCAGATCTCAGCCTCCTGAGTCACTGGGATGACAGGTGCAAAACGCGGAAGCCCGGCCTTGGACCAACAGTGGCGCTCCAGGGCGGCGTGTGCTTGCGTGATTCTTCAGCTCCCAGTGCTGCTGTGAAACTCAGCACCGGTGGATACTTACTGGAGAGGACCCAGGCCCAGAGGCTTTCCTCTTAGGACTTTAAATTTCATTACCCCCTTTGCTGTGTTTTTTTAAGCAGGGATATTTACAAGTATGGATTTGTGGACTGTGCTTCCAGAAGGCATACACAGCATGTTTTATCTGTAGCTCAGGTTCTTTCCAGATCGCTCGGGCTCAGCCGGCGCGTGGTACCCAGCTGCGGTCAAGACATGACAGGGAACACACAGAGCTCCTGCCTACGAATATTTTTGATATGAGACCCTTGTCCGTTGTATGGCTAGTGAAGATCTTCTCCCAGTCTGTGGGCTTTTTGTTTATCTTGCTAGCTATGCCCTTTGCCATGCAGAAGCTCTGCAGTTTAATGCAATCCATTTGTCCAACCTTTCTTTGGTTTGTTCTGTTTCTGATCTTTATTTAGGAAGTTTGACCTGTGCCAAGGAGCCCTAACAAATCCCCTATCCCTTCCTGTAGTATTTTCAGGGTCTCTTTACCTCGAGGTCTTTGATCCATTCGGTGTTGATTCTGGTGCAGGGTGATACATACAGATCTAACTTCGATTTTCTACACATGTGTAGCCAATTCTGCCAGCGCCATTTGCTGAAGAGGCTGTCTTTCTTCCATCTGACGTTTTTGGCTCCTTTATCCAAGATTAGGTGGCCGTAGGTCTGTGGGTGTACTTCTGGGTCTTCAGTTCTGGTCTGTTGGTCCTCAGGCCTGTTGCTGTGGCAGTACCACACTGCTTTTATAACTACAGCTTTATAATAGAGGTTGAAGTTTGGTATTGATGTTCCTCCAGCACCGTTCTTCATTATCTCTTAATATTTCTTTTAACTTCATTTCAACTTGTTTTCCTTTACTTCAGTCCTTCTCTCCTTCCTTTTCTTTAGTCTGTGGATGTCTAATTGTTTGTCTGTGGGTTAGATGTTCCATTTTGACTGTGTCTAATTGGCTCATCCTGTTATCCTTTCAGTTTGGATTGTTTTATTGCTTATATCAGGTTTTCTCACTGGCTCCAATTATTTATAATCTCCTTTCCTGAACCACAATACCCCTCCCCAAACGGAGAAAAGGAGAATTCGATAGGGGAATGCCGGTCTATGATTTTGAACCTCCAAAGTGTGTGCAATTACAGGGTTGGTTTTGACTTAAATTGTCTTCTGTTGTGGTATTGGATTTCCTTTTCAATCCTAAGAATGCCGTCAATATTCTCCACCAAGAGAATTCTCTTATTATTCTAGGAGCACTGCAGACTCACTGAGAGACGTCCCTGGCTTGGAGGGTTTTCTTACAGAAGCTTTCTCTGGCTGACACTACCCAGACCACCATGAATTTGCTATCTGTCCCAGAAAATGAGGCCCAGAAGAGGAGACTGAGGAAGCTTCTAGTAACATAGAGATGCTTATCACTGCAGTCTCTATCACTAATAGGATGAGTCTTGCATTAAGCTTAGATAACATTTATGCTTTCCATTAAGACTGTCATTCAAAATGGTTTCTGGTTACTTACTCACTGAGTAGTCAAGCGTGATGTAATTGCTCTCATAATTCCTAGAAAGTTAGATGCAGACACGTCTTCTCAAGGCATTTCTTAGGAAAACAGGGCAAGTACGGGGTGGGTGCTGGTTCTAACTTTTGCAACACTGCACAATGTCATAGTTTGCGTAGCACAGACTGCTAGGAGTATTGTATCGATAACATTCTGCTGATAACATTCTGACCCATTTTTTTTTGTCAGTCCTGGGCTTGAACTCAGGGCCTGGGTGTTGTCCCTGAGTTTTTTGTGCTCAAAGTTCGTCCTCTACCGCTTGAGCCACAGGTTCATTGGAGATAAAAGTGTCATGGACTTTCCTGCCCGGGTTGGACGACAGGCCTCAGGCCTCAGGCTGCTCAGTAGCTAACATCACAAGCATGAAGCTGCTCGGCTCCACTTTTTTCATTGGCTGAGCTCAGTTACTCACGGGCACAAAGCCACACATGTTACCGCTCTATTCCAATGCACTCTCCTCCCTCACCACATTTCTTGCACCCTTTCCTGTGAGAAATAGAGTCCCACATAGGCTTTCTTATTCCATTTCCCAGGTTGTGAATCGTTTATTTTGACTGTTTTCAATCTTCTTTATCCCCCCTCCCATGCACACCCTCCTTTCATTCGTTCTCCACAGAGAAGCAATAAATTACAGTGAGAGGCTAAATTTGCACAGCCTTTCCTAAACATCTCATGATAATCACAACCCTGAGACTGTTTGAGGAGGTGAGTTTTTTAAAAATCATTTCTGCACCATTTGTTTTCTGTATATTGATGACAGTAATAGCCACAACTATGACATGGAGTTTCTCTGCACCATTCTAAACAATTCCTGTTACTTACACATAACACAGCCATCCTACAAGACAGGTATTGTTGTGGTTCCTATTTTAATATTGTGAAAACTCAAACTCAAACAAGTTTCAATGATTTGTCCAAGATCATATTATAAATAGAAAAGACAGAATCAAACAAATATGGTGATATATAAAATGTTTAAAAATAGCCAGGCTGGAGGCTCATGCCTCTCATCCTACCTACTCGGGAGGCTGAGGTCTGAGAATGTGGTTTGAAGGTAGTTCAGGCAGACAAATACAAGAGACTCTTCTCTCCAATTAACCAGGAGAATCTGCAAGTAGACGTATGGCCCAAGTGATAGAGAACCAGATTAGAACAAAACAAGCTAAGCAAGACAAGAAAACCTGAGTTTTCCATATTGGCATTGATTTTGAAAAATGAATAACATGATTACATCCTTCTTTATAAGCTGCTTCACGACTTATGTTTTTGAGCTGTATCTGTGTTCATATTGTATTTCTCACCCATTTAAGGTGTCCTGCACTGGAGGACAAGCTTATTATTGTAAAAACACACATGGAGAGAATGTTTTCCTGAGGATTTCACTGCCTTGCAAGCCTAAATTGCTCAAAATGATGCCATGCACTTATATGCATTACTCATCTTGGTACTTCTCATTTACCATCTTCTAGTTTTTGTTTTGTACTTTTGCCTTAGTAGCAGAATGGGAGATTCCTTGAAACTTGGGACCAGATTCTGAGAACCATATTATCTAAATCTCAATGAAGGAACCATTAAGAGGAATATGCAAAGAAAGTCTGGTTAGAAGGTTAAAACAAAAGATGATCCCTGAAGATCCAGTAGCAATTGGTAAGTATTTGTACCAGGATGCTATGTTCTCATTAGGTTTTGGGTATGTGTGGGAATTACACTTCGAGGTATTTTATGATAGCTAAGTATAAAAAGGCAATAAACTATGAGCTCGCTGATGCTAAGCAGAAGGAAAGACAAGCATGTCTGGAGAATGGTTGTTGAGCATGTTCAGGCTAGGGACCCCAGGGACAGGGATTTAGAAAATGCCCAGTATTCCAAGTGAGTAGTTCCAGGGTGGAAGTAGAATAGGACCAGCTGGAGATCCAGTGTAAACAAGTTGCCGGGCTTTGCAATGGTGTTGAAACTTTGGAGGATCAGTTAAAACCACTCCAGAATCTGGTTAAAGTGCTAGGAACAAGGAAATAGTATTAGCTTCAATGTTAGACGTGATTTGGAGAAAGTTACTGCTGGAGGGGGAAGGGCCAGAAAGACACAGGTCTCCTCATGGGCCTTGGGTTGGTAAAATGGTCCAAGCAGCTGTGGAAATGTTGCATCATTTGACAGCAGTGACAAAACTGATCCCTTTTCTGGTATTGTGGGAGGTAGTGGGAAAACCAACGAAGAGAGGCAAGCCCCGTCTGTGGCACAGAAGCAGTGTGCGGCTTCTTTCCAAACTGTATTTTTTTGCCCACGTGGAAATTGAATTTAAAGTTCTATTATAAATGCATTTAAAAGAGGCCTACACCAGAAAATTGATAACACAATAGTTTTGTTGTTTGGACTGTCTTTACTTTTGGCTTTTACAATATCTTCAAACAGTGGTGAGTACTGATTGAGTAGCACAGAGAAGATGTAAAGACAAAGATTTGAAAGGGGCAGAAAACATGTGCAACTGGGAAGATAGTGACTAGAACTTACTCTTCAAGGATGGGAAGGATTCAGATTAAGTGAGGAGAAGAAAGGAAGTGCTTTCTGGGCGGAGGGAAATGGCCTACGCCCATGAAGCAAAAGCACAGGGCCGCTATTACCCTTAGCTTTAAGAGATAAGAAAAACGAGGTTCAGATAGATTAAGTTACTTAGGGAGACAAAGCTGTAACTCCTTATACTGGGAACTGAAGTCAAACTCCCTGACCCCACAGCCCAGAGCCCTTTGTCCTACGAGCTTACCCAGATAATAGGCATGTAAACAACTATGATGTGCAAATACTTGTGAATTGAAAGTGTACCATTGCTTTTCATTTAGTTGTAGTTTCTGTGACAGGACAAAAAAAAAGGAAGCCAAGTTTCCTTTTAGAGAAATATTCATTTCTTGAACTGATGTCACCAAAAGAGCTCACACGTAAGGGCTATTCCTAAGAAAAGAAAAAAAAAATAGGAATAGTGGAAACATCTAACCTAGTCCAAAGCCTGAGCTGGCAATGGACCGAAGGAGAAGAAAGGCAGAAAACAGAAATAAGGATGGGAGAATGGAGACCTAGAAAAATGCACAGTCCTCGAGTGCTCTGCCGTTCAGCTGTCAGTCCGCTTGTCTTGGACACGCTCCAGGTTTTCCCATTGGAAGTTTCTGTCAGAAGTGGTTTAACAGCCTCGGTCTTTCTGAGTCAGGCACTCTGTGTAAGTCTTTCTCAATATATATGAACATCCAAGAAGCGTTTCTGTTGACTTTTGCTGAGTGTAACACCTAGTGCTCTCCACCTCGGTCTTCTCTGGAGTAAAGTGGTAAGTCAACGAGCCAAGCAGGTAAATGATCGGTGTGCAACTCAAGAGTGGAATCTCCTCATTTTTAGTGACTTTTCCAATGTCATACCATATACTTCTCACCCCTGCTAGCTTCCTGAGTCAGAACTCTAGCTTCATAAGTTAGTTGCTTGAGCTGCTTAATTATGCATGAGTTGAGTGACCTTTTGGGTCTGAGGTTCCAAATTAAATCGCTTGGTTAGTTAATTGACAAATAGCTAATTGCATGGATAGATGTTAGGTAGCTAGTAAGGATAAAGTGTTCTTAGGCTAGCTCTGAGTGCCAAAGAAAAGCATAAGGTACACCAGTGGATGCTAGAAATAGGGTACTTGATTAATTTGGCTCTCCTGATATCTTTGAGTTGAAGAAGGCAAAGTTAGGTATAGCTTAACCTAAGATTTCCCCAAATTCTACCAGTTAAGATGAGAACCCTTCAGCCCATATCACATTGTATTGCGAATGCTCATTAACCCAATGTTTGGAAGCAGGGACATTCTTGTCCTCATTGACATTTCTGTAGCTCTGTGCTACAACACCTTCCAAAACTGTAACTGTCACCAGAATGTTAGGTTAGAACAGAGTTAGTGGTAAGTAGCTATTCAAGGCACTAAAAACAAATTGTTTAAATAGGAATACAGGTGGACCCATTGCAACAATGAGATGCACAAGACGTCATGTCAAAAAACAAACTTTACAACTTTGGCATGGGATGGAGGACGGGGAATGGGGGGAGGGGGAGATGGGAAGGGATGGGAAGGGGAAACAAAGGAGGAGGCAACAATGCTTGATAAGAAATGTACTCATGACATTGCCCATGTAATTGTCACCCCATTTGCCCCACAAATAGGCCAAATAGAAGGAAAAATAAAGTTTCTCGGCTTCATCCTAAGAGGCAAATAGGAAATTGTGATGATTTTCCGGCCGGCGTGTCTCAGCCTGGCTGTGACTCACCCTTGTTCCCGGGTGAAGGCTGCCAACTCTTTCCATTTTCTCTTCTACTCCTAGCCTCCATTTCCCAGGTAGCCTCAGATCTGGCAAGGCAGGGACAGGCCAGCGAGATTCAATGAACGGTCCCAAGGAGGGGCTGGACAGTGTGACAGAGCCGCAACGGCAAGCCTGCGGCGCCGTCGCCACAGAGGGAGCCAGAGCAGAGCACAAGGCCCCGGAGGCACAGAGGGAGCCAGACCAGAGCACGAGGGAGCCAGACCAGAGCACAAGGCCCCGGAGGCACAGAGGGAGCCAGACCAGAGCACAAGGCCCCGAAGGCACAGAACACTGATCCACCCACTTGTTGGTTGCAGAGCAACCCACATGAGGACCGAGGCCAATTTTTATCATATAAAAATGGCTTCCACCTGACTCACATAATTGTGATCCCTTTGTACATCGCCTCTATAATAACAATAAATTACTTGTAAAAATTAAATAATGAAAACTAAAGCTAAAACCATCGTTTCCATATCTAAAAATGCCTTACGTGTGAAACTAGGATCTGGGAGTTGTTTCTGAGTCTCAGCTACCTAATTTCGCCGTACGCTTTTCAAAACACATGACAACGAATACCAACAGGTGTCCTGGGAATCTCCTTTGTCCCTTTGGAACTGGTCTCAAGGTAAAGAAAGCTAGAGATGGCAAAGAGAATGGAGCCCAGGCTGCGGTGTAGAATGCATCTCAATCCGTAAACCAAGATCTCTGAGCAAGGGTCACAGGCTCACTGCCTTTTAAACTTTTTAAGTTTTCTGGTAAGCCAGCCACGTTTCAGTGTTTAGCAGCAGTTGGAGAATGAGGCTGGGTTTCATGTGACTCTCTCCGAACCCCCAGGTCCCTAGCCCCGACCCATTTCCAAGCAAAAGGGGAAGGTCCCGGTGTCCCAGTTCTTTTCAGCTACTGCTCCTCACTTGGATATTTCTTCCTTCTGAGATGCCTTTGAAATTCAAGTTACTGTGCTTTTATCTCGACAGTCATTTCAGACTCAGTGAGGAATGCAGTAGCTCCGTCCCTGCATCCCTCCATCCTCCTCCTGCTCCCTGCCACCCCGTTTCTGGGCTTAGTTCCCGAAGCACAGCTAACAGGCCTGTGGGAACGGATGGAAATGCAGACTGAGGAGCTCCACCTGATGGGTGGAAGCTCTGGGTGGAGCCCTGTGGCTGACCCTGGAACACAGTTAAGCTTGACAGTCATGGTGCAGTTCTGCCACGGAACTCGAGGCCAGCCTGCTGGAGCAGAGGTGTCAGAGGCCTGAGGATCTGTCCAGAGCTGGGGTTGGGGGGCCATGCTGGACCCCCTGGGGTTCCAGCAACAACAGAAATGTACGTGGCCCGAGGAGCGGAGAGCTGAGACTCCGGTCTTCTTCTGCAGCATTTCCCACAACGCCTTCTCCTTCCGACTTGGAGGTGACTGGAGCTTATCTGAGCACAGTCCCTGCCACAGCTGGGGACTCTGGTTCCTGAGCGTCTTGGAAAGTTTGTAAACAACGTCCGCACTCTCATTACCTGGGAGCCACCTGTAAAAAGCATGGTTTGCACAGAGACCGGAGAGCCTGGCACCAGTCTTCATTCTTTATTCTCTGCCCTCGGTGCTACGGTGGACCTCGTTTACCCTGTGTCAGCCTGTCTTAGTGTCTTTACTTCCTTGTTTTATGACTTGCTAACAAGTTCGTGAGCGTGCTGGTTGTGTTCTTCTATGCACGCTCTGATTTATTTCATAAAGTACAAGCTCTGGAGGTAAACGCGACAGTGACAAGCATCGCATCAGATACCACTGAGCGATGCCAGTAGTCCCTCTCTGTTGGTGCTGTGCCCAGACTTAGTGTTTCCACAGTTCGTCATAGCTGACTCGGTGGGAAGACATATTCTAAACTCCTCTCACCTTAGTGATCGCCACATCTTCTGTCAGATCTTACGGGAGGGCATATAACGATGAGGGGAAGAAGCTCACTAGCGTGCAGTTTAGGATGTCTTAAGTTTTCTGTTTAGTTACCAGTAAAGGCAAAATCCTTTCTTATTTGATATATTTTCCTGGTAAATTGAAGACTTACTCTCAAATTAAAGGCTTATTCTAGATTCTGACTTTCTTTGGTTATTCTTTATTAGTAAATTACTTACAATGGCTCCCAGAAAAAGGAACTTAGGAGCCAAGGAAAGCAAATTCAGGGAAAGTTTGTTTCCAGATAAAATTCCAGCTGCCCTCCTACAAGTCCCAATTGGTCTGGGGTTGGCTGAATCTGCTGATCTTTTTCCCTTTCTTCTAAACAGCATCTGTGCCCCAGTCATGTGACAGAAGATGGTCCTCACTTCATTGTGGTTCTAGATGGTTTTCTGTGGCCGTTTGCCAAGATGCTGGGAATTTCCTTCCTGTTGTTCTAACAAGCATGACTTTCTGACCTTGGAGGCATGCACTAACAGCCAGGGTTGTCCATATTCTTCCAAAACTAATAGATCATCTAATTAATTTAAGTCTTATCTGCCTTACCTAAACTTGCTATGGGCAAGTGAACCGGGGCGTGACATGAAACTATGTCTGACGTGTGCATTCCTGACTTGGGGTTGTGCTGTGATGATCACATTCAGGGAGCCGGATTGCTTCTGCCTGTCTCTTGGTGTTGATCAATGCATGGCCTGTGAAGAAAGGCTGGCGTGATGGACTCTTTCCCACTGATACTGACACGCGCAAGGGATTCAGCGCCTACCTGACCAAGTGCATGAAGCTTCGCGTGGCTCCCCGGCTTCCGAAGGGCCCGGCGGGAGCCGTGATCGCTGAGTTATTTTCCTTTTTTTCTCTGTGAAGTCTGCACCCGCGTCTGCGTCCTGACCCTTCCTGGCACTGTAGGGTCGCTGGGTGCTGTGGCTCCGAGCGGCCACGGCTGTGCCGATGCCCGGCTCACAGCAGTCAGTCACTCCTTCCAAGAAGTGCCTGGTCTTGGTGCTCCTGATTCACAGGGCCTCCAAACACAGCGCAAAACCGGTGGGAGAAACTCAGAAATGCTGAGAACGATCACGATAGCTTGTTAACCAAGATTGCACTGTTCCTGAGTGCGTGCTAACCAAGAACTGGCTTCATTCATTTATCAGTTACTTATGGAATGTCTATAGCATACTGTTCACAAGACTCTGCCTCTGTTCTCCTGGACTTAACAATTTAGGAGGATACAATTAAAGCACCCCCAAACTCCCAAAACAAGAGCTAATTGTGCTGATCATTACAAAGACAAAAAACCCCACAGCTACAAAAAGGTACTTTCTAGCATTTTATCCTCCTATGTTCTTTTCTTTTTATTCTCTTTTTTGACTGTTCCATTTGCCTACTCCCAAAAGAAGAGCTAAAAATAAGTGTGGAAATTTATGCTAAAGTTTGGTTATTTTCTGTATTAACTTATGAAAACAAGATGGTAATGAAACCAAAAGCCACCCAAGAAGCTAGCCTTACAACCAGAATTTCCAAATACATGTCATCCTCTTGCTCGTCTATAGCCTTTCCCTTGAATTAACTGTAGAGAATCATGAACTTCACAAGGAAAATGTGTGCTTATTGCTTTGGAAAAGGGACACTAAATATAAGGAAGGGAAAAGCCCGGGCTCCACTGTATTTTTTTTTGAGGGGAGGTGATGGAAAGTTGTCCACCATAAAATGCAGAAATGCCTTGTGCTGGAATGTGCTCTGTCTACGCAGCCGCAGCCTCAGATGTTAATCCAAATGTCTGGAACATCCCCTCGAATTCAGCTATGCACCACTCCTTATCTGCGGTGAGTCACTGGTAGAACATGGTCAAAAGAATGTTGAAATCCCACAAGATAAACTGGAAGCTGACTGGGAGTGAGGCTTGCCAGAGAGAAAATACCAGATTAAAAACAAAAAACAAAACCCAGCACAATTCAGGAGAAGGCGGTGGAGGCCTGGAGGGCGTGCTACATTCCTGTCCTCATCACCTCCACAGTGAGAGGAGAGGTTCCAGGAACTCACCTTCCCCAGAGAGAAGCCTTTGCCGCCCTGATTGGCCAGAGCTGCCAAGAGTGAGGTCTGCAGAAGCTTTAGAAATTCCCAACTCATCTATCAGCAAAGAACTAGGACAGCATTCAGTTCCGGGGGCAAGGAAGGAAATGAATTCTCCTGCTGGGGACTTTCTGTCACAGTTTCTCAGCCTCGCAGCCAGCAGCTTGGTCATTGGGTTTGTAATTACAGCTCTGGGTGGAATAAACCAAGGGATGGACTGCAGACCATGTGGACAACAGATCAGATTCTTAAAAACGTACAGGAATGGTGGGCATGGAGCTACCGGGTCACCAGATGATAATTAGGTGAAGAGTCCTGCACTTGCCCATCAGCTGGATCAAACCACTGAAAACGCAGAGACGCGTCAAAATGTGGGATTTTATCAATTAATAACAAGTCAATATAGACACAAGCAGAAGTGAACCACGTAAGGCCTGTCACTGTCCAGTCGTGTGCTGCGCCCGCCTCCTCTCTTCAGCCTCTTCTTGGTGCGTGGACTCCCGTGAGCACTTCTTGCCTTCCTGACTTCCTGCCTCAGTTTCTCTTACAAACGAATCCAGCTCATCACTTCCCCTCCCCCCCTCCAATCGTCAGAAGCAAGCCTCCGTCTTTCTCCTCTGGGTGCCTCTC
Organism: Dipodomys ordii; assembly: GCF_000151885.1. NCBI lineage: Eukaryota > Metazoa > Chordata > Mammalia > Rodentia > Heteromyidae > Dipodomys > Dipodomys ordii. Next base: position 18,701,827 of record NW_012267243.1, on the reverse strand, counting down.
ATTTGCTGCCGTTTTCCAGCAGCCTGATTTCCTCCAGGGAGAAATGTCCCACAACCATCTAGTCTGTCTAGAGGAGGCGTTCCCACCTCGGTACCTGCAAACACGTCGCTTTCAGTCACAGCCACACTTGCCAGGGTTTGCCGGCAGAGCCGAGATGGCGCCCACTTCTTGGGAGGGAAATCACCAGAGAGGCAAGGGCTGGAATCCCTTTGAAGGTGGGAGGAAGCTCCCTGGGATACTCAGCCTTCTTTCCCGGAACACTAAGAAGACTTCAGAGACCATGTTTCCATGGGTTATTTGTTGTCATTGTTTGTTTGTTTGTTTAGTGCCTTTAAGGGGCTTGAACTCAGAGCCTGAAAGCTGTCCCTCAGTTTTTTTCCCAATCCAGTCTGGCACTCTACCACTCGAGCCACAGCCCAACTTACGGCTTCTTTTTGGCGGTTAATTAGAGATGAGAGTCTAAGGGTTTTCCTGCCTGGACTGGCTTTGAACCGCAGTCCTCAGATTTCTGCCTCCTGAGTAGCTAGGATTCTAAGTGTGAGCCCTCTGTACCGGCTGCCATGGATTATTTGTTTAGAAATTATCCTGATCATATCTAATCCATTCTTCTATAGGCCGCCAACATTCGGTAAGTACTCATTCCTTCACTCATTGACGAATCACTGGTAAAATATTGATTTTTCTCTTTTATTTTTTTCTGAAAATTAGTATAATTTTCTAATGTCCTAATAATGTCCTCACATTATGCACCTCCTGCCTCCTGTTTGGAACTTTTTGCTGGAGGTTTCTGAATTCTCTGTAACTATAGTTTGTGAGATCATTTGAAAAATAGTACTTACCTAGCAAGAAGCCTTAACTGGAGACAGGAGAAGCTACAGAAGACAGCCACGCTGGGGTCTGCAGCACATGCACACTCTTGCCGTACATTTGCCCTTATTCCTTGGAATAAGTAGAGCTCGGACGGATTCTCTCAGTGGGAGGGCGGGGAAGGTCAAATGGGGAGGGGTGGGGGAGGGGGGGAGGGGGGACGAGGAGGAGGGGATGCCTGTGACTCACCCTGTTGAATTGTAACCCTTCGCACAACCCTTCGCACACCAAGATGCCTGTCAGCCCTCCCAGCCTCACCACAGCCACTCAAAAGCAAAGGACGCAGTTATGAGGTATTTTTGTCCTCCTTGCTTGAACCCTCAATCTTGCGAATCCTGCGTGAATTTTATGATGAGAGAAACTCCCTGCTTGACACTATTAGTAATGAAAGCTTCTGAATTACGTGCTAAGGACGTAAACCAAGAATAACAACCGTCTTCGTGACCTACACACCTCTCCGTCCCTGCTTCCTACCTGGCAGCCACATCGCTCCCTAGCCCGAAATACAGTCTGCAGTCTATAGCAATCAATTCCTACCCATACATAATCAGAACAGAAACTTCATGGGAAAATCCTGGACATTTTCTGAGTCACAACGGAAACATTTGTCCAAGCATCTAAAGGACAGCAATCACACCATATATATGAATATATGCATCTATATACGTATGTCTATGACAGAAGCAGCTGTGTTCAACTCACAGGAGCCCTTACCCCTCTCAGGGATGCAGGTGTCGCACTGCAGTCTGAAGCCATTTACCTAGTTCCCTGGTCTTCCATCCAAGTTCTTTTCAGAGTGTTCTTCCCCGAAATGCAGGCTAAAGGAGCAGTCGGAGGAGGCTTTATGTATAAGAGCAGAAGCAAGGGTTTAAAAAGTGATTGTCAGGCCCTGCAGGTAGAAAAGGAATGACAGCTTCTGCATTCTGATCGTGGATAAATGAGCTGTGCTCTCAATAGTTTCTAAGCACTAAAGACAAAAATCAGCCCCTGGTGCCCCTGGCTAGGCACCTGCGTGGGTGGGCTGTGGGTGCTAGGTGCTCATGGACGCGGTAAAGGCTGGAGGCAGGTACCACACTTAACAGACGCTGGGTCCTCTTGTCTCAGAGCTAATGGACAGACACAGAGCTAAAGGGCTGCTCACCGGAGCCTGAGGAGCCAAGAGGCAGAGAGTGCCTACCTGTGTGCTCAGGTTTGCGCCACCGTGCGACATGGCTGTTCATGCACAGCTGCCATGCTGTACAATGCCGTGGTGTCTGCTCTTTTATTTTGTCAGCTGTGGGGCCTGAACTCTGGGCCTGGGCGCTGTCCCTCAGCTCTTCAGCTCAAGGCTAGCACTCTACCACATGAGCCACAGCACCACTTCTGGCTTTTTTCTTTTTGCTTATGTGGTGCCGAGGAATCGAACCCAGGGCCTCATGCATGCAAGGCAAACACTCTACCACTGAGCCACCTTCCCAGCCTGACGTGGTATCTTCTTGTTGTTGAATTTGTAAGAGTGTTTCAGAATTGCTAATGTTTAGGGGTTGACAGGCAGATTTGTATGTCCTTTGTGAAAATGTATGAAAGGCATAGACTATGTGTTTAACAGAGAAATGGTCAATAGCAGAGAGCCTTTCCTGATCTCTGCGACCTCTTCTGATGCTTCCGCTCACCTGGCTATTTCTAATGCCTGTCTCTGAGAATCTACTCAGATACCGCTCTGCGGCTGGACCTATTTTTTTCCTATAAGGGTAGGAAGCCAAAGAAGTGCTGCGGAATCTGCTTCTTCCTTATCCCCATCTCCTGCCCAGCCTGGCGATTATTGGAGTTCAGAAGTGTGAAAACCAAGCTCCCTCCCATGATCTGCAGCCCTGACTTTCCTTTAAGAGAAGACTAACGCTCTGTCAGGGGGCAGCCTCAGAGCCCACCTCCATTCTGTTTTCCTCCATTGTAACTAGAGCTGAGAAAGCCAGCATAAGCCAGCCTCAGAGCCCACCTCCATTCTGTTTTCCTCCATTGTAACTAGAGCTGAGAAAGCCAGCATAAGCCAGCCTCAGATCCCACCCTCCATTCTGTTTTCCTCCATTGTAACTGAGATCTGAGAAAGCCAGCATAAGCCATAGGAGATGATAGACTTCCACACGAGTAAACGGACGTCAGAGTCACCAGCCCCCGAGAGTCAGGTGCAGTTAGGCAGCAGAGCCAACTTCAAAAAGGACATTGTTGGTATTTTGCGCTAGACTGGAGATAAAAGAGATAAAGTATTCTAAGTCAGCCGGAATCTAGTAGTGAGTAAAAAATTCTTGCATTGCAATTTTCGTAGATTAGAACAAATTATCCTTCTCCTTCTATTTCTTCTCTGATTTTTGAGTTGGCAATACTGGGAACTGAACTCAGGGCTTCACACTTGCTAGACAAATGCTCTACCACCTACGCCACACTTGAGCCTTTTTTGTTTTAGGTTGTTTTCCGAATAGGATTTTATGCTTTTGCCTGGTACAAGCCTCAAACCACGATCCTCCTGTCGACCGCAGGCCTGATAAGAGAGGAGCAGGGCAGCCAGACTGGGTAAAGGAGCCCCATGCACGGTTGAGAAGACATGCGTAGAACATGCGTACATTTGTAGACATAAAAAAAGAAGGGGAGGATGGCCGGCAAGCTGACACGCTCCCCGTCAAGGACAGGACCAGCCAGCCTCGCAGACTTTGCCTCGCAGGTGTGTGTGATGTACAACCATCATGGGTCACCATGGGTAGGAAACTCAAATAAACACAAAAGCTATGGTAGTTGCATTGTGTCCTCAAGATTTTTATGACTTCATGAATGCTCAAAAGAATAGAAAATAGAAAATACCCAACTGTCAAGACCATAATCCCAGTGGAGGAGGAAAGCAGATCAAGAAAAAGTACTGAATGATTCACAGAATTGTTTTGCAGTTGCACAGCTCACAAATTGTTTTTCACCAGATATATCTAGGCTCCTAATGTCGAGTTTCACTTTCAAATGTCAAAGCCACCCTTCAGGAAGTACACGGCTTTCCCTGCTGTCTTTGCTCATAAAGATGATTGTCTTTTCAGTTAATTCAGATGAACAGTGCTCTGATCTCTTCACCAAGAACCAGTCATATCCATCTTTCTGTAGGTTCTAATTTAGTCATCACCAGTCACAAGTATTTATGACTCAGAATTTGCAGAGAAGTTGGTGTGCTCTATTCTAGCTTTGGAGGAGATATAATAATCTATAAAATCTAATATAATGTCTCAGTTTGCTAGCCCTCCTCCCTCCTGTCTCTGACTCTTTCTGCTACCATCTTTTTCTTCGGTCTCAGCTGGACTTTGGGACACATATTCTATGACAGCATTTATGACACTGTACAAATCTGTACCGTACATGTTGCATGGACACTACTTTCTCACCAGGATGACTTATTGTGACTTACTTGCTACTCTCCTTCAGTGAACAACACAGACTATTTTGTATTGAAGTTTTAAGAGGGTCCTTGCATTGTCCATAAAGGTTGATAGAACTTTCTGCAGGGAATTATCTCACAGATAATTGGTCCATCATAGAGGTGCCCAATTCAGGCTCTCTTTGCTAAACATCCATATAACCATATAGATGATAAATATATGTATAAATTATATATTATATGTTTTGTAATATGTATATGACATATATGGTATATGACATATTACATATGTTACATGCCACATATATTGCACCTATATACAAATATACATACATACTGCCCTAAAACAAGACATGCAAAGGAATCCTATCCAGATAAGAAAACAAAGATTAAAAAAAAAGAAAGAAAACAAAGATTTCTACCTACCTATAATCTACCCTAAGATCTTTACTTCTAGATCTTGCTAAGTCATTTTTGGAAGTGCATAAAAGTCACTTAATTTTGTAGAAACATCTGGGCAAATGAATGACTCTCTTATACAGGTTTTATGAATAAAATTTTTTCAGTCCTAATGAACAGCCAAGATTGACTAAAATCACAAATTTGCTGAAAATAAAAATATTGTCAGTCATGCTTTTTAATGTACAACTTACTGATGTGAAGTTATTTTATATTTTTAAATTTTATGGGCTCATTAAAAAAATCTCTTCTTCAGAAAGTTATTGGACTGGGACTATAACCATCTACTATTTGATAAGGGAGAAAAAAACAGGATGGAAGAAAGACAGACTCTTCCGCAAATGGTTCTGGCAGAATTGGCTACACCTGTACAGAAAACGGAAGCTAGATCCTTATCTATCACCCTGCACCAGAATCAATTCCTAACGGATCAAAGACCTTAGTGTAAGACCAGATACCCTGAAAATATACAGGAAGGGACAGAGGATACACTAGGGCTCCTTGGCACAGGTCAAAACTTCCTAAAGATCCAGAAACAAAACAAATGAAAGTCTGATAAATGGGATTGCATTAAACTGGAGAGTTTCTGCAAGGCAAAGGACATAGCTAGCAAGATAAATCAAATGCCCAAAGAATGGGAGATTTTTACTAGCTATACAACAGACAAAGGCCTCATATCTAAAATATACTTAGAGCTCTAAAAATTAAACCTACTCCCAAAAAATCCTCAAACAAACAACTGCCCCATTAATAAGTAGGGCAGGGATGCTAAGAGAGACTTCTCTGAAGAAGAAATGAGAATAGCCAACAGATACATGAAGAGATGTCTAATATCTCTGGCCATAAAAGAAATGCACATCAAAACAGCAACTCACTCCATCTAGAATGGCCATTATCAAGAAAACAACAATAACAAATGCTGGTGGCCAAAAGGTAACTCTATTACACTGTTGGTGGGAATGTAAACTGATTCAACCACTCTGGAAAGCAGTATGAAGGCTCCTGAAAAGACTAAACATAGAGCTTCCCTATGACCCAGCAATCCCACTCTTGGGCTTTTACCCAAATGACCACAAACCAACCTACACTAAAGCTACCAGCACAACCATGATCACTACAGCATTATTTACCATAGCTAAGTTATGGAATCAACCCAGATGCCCCTTGGTGGATATAGACACAGTAGAATTCTCTGCTTCTATCAGAAAGAATGACATTGCCCCATTCATAAGGAAATGGAAAGACTTGGAAAAATTTATACTAAGCAAAGTAAGCCAGACCCAAAGAAATATAGTTTCCCTCATTTATGATAACTAGAATATGTCTATAAATCTACAAGTTAACCCAGCAATCCCACTTTTGGGCATTTATCAAAATGCTTACAAATAAGACCACCCTAAAGCTACCAGCATGACTATGTTTTTTGCAGCATTATTTACTATAGCTAAGATATGGAGCCAACCCAGATGCCCCTCAGTAGATGAATGGATCAAGAAAATGTGGTATATATACACAATGGAATTCTATGCCTCCATCAGAAAGAATGACATTG
>NW_012267243.1:18654598-18695150 GCF_000151885.1 Dipodomys ordii | reverse complement strand
GAAACAAAGGAGGAGGACACAATGCTTGATAAGAAATGTACTCATTATCTTGCCCATGTAATTGTAACCCCTCTGTACAGTATTTTCACAATAAAAAAAATCTACAAGTTAATCCAATGGATAGTAAAAGACAAATAATTACACTTGGACTTGATAAATTAAACAGGACTGGAAACATTCACACAGTGAGACCAAAGCAGGACATTCTTAGGAGAGGACCACAAGGATGTTCTTAGGAGAGGATCAAAAGGGCTCAATAGCGATGTGCATATGATCAAACAAAATAATGCTTTGTGAAATGATCTCCAAAAAATGGAAACAAGAGATTTTTATTTTACTTTGCCTGGGTTTTTTAATCTGCTTTTTCTTTCCCCCTTTGGCGTTGTTTTTTATTTCTGTCCCCTTTGTCTTGTATGTAAGTTTATCTGGTTTGGCAAGGGGAAGGGGAAGCCCAGAAACAGTGGGACAGAGCGTGAACCAATTCAACAGTGATCCTCACTCAACACTGTTGAGTGGAGAGAAAAACCTGGGAGAAAATTAAAAATGAATTTTTTGTTTTTGTTGGTCTGGGCCTGGGCGCTGCCCCTCAGCTCTTCAGCTCAAGGTTAGCACTCTATCACTTGAGCCACAGCACCACTTCCAGCTTTTTCTGCATATGTGGTGCCGAGGAATCGAACCTAGGGCCTCATGCACATGAGGCAAGCACTCTACCACTGAGCCACCTTCCCAGCCCCCTTTTTTATATTCTATGAGCTGGTTCCATCATGTGTGGCTCTGTTCCCTGTAGTTTAAGACTCCCTCAAAGCAGACCTTGAGACGAGAATTCATATACCAGGGGGTGTATTTGTGGGGCAGGTGGAGTGAGTCAGGGAAGGGAAGGTAGCCAATGAAGGAGGGGCCATTATGGAAAGACTAAAGACTAATTCTGTGGCGACCCCTGGGAAAGGGCCCGGGGCACGCGGCCCTGCGGAGTCTTAGCTGATGCCCAGAGAATAGGCATTGGTTTCCTTCAGCTGCTTAAGGGCTATTCTAGGTTGGCAAATATGTCGACACTTCTGGTGGGACACAAGCCTGCTTCAAGACCTCTGAGAGGCTCATTCAGAATAGGATGAGCTCTGGGTTATTCTTTCCTGGAGAACCTTTCAATCCCCCACCCACCCCGGGTAGTGTATTTCTCTGTGACGAGAGACTTGAACCCACACCAGACAGACCACAGTGAATCTTCCAAATAGTCTAGGATATCAACCGTGAGGCTTCGAATCCACACAGATTCTTTTTTTGCCATATAAGACAAGCATCCCTTTTCTAGGTATTTGGTGACATCTCCCTATCATGGGGGATGTTTTCTTCAAATTTCCCTTTATTGTTTTGAGTGTCAGTTTGATTAGATCAGCAGCGTTGGCTCAACAGAAGATCTTGGTCAGAATGAAGGAAATGAGATGTTGTGTATGGCAGGAACGGTTGGTTAATGTTGCATGTTCTTTCAAACATATGGCTTCTAAGACATGGACAGGGCACCATTCTGGTTGCTTTATAGATGATTTTAGTCATGCTTGGTAAACTATAATTTCCTTGAAAATAAAGCATCTTATTAGATGTTAAAACCCCCAGGGCCTCCGGTCTCTAGCCAAGGTCTCCTTCCCTTTCTTTATCCTTCAAGATCAACTGTATTCAGGTACCAGAACACCAGCTGCTTGAGAGGAGGCTGAGCCTCTTTCCCAGCCTGAGGCGGATTCGTGAATCTTTATTACTCTGAGTAAGCACGCGGTGATACGTGGCAATTCCAATTCTCATGCTGGAATTCTGGCTTACGAAGAAGGAGAAGCCACTTAGGGGCATTTTGGGGAGCGCTGTTCTTTTTTTATTTTTGAGACAGGTTCTTGCCATCAGCCCTGACTGAGCTCATGGCCTCCAGCCCTAGCTCCCCACGTCTAAATGCTGGGGGTGCAGACAGGTGCCACCATACAGGTTTGTTTGCTGAGAGGGTGTCTCACTTTCTTTTTGCCTAGTCTGGCACTGAGCCAGGACCCTCCATGGAGCCATGTGATAGGAAAGAGCCCCCGACCCTGGCTTGAAATGATCTCATCTTACAGTAAAAAGCGATTTTTGAATGACTCACCACCTAAATGATTTATTATTCTTAATCCCAGTCTTAATAATATCTAAGAATAAGAAAGTCAGTAAGACTTCGCAGCTCTGCTCTGTACTACTGGGCAGTTGCGTTGATGATTTCAGGCAGCACCAAGAAGACAGTGAGGTGAAACCATCACTCCTGTCTTACAGCAACGAAACTGGGTCTCAAAAAGGCAAAGTAACTTGATGAAACGTTCACTGTGAGCGACAAAACCAGATTTTTAAGCCTCAGTTACCTTGGTTGGACGCATGCTCCTGAATTCCTGACTAGGTTGCCTTGTTCAGCAGCTTGGGGTATCCGCCCCACGTGAACAAATAAATGAAACACTTCCGAGTCTCGGCAACTCACGTGGCTTGCTGAGGACACAAATGTCGCAGTTTAAAAAATCCAGATTTGTTAGAAATTTAGCAACTTAAAATCAGCATACAGTGGATCAGTTCATTCTTTTTTCTATGAATACTGGTTATTTTGTACAAGTAATCAAATTTGTCATCCAAAAAGGTATAGAGAAGTCACCTAACCATCCATGTTATTATTAGTAACCGAGAGTGAAAACACACTTATTTAATTAAAAATTAATGTAATAAGCACTAACATTAAAAATTAATGTAATAAGCACTAACATTGAGAATGGCACTAGGCTGTCTCCTCAACAGCAAAACCTGTATATAACCGGGGAGGGGGGGACATTTAAAAATAAAATTCAATAACCTAACATCTTGGGGATTGGGGCATGTTGTGAGAGAGTGGCGGAGGTGAATCTAGTCACTGTACATTAAATGCACACATGGACGTGTGAACATGAGCGTGCCTTGCACAAATGACTGGTAGGAATAAAGGTGTATAATAACTACAAGAGAATAAAAAGTAAAAAGAAAAATCATCCTGGAAATGAACAGGGGGGGGGGAAGTTTAAACAAAATCTACTACGTCTTCGCACACACGCCATTTGTGCAAATGCTGTAGGAGCTGCGTCCCAACCTGTGCAAGCAGGATGGGGGCTCCCTCCTCCCGCAGCTCCGTCCGGGGTGAGTTCCACCCCTCCTGGGTGAGTTCCACCCCTCCTGGGTGAGTTCCACCCCTCCTGGCTTCTCGGTCCTCCACTCCATGCCAGGCCATGGATCGGAGAGGAGTGGGACCCTTGTCCCAGCGGACCCTGACTCGTGGGCAGAAAGCTCTGCGTAGTCTCGGGAGGTCAAAATATAAGAGCCCATGCCTATAGGGTAAGGAATGCTCCCCCCTGCCCTGCCTCCTCTCCAAGGACCGGCTTATAGACAGGGAAATGGCAGGACACCAGGGGCCTTGTGCCGGGATCTGCCCAGCACTCACCGGCTGACCTGTGTAACCACACCCGCACCCCGCGCTCATCACCTTACAGTGAAGATATTAAAGAAGAACTGATTTAACCAAGTGACTAGAATAAGAAAGATGTGACCAGACAGGCAACAAGAAAATCACCTTGCTGGGTTTGGAGTCTGAGCGCTCAGCTTTCCCGGCTCATATTTTTGGGAGGGTTCAGTTCTAACACCCTCCTTTGTGCGGCACTAGAATCTCTTCTGAATATTTAATTCCGAGTTGCTGAGAGAAGTTCTTACTAACCCAAACCGGTCTGTGTTCTCGGCACGAAATTTCTCAGTGAGGAGACAATGTAATAACACAACTGCAACTCAAAACCCGACAGACTCATCTTGGGAGAGTTGAATCTGCCTGGCAGCGGCGGCAGTGGGCGGCCAGCCCTGCTGTGACCACGGACGGCGGCTGTGACTGACGGCGGCTGCTCCTCCTTTCCCTTGCTCCCAGTTTGGAAGAGAACAGTCTGAAAACTGAAAACTATCTTTGAGAATTCACACTGCGACACGTCTGGATTGTGTAGGTCTTTTTGCCATTTTACATATTTTTTCTAATAAAAATGTTATGATCATAAAGGTGATGTACGGAGGGGTTACAATCCTGTAAGCCAGGTAAAGCGTTTCCTCTTGCTGTTTGAGACAATGTGGAAATGCACACTCGTGTGTGTAGGGTGCACTGTGGAAATGCACACTCGTGTGTGTAGGGGGCACTGTGGAAATGCACACTCGTGTGTGTAGGGGCACACAGGCGTTTTTGTTGGACATATGTCCAGGCACAAGTCATTCCCACCTCTACACGATGTGCGCATCTCTAGCGTTTATTTGCCACGCACCCCCGGGAGCCCTCAAAGGTGCCGCACACGGCAGCTGTAGCAGTTCGGTGGACGAGACAGAGCTTTCTCTCACTGCTAACTGCAAGTCCGCGTTTCCTTGCTGCTCATGACAGCAAACCACCACTGTGCTTTCCTTGGCTGTGAGGCCGTTGGTGATGAGCTGAAACCGTTTGTGCTTGCTGCTGCGCTAACGCTTTTGGCACTCCTGAGTCCTGAGTATACGCTGCTGTTGGAGAAGACCTACCACGACATTGTAGGTCAAAAGCGCCTGGATGCTTGGCAGTCGATTTGGTTTTATTATCATCTGCTGTAGCTCATGCTGTATTTTAAGCCCTTCTTATGAGACCTGGCTGGCAGGCTTTACACTGTCAACATTTGCATCACGGGATGCTGAAATCCTCATGACTTAGAGGCATAAAATGAGAAAGGAGAATTCAAGCCCTAATAATAGAAAGTATATCATGCTCACTAAGCGTGTTGCCTATACAGCTCACTTAATTCTCACAAAAACCAAGTAGAGAAGCATCTGGCCATTTTCATGTTGCAGGCAGAGGTCCTGAAGCACTGGCAGGCTGCCCTGACCGCCCACCGCGGTCCACAGGCAGGACCCGGCTCTGAGTGCTCATGGGGTCAGCCAGACTTCAGAGGAGGGCACGTGGAAATCTGACAGAGCAAAGTCTCCCAGACCTGTGCTGGAGAAGTATGATTTCATGTGTGTGTTTCTTACCACAACTTCCATGTCTATACAAGGTTTAGGGAAGGGTGCACCGAAGAGACACAAGAGGTCATAGACAATGGCTTCACTCTCATTTACTCAGACAGTCCATACGGGGTGTGTGTGTGTGCGTGTGTGTGTGTGTGTGCGTGCGTGCGTGTGTGCGTGCATGCACATGTGCGCACGCTTGAATCCAGGGCCTGGGCACTGTTCCTGAGCTTTTTCTTTCCCCTCCAGGCTAGCACTCTGCCACTTGAGTCACAGCTCCTTCTGGCTGTTCTGGTGGTTAATTGGTGATCAGGGTCTCATGGACTTGTCTGCTCAGGCTGGCTTCAAACCACCGGCCTCAGATCTCAGCCTCCTGAGTAGCTAGGATTGCAGGTGTGAGCCACCAGCCCCTGACCAGTTCCTGAGTTTTGAGCCCCTACTGTACCTGGCACACCCTCCGGCGCTGGGGATACAGGAGCGAGTTAGAAAGACGTGTTTCCTGCTTCAGACCTCTTACTTGGATGAGGTTCCAAACAGGTACACTTTTCAGCCTGTGGAGAGTGCGTGCTAGACAGATGCTGGACCGGCCAGAGGGGCCGGGTGACGAGAGGACGCCAGAGGCCCCGAGCCTCCGGCCTCCCTCCCCTCCAGGGGGAACTTCCCACCCCAGGGCCAGCGCCCAGGTCTTGGAGTGCCAGTTCTTACCAATCACATGCTTTAACCATGTGAACCCACACACGTAACTAACTCACAAAGCATATGTGGGATTCGTGAATATACACAGTGACTCCAGGCGGGTTGATGATAAGAGACCTCTGCTTTCTACATAGTTTGATAACTATTAATGCTCTCAGAAAAGACAATATGGTTTCATATGATAAGACTATGTTTTGACAAGAACAGCGCCAGCCTCTCCCAGGCTGCCTCCCATCCAGAGTCTCGGTCGGGGTAGTGTGGAGCCCCTCACCGGGACTGCCTGCGGTGGTCTGAGAGAGCACCGCTGGGCATTTCCCATCACTTCTGCAATAGGAGGGTGAGAGCCGTAGTTCCCAAGCCACAGCCACAGGGTTTTGCTTTACTCAAATGTGTACGAGCATCTCCTCGATGCGACCCGATCATGTATACAGTCTCTGCGTGTCCGCTTCACCGTCCACCTTCCTGCGGCGCTCCCTCCCCAAGCCTACCCACGCCTCTGATAGCCCGGCCAGACGCCACCCAACCACCACAGCAGGCAGCATTCTAGGTCAAGACCAGAGGGAAGAGCAGCCTTCCACCTGGGGTGTGGTGTGCAGTGCGGAGAAGACAGGCTTCTCGAAAGAATCCGTGATTTCCACCACCTCTCCCTTTCATTTACACGTCTAATAACTCCTCAGTTTACGGCCAACTCACCTCTGTCCCCACCACACTTCCCTTCCCCTTCCCAGCCTGGCAGAAAAGTGTGTGCAAAAGGAGACTGGCCTCAAAGCGAGTCCACAGCCCCCTCTGCAGTCCTGGCCTTCTGCCTCAGCCTTCTGAGCGCTACAATCACTGCGCCAAGTGCTCTTAGCACAAAATAAGTCCTGATAAGAATAATAGCAGACAAAGAGAGAAGAAACTTTTGTAGGTGATAGATAGATATACTTATAGCATTGATTGAGGTGATGGGTTTGTGGGGTACCTTTATAAATCTCTGAGCCTACGTAGATACATGACTTAAATGTACTCAGCTCTCTTCAGATGAATATTCTTTAAAAAGTAGTTACAAATAATAAACCCTAGAAAATACAAATGTTATTTCATCACAAGGAACTGATTATCTTGACATTATTACAAATCAAAACCCAGCAACGATTTGATTTGTAAGAGTCACACCACAATGGAGGACAGCGTTGGTGTTGCTATTACTTTATTACCAAGGCTCTGATTCCTGTCAAGACGGACAAGGCCTGGCCTTTGTTGATTCCAAAAGGCCGCAATACAAAATGGTTCACGCCTGCATTGACAGGTTCCACATTTCTACCATGAAAAACCGGAGGTAACTGAAAAGCAGAGATAAAAAGGAGAGACGACAGAAAGGAGAGGTTTATTTGGGCTCATGGTGTTGCAGGTTCTGAAATGATATGGAGAACTTACACCCCGGGCCGGCCGCAGGCTACAATTCTCTCTCTGCCTCACAAGTATTCTTCACCCTCTAGGAAGGTAGCGTGTGCGGTGGAGCAGATCACTGACTTCAGGAGTCAGGAAGCAGACAAGAGGCAGGAAGAGGCCAGAATGCCACAAACCCCTCCACACCCCAGTCACCTCAGCCCGCCTCACGAGTCTCCAACGCGTTTGTATCTCCTCCCAGTACGCTGAGACCAGGACTGTAATACATCCTTTGCGGGGGGCTGAGGGGGAACTCCACATTTAAGTAATATAACACCACAAAATCGTTTAAAGTCATTTACCAAGGCTTCGAGACATCGCTAATGAGGCCAAAGTAGACAGTGATACAGGAAAAAAAAAAAAACTCTCACAAATCTTTTTTTAAACATTGTGACTACAAAGGTGATGTTCAGAAGAGTTGCAGTCTTAAAGCCAGGCAATGAGCATGTTTCTTGTTGGACAGGGCCGCCTCTTTCTTGTTGGACAGGGCCGCCTCTTTCTGGTTGGACAGGGCCGCCTCTTTCTGGTTGGACAGGGCCGCCTCTTTCTGGTTGGACAGGGCCGCCTCTTTCTGCCTCTTTCTGGTTGGACAGGGCCGCCTCTTTCTGGTTGGACAGGGCCGCCTCTTTCTGGTTGGACAGGGCCGCCTCTTTCTGGTTGGACAGGGCTGCCTCTTTCTGGTTGGACAGGGCCGCCTCTTTCTGGTTGGACAGGGCCGCCTCTTTCTTGGCTCTCCCCCTCTCTTTCCCTCCCATCCCCGCCCACACGTTGTATAGTTCATTTTCAACACAGTGTCCAGGGAGGACCACTGCTGCATGGCCAGCCCTGGTGTCCCCATTTCTGTGTCCCCTCCTTATCTCCTGAAGACAGAAAAATGAACAAAAGAGGAAAAAAGGAAGGAAATGAAAAGCCCCTCTAGTTTCCACTTCCTGGAGCTCATTTTAATAAATACTGCTTGTTCTGATCAGAGGCACGAGGCTTTGCACCTTGTCCCACAAATCCTGTGAGGAATCGAGTCACTAAAATAACACAACTCAGGAGGGGAAGAAGCTGACATCTCTGTTATCTTGAAACAGGCTTGAGCACCGCACGCCATGAAGGCCTGATCTCTAGTCCCTCCATTCCTCTGGGAAGAATGGGGAAACTCTGGTGTTCTCCTGCGTCACTGACCAGAGGTGAATACTCCAACTTTGGGAGAGCAGGCTAGTTCCCCATGACTGACAGAGACCCATGCATCTCTCCTACTATTACTCATCATGGAGTATTTTTCAGTTGATGAAGGGCCTTGGCCTCAGACAATAACAATGCAGACAAATCTAGATGATGGTGGAGGCTGGGGTAGGAATGAGGTCAGGATGGTGAAGGGGAAGGAGAAAGGAAGATCGGAAGGGAAATTCCCTTTCTGACGTTGCACACAGCTTTGTTTCTCTCCGAGGTATCAGTTTGTGTCAGGCTGGGCTTAGCAAGCATCCTTGTGAACTTAACCTTCCGCTCGACCAGGTCCCAAGAGCTATTAGTAAGTTTTCATACATGCTCTGGTTGTGGTGGCTACGCCTGCGATCCTAGCTACATGAGGCCATGCGTGTGCTCAATTTCTCACTAAAAATATGAAAATTACAAAAGGGAAAAGACTAACTTTATAACAGACAAATTGGACTAATATATGACCACAAAAAAAATCATCAGTAAGGAGGCAAACCAAAACTGTGTGCCCTCAGATGGGAAGAAATGAAAGCATATCACCACTTCAGCTCCATGACTGCCAGGGTAAAGCCTGAACAGAACCACGATGAGCCAGCAGGTAAAATCAAACTGAAGTGACAAAATGTCAGCCCAGCAATCGCCCCAGTGCATGGTCTCAGAATTCTCGGAGCCAAGACTAAGAGACGGAGGTGAACTAACCCGCTGCATTCAACTTGTGACTCCAAATGAGACCGTCTTTCTGTAAGTGTTATCCTTGGGATGACTGGAAAAGCTTCAGAGAAGAACAGCCCTGCTCCACAGTTAATGTCTGGATTTTGGTGGTTATGTTGTGGTTGGATAGGAGCACATCTTTATTTGAGAACATACCCTGAAATTTTCTGATATAATGGGCATTCTGTGAAAAACTTTGAAATACTTCAGAAAAACATCAGTCTTGCAACTTTTCTGTAAGTTTGTAAAGAAGATAATCATGGTAGATTAAGAAAGCCTGGCCCTGTGGTGGCTGCCTAGATTCCAGTTCTTGGGAAACCAAGGCAAGACAATACGAGGTTTGAGACCAGCCTGGGCTGTATTGCTGGACTCTGGAAGGAAAAAGACAACATGACAAAAGAAAATGCATTGAACTGCTCAGCTGTTCCCAACAGTGTTGAGCGGAATCTCTCCTGGTCAACTCAGAGAGGAAGATGGCAGGCTCCTGTGTGGATGGGCTGGAAGCCATGGTCTTTACTGCTCAACTTCCTGTACCCTCGATCCCACCCAGAAAAGAGCAGATAGTGTGTCTACACCGTGTGCACCGCAGGGATCTGTGTGTCTGTGTGTGCGCGTGCACACACCGCAGAACTTTCTAGTTCTGACTCACCGAGTACAGTGAGATTCCTCTGATCTTTTCAATATAAATTTTTTCCATATAAATGATTCCTTTTTCCTCTTCCTCTTTTTCTTTATTTTTAAAGTTTTATTGTTATTATAAAGGTGATGTGCAGAGGGGTGACAGCTTATAAATTATTTTTAAAAGCCCTTCTCTCTAAACCCATTCCGCATGGGTAGACTCCTGGTTAGGGGATCAATCATAGGTTTGGGAAGTTCGTATCTGGATTTTGTGGCCTGTGGAGGTCACTAGCTGCTGTGAGCAGCCTGTGAGCTATGGAAGAAAACTCTTTATGGAGTGCTGGATAAACGCTAGCACGGAAGGGCCCGAGACATCGCCAGAGCTTACACGAGGCATACTTAAAAGTAAGTGCCCCGAGCCCGCCGCGTCAGCCTCAAAGAATGGCAAGGAGGCAGATCAGCGCGAGGGGAGGAAAGGGCGTCTCAGGAGGGAAGCACCCAGCCAAGGCTCAGGGGCCGGCAAGGAAAGGGCGTCTCAGGAGGGAAGCACCCAGCCAAGGCTCAGGGGCCGGCAAGGAAAGGGCGTCTCAGGAGGGAAGCACCCAGCCAAGGCTCAGGGGCCGGCAGTATCACACGGGGGAGTGTGAGCGTTGGTGCGCTGGGCGTGGACAGAAGAGTTACTCAGTTCCCTGCTCTGATCACAGAATCGTTCTAAGGCTAGATGAAGTCTTAGCGAGCCTACAGTTCTTCCTACAAGGGGATGGGTAACTTTGCTTGACTTCACCAAAATTGTATGAAAATAAAAACCGCATCTTCTGCGGTTGAATTCCAAATAAATTTAAAAATGTTTATTAACAAGGCATTTCTAAGAAGCACAAGATACTCTCCCTTCCCTCCCTCATTTTCTTCCTATCCTTCCTTCCTTCCCTCCCTCCCTCCCTCCCTCCCTCCCTTCCTTTATGAGTAATACTTACTAACTAAACACAGGTCACATGGCAAGAACTCAGCAGGCCAACATGGCTGCCATGGCTCTTACCTTCAGCAGGGCGTCTGTGATCAAAGCAGGAGGGGGAGGCGCAGAGTCAGGAGGAAACAGGTTGCACTGATTACGTTTCATAACATGAAGTGGGATCTTTCTTTTCCAAACAAGAAGAGGCTCGGCCACTGGCACTCAGCTTTCACCCCTGAGCTTATCAGGTAACAGTCCATGGAAATAGCTGAGCTTCACATGAACTTTAATTATGGAAGCAGTTTATAGATTGGCAGATATGTAACAGAAGTAGTGGGACACGTTCAGACTCTAAAGAGCCATAACTTAAAACAAGTCTCCGGCATTACTGCATAGCAACTGAAAATATTCACTTGAAGCTGGGTGCTGGTGGCTCACGCCTGTAATCCTAGCTACTCAGGAGGTGGAGATCTGAGGATTGCGATTTGAAGCCAGCCTGAGCAGGAAAATCTGGGAGACTCCTATCTCCAATTAATTACAGAAAAAGCCAGAAGTGTGACTCAAGTGGTAGAATGCTAGCCTCGAGCAAAAGGAGCTTAGGGACAACACTCAGGCCCAGAGTTCAAGGCCTAGGATTGGCAATAGATAGACAGACAGACAGACAGACAGACAGACAGACAGATAGACAGATAGATAGATGAAAATTAAAGTGTATAAAATAATAGAGCAGTCCAATCACTTTGGAGAGCCATCTGGCAATCTCTTCTAACAGCTATAAGATTCTTCATCCTATATGGTTAGTCCTCTTACTTTGACCTTGCATCACAATGTAAAACAAATAAAAGGAGAAAACAAGCAATAATCCTGCCAGAGCCCAGGGACCAGCGATTTCCACGGCTGTCTCAGCTCCCCTTGGATTCCTAGCCAGTACTGTGTCTTTACATTCACCATCTTAAATCCATCTTTGGACAGAAAATGCCTTTGTCCATTAGAATGTCCAACAAAACTCAATCTATTCAGTTATAGATCAGTTCTATAAAGTCAATAAAAATAAAAAGTGACTTTTTCTGCCCCCAAAATGTCCTCTAAATCCCAGTGGGCGACTTACCTACGGTGATCTGACAGATTTCAATGAACATGTTCTTCTGGCATTCATCAGCCAGGCGTTTAGAACAGTTCTTGGAGAGTGAGTGTGGATAACCGGCCTACCTATGCCTGGAAATACTTAAAGAGATTTCTTTTTACAAAGCTGAACACTGTTGTCTCTTGTCCTAGCTGCTCAGGAGGCTGAGATCTGAGGACTGTGGTTTGAAGCCAGCCCAGGCAGGAAAGTCTGTGAGACTCTTATCTCCAACTTGCCACACACACACACAAAAGCTGGAAGTGGCAGATATGTCTCAGGAGTAGATTCCTAACCACGAGTACAAAAGCTCAGGGACAGCACCCAGACCCTGGGTTCAAGCCCGAGGACTGGCACAAACCAAACAACAATCCTACTTCATTAAATTGTTAATCGATGTCATTACCTATCCCTCAGTATTAACAGTTAACATGTCCATGATTTAAATATTGGCATTTACTTATTTATAATTTTTGAATGATCCTGAAATACACAACTGTTCTCCATTCAATCCAACATAATTTCTTAATACTATTGTTGCCCATAAACATATGTGGGCATAAAATACATGCTCAACAATAACGGTTCATCTGCATGACTGGCCTGGTCAGTCTTTATTATAGGCACAATAATCTGTTCTAAATAACCTCTTGCATGAAATGTATAACTTAGCTCCAACTGCTACGAAGCGGGGACCGGGCAGGGCAGCACATACCTGCCGTCACAGCTGCTTGCAAGGCAAGCGCAGGTGAGGTTAGCAGACTTGTTTAGCAACAAAATATAAACCAAAAGGCTGGGGTCATGACTCATGAAAGAGCACTTGCCTAGCCTGCATGAGTCTGTAGGTTCAATCCCAGCACCAATCCCCTCCCCTCCCCGTCCCTCCCCTCCCCTCCCCTCCCCTCCCTGTCCCTCCCCTCCCCTCCCCTCCTCTCCCCTTCCTTCCCCCCTCCTCTCCTCTCTTCTACTTCCTTCCTTCCTTTCTTTCTTTCTTTGATGTTAGTCCTGTGGCTTGAACTCAAGGCTTGGGTGCTACCCAAGCTTTTGGGGGGGGGCTAACTGGAGATAAGAGTCTCATGGACTTTTCTTTTTGAAGCTGGCTTTGAACCATGATCCTCAGCTGACGGGTTTATAAATCTGGGATTTATCGGCGTGGGCCACCAGAGCCTGGCTTGCCTTTGGTTTCCTGCTTTCCCTCTTCTCTTAGGAGTACAATGTTGGAGAATCAGAAGAATTATTGCAGGAAAACAGCATCACACGTTCATTTAATCACCACCACAGCACATTCTCTGCAGACGCCCTTCATCTCCTGGTCTATCGGCAGGTAGGCAGGTCTGGAGATGGCACGCCTTCGCTCACTCACAGCTGTAGAGGAAAGGGTCAGGCAGAATGAGAGGCACAGAAGAAGCAGGAGGAGGAAGAGGAGCTCACAACCATGACTCATTTTTGCATCTCTTGGGTTTTGACCCAATGCCAAGAGATGCCAAGAGATAAGAGAGTCTTGGGGCACATGGAAGCCAGTAGCGCTGGCGCCAGCCTCCAAGGTTCATGATTACTTCTCCTCGTCTTAAGATTATGAACACGTTTGGTACAACAGCCAAAGGCGCAACCCGGACGCTTTCATGAGCACAGGAAGAAGCCGACGTTGCAGCAGCCCTCTTCCCGTGCGGGGCTTCGGATCATCACAGCAAATGTGTATTATTTACTTAGGAGATTATAACATGAACGCAAGGTTGTTTCCTTACGCATCACAAAGAAGAAGATACTTTCTCCATGGTCTGTCGCTTCCTGCACTCAGCAAGCAGGGCAGCAAGTTAGAATGGACATAAGATCAGCAATTCCCTTCTTCTAGGGAGTTCTTTTTCTTTTCTTGGTTCTTTTTGGTCAGTTGTGGGGCTGGAACTCAGGGCCTGGTCCTGAGCTAGCACTCTACCACTTGAACCACAGCAACTCTTCTGGTTTTTTGAGTGGTTAATTGGAGATAAGGGCTGGCTTTGAACCAATCACGATCCTCAGATCTCCGCCTCCTGCGTAGCTAGGATTACAGGCGTGAGCCACCGGTGTGTGTCTTACTGTCCTCTCACAGGAAGGTAACGCATGGTTCAAAGATAAATGCGTGGCCCAAGATGGTACTGAGCCACGCCCCAGCCCTCAGGAGCTCCCGAGCTTCATTCTGGAGCCCTGGCCAGCATTTCTGACACCTCTAAAAATGATGGCATCAGATTTCTTCACTTTTTATTTCCTTACACTAAGACGTGTGAGGGGTGACATTGAAGACATGAGACAATGTTTCTTAGTAAGTCTAGTATCTGCAGCACAGCACACTCAAGTATCTGTGGATGGAACACAGAAAATGCACTTGGCTTGGGGCGTGTTTGCCTAGCCCTGGGTTGGATCCACAGCCCTGAAAAAAAAATGCATCACCTTGTATGAAACTTAAAAAAAAAATCTGATGTAGCAGCAACAGAGCCACAAAAGTCTTAAGATTGGTAACCGTGAGCGGGCTTCAGTGTTCTCTTCAAAACCTGCCTCCTCGGCAGCAAACCCCACACAAGGGACGCTCTCGTTTATCTATTTTCCCTCCCCCACACGGCAAGTTTGGGAATGCCATTACAGAAGCCACAACCTTATGCCTCAAGCTGGGGTCTGTGGTGCTGAGCGTCAGGGCTGCCTGCTGGCGGGAGGCTGAGCTGTGCGTCGGACCTGCTGCGCTGAGTACTCCCGGGAACGTACCTGAGTCATTGCTTCTAATGCACTTCTACCCCACACTGCTTCCCCAGGCCTCTGGGAGCGCCCCTCCTTCCCCCACACTGCTTCCCCAGGCCTCTGGGGACGCCCCTCCTCTCTGTCCCCGCGGATTCGCTCCCCTGGGCTCTCCAGCCAGTGAAACCACACCATGTCCCCTCCGTGGTGTCCACTTCCCGATGCCAGACACACCCAGAACCAGGCTGTCCTAGCTTTCATTCGTGTCCAGGGCAAATCGCGTTACACTGTGGCCCTGGAAGGGCCTGTTCATATTTTCCTGACTTCATGAGCAGTTGCTGGTTTCGCTTTTTGACCGATATTAGTGAGGTTACTAGGAATATCCACGAGTATGTTTTTATGAAAACGTAAATTCTCATTTTTCTTGGGTAGAGAGCTAGCAGCAGAACTGCTGGATCGTGAGTTTAATGTGGAATATTCCAGTTAGAGCCGCTTGAAGAATTAAACAAGAATGGGACACATTAATTGAAACAGCTGTCTTGTCTACTGTTGTCAAGCTTGGGGAAGGAACCGAAGCAGTGGCTGTCGGACTGGATGTACGTTCAGGATGACCCTAACCACTTCACTCTTCTAGAAAGCCTCAACCATAAACAGATATTCCTCTTGTAGACAGGTGCACCACGTCTCCCTGGAGCCAGTAAATCCACAGAATGATCCCGAAAATGTCTGCCTAATATGAGGAACTGTACAGAGGATTAAACAGCCTCCTGCCCCCCAAACCGCCACGCATGCCTTAAATTCTCAAATGCAGCCTTTTTCTTAATAAATGAGCAAACCAAATGAAATGCTCCACAAATTTGATCATTCTCTATATTGTCCCAATTTTAGTATATGTGCTGCCAACGTGAGCAGTCAAATACATTCTCAAGGAGTCTTCAGATAATCTTAAAATTTCACATTCTAAACCTATAAATAAAAATACTAATCCATTACAATTAGCTGGTTGTGCTTTAGTTAAGTTTGTGAAGTAGTGGTGATCATGTATGTGATGTGCTCTTCTTTCTACCAGACCCCTTTAGCCAGGCACCAGAGGCCCACAGACACTTAGGAAGCTGAGATCT
Organism: Dipodomys ordii; assembly: GCF_000151885.1. NCBI lineage: Eukaryota > Metazoa > Chordata > Mammalia > Rodentia > Heteromyidae > Dipodomys > Dipodomys ordii. The sequence goes on along the minus strand of NW_012267243.1, from coordinate 18,679,582 downwards.
AAGGACGTCAGTTTGAAGCCAGCCTAGGCAGGAAAGTCCATGGACTTTTATCTCCAATTAACCACCAAAAAGTCAGAAGTGGAGCTGTGGCGTTAGTGGTAGAATGCTAGCCTTGAGCAAAAAAAGTAAGGTACACAGAAAAGCTAAGGTTCTGAGTTCAAGTTCCAGTACTGGCATAATAAGGAAAGGAAGAAAGGAAGGAAGGAAGGAAGGAAGGAAGGGAGGAAGGAAGGAAGGGAGGGAGGAAGGAAGGAAGGAAGGAAGGAAGGAAGGAAGGAAGGCAAGAAGGCAGGCAGGGAAAGAGGGAGGGAGGGAAAGAAGGAAGGACAGAAAGAAGTAGAAAGAAATCCCCTTCAGATTCAATGTAAAATCCCTGCTTGTGCCCAGTATATAGAAACCAGAACCTGGCCTTTCTCCTTTTGGTTTAATAGAGCGTCTGGTTTCGGCGTCGCTGCTTTCACGGTCACCCAGCCCAGCGCGGATCTGGGATCGCAGCACGACCCTCACTTCGTAGGCGGCGCTGCAGCCTGCGCAGACTTCCATGTGCCGAGCACGTGTCTGCTTTGGGACGGTTTCCAGGAACTCTCCGTGGGGCCGGGGACGTCTGTGCCCCGGTGCTGGACCGTACTCCCTGTCTCCCCCTTGCTCTCTCGAAGATACTCCCCAGACTCATTACCATTAGCAGCACGGGATGCATGCTTCTCTTGCTAGGTTAAACTCGGAGCCGGGTGCCGTTCAGCATTTGCCCACTGGCCATCCGTTCACCACAGAGTCAAACCAACGGCCAAAGTCATTCATATCTTTCTGCGATTTGCTTTCACAAGGGCAGCATGAGAACTGTATTCTAAAGCATCAGTCCTGAGTCTGTATTCCAGGTGTCTATCGAAGGCTCACACACAAAGCCAAATCACCCAAATCACCCAGCACCAGGTGCTAAACAACTCTAGATTCCAGCATTACTGAAACTAGCCAGTACTGGCTCTCTCCTCCCCCTATGTGCCTCTTCCTTGGACGTGGGGCTTACGTTTCCCCTTTGTTGCTGTTTTCACCGCTGTCTGCTGCTTCTCCACATGGCCTGTGGAGAGACATGCTGAGCTCTCAGTTCCAGGGGACCCACGAGCAACAAGAAACGTCACCTCGGATGCATCCATCTCCGAGGGCCGGGCCCAGGCTGAGAGGATGCATCCTGGGATGCGGAGTCCCTGGCGGTTTGCACTGGACTTGGTCTGGCTGGTGGTCAGTATCTGTTTGGCTCAGGCTTTGGAACTTTGGGGAGCTCAGTGAAACCTGTCCTGATCACTAGAAAGATCTTTACCCATAGAGAGTTTATTTTAGTACTGTACGCAAAGTATGTAATAATTCATAGTACAAGTAGAGACTAGACATTGGTTGCTATCATTATGAACAAGATCCAATGATCGTGTGCAAGAATAATCTAAGCACATAAAGCACATAGTATCCACCTATTTACTGTCTCCTCAGGTAAGGCTAACAAAAAAAGTTTCAGTGACTACAAAGGCAATAGTGAAGAGAGTCTGACTTTAAATAGACTTGGAGGCATGCAAAAAGCTTGCTCAAGACGCAGGGAGTTGCCCTCCAGAAAGAGACAAGAAGATTTATTTCTCTCCTGAGAGTAGCACTCTGGCTAGTCATAAAACACAGGAAAAAAAACATACACAAAAAACACCAAAAGCAGTGTCTGAAAAGGAGCACTCACGTCAGAAGACATGCTCTGCTTACGCTCAATGTTTTGCTATTCGGTTTCCTCCCAGGCTGGCAATCTATGCAGCCGGAAACCAGCAGGACTTACTCAGTGGGAGCCAGGCAGAAACACACAGGAGGCCACCAAGTCTGTTCACCCAGCACCCACAAACATCGCAGTAAAAGACATGTGTAGACTAGAAATCCCCATGGCCTCTGTACCGGAGCGACTTACTCCCTCCCTACCCCTCCTTCCCCTTCCATGTCTCCTATGCCACAACTCCTACGATCTAGAGATGAGACAGTTCCCCACCAGTAAAACCTGGTGGAAATGTTGCAGGAAATGGAGGCCATTCCAGCAGTCCAGAGCTTCGGTGCTCACTGTGTACCCGCGATCTGCTGAACCTCCGGCCAGATCTCGAGGCAGAAGGTGTAGCTCACGAAGACAACCAGGTGCTCCTAATGACTGTACCGCTCTCCCAGAGCAGCTGTCATGGAGGGACTGCAACGTGGGAACCTAAAAGTGGAATCCGAGCAAATGGCATGCGGTTCTGAACACGACGGCCACGATCGAAGTTCAGCCCGTGACTGGTTCTCGTGTGAGCGGAGCTTGGAGAGGGAAGCGGTGAGAAATGTGATCACTCACCCCTCCCCCAGCACCACGTCCTGGGCCATCCCTGGATCCATCACCGCTCAGTTCCGTCGGCCCAGCAGTCTGTGTCGGTATTGCTAGAGACGGTGAGTACATTCATTCGGTCACGGGGGTTGGGTACCGCCTCAGAATCTAATTGTGTGTCTCTTCCGTTTGATTTTTTAGTGCCAGTCCTTTGGCATGAACCGGGGCTTGGGGCTGATTAACCAATGGAGGTGACAGATGAACGTAAGAATTGGTTTCAACTACGACAACCGTGAGATAGTTAAAGGAAAAACAGTTCAAGGCAAAGACTGTGTTAATAACTTGAGATATTCTAGAGTTCACGTTATACTTTGTACGATGTATATGTAAAATTAAAACAAATGCCTTTATGTTTAAATATTGATGCCAAGCACCAATTTTTAAGAGATTCTTTTCAAAAACTTACTGAAGCGAAGTACTGACTCAAACATAAATGTCACCCAACTGCTACAGTGTTTGTGTAAGTTTAGTGTTCTACCAAGTACCTATTTCCCATGAGACTGCACACTATGAGTTTTGTTCTTATAATTCAAAATTTTCCCATTTGCTAAACAATAAAATTGTGTCTGCTGTTTGGATTGAAATTGAACACTTTTTTGTATGTTGTTTAGTATTTGTTGTTATAAATTTCCTGCTTCCTTACATGTTCTCTGCCCATTTTTCCACTGGAATACTCATTGTTCTATTAAAAATGATTATCCCTAAGAAGCTACACAAAGGAGATACCCGTACACGAAGCGGTTGCGGGTACCGTGCTCCCGACCCATCGCCCACCTTCCTTCCTTCGCCCCATGCTGCGGGGTGAGCAGTGATTCTTCCCTGCTCCTCCTCCCCGCCCCCTTCAGCTGTCAGCCCCTCTCCCCTCGGCCCCAGACTCCTCGTGGATGAACCCATTTCCTGGTGCTGGTGGTGTTGGGCGTTGACCGAGTCTCTCACATATTCTGCCCATTTGTACACTATGTATGTTACAATGTTTGTCATGGTTGGAAATTTTGTTTTATGTACACACCTCTTCCATTTTGTCATATGTATTTGTATATATACATATAACAAGGTATATAAGTGTGCATATACATATATACACCCCTATACACCCATATGTAATTGTATATATCTACCTTTTAGACTCTTCTATTTTACTTATTTTTTCTCAGCTCAAATTTGTATCTAGCTGACCTTACACGACCCTGGGCTTCCAATGACTCTTCTCTCCTTTCCAACAGACTGCACCTTGGGCCTCCGTGTCCCTCCCGGATGGCAGCTTCCAGCAGCTCAGGATAGCGCAGCTCGTGCAACCCTGAGATAGAAATGCCCGAGTCTGCATCGCGCACCCTGAGATCTTGGTCACCAGGGCCTTGCTTCTGGCCACCCCTTTCCTGCAGACTTCCCGCATCCTTCCACCAGCGCAAATCCACAGTGCTCAGGCGCACCTGTCACAGGTGCAGCATTCCATCTGGAATGCCGCGCTTGCGAAGGACAGCTGCCGGCTGCCACAGGCCCCTCCTGCCCCCCACCTCCATCGCCTCCCAGGATTCGCTCCTAACAGCTGAATCTCAATTCACACCACTGCTCAGCTCTGGCACGCATTGGTCATCATTGGGCTCGCCACACAAGTCTTCTCCCTTTGCTCATCTAATGCTGTCTCATGATACCTCTCACTTCTTTCTAGTAGTCCAGACTTTAAGCCAAGTCTTTTCTCTTTCAGGAAACTGGATTTGGCTTAAACCATAATTAAGTTTTCTCAGAACTGCAGTAGACCTGACTGAGCCTACTCAAGAACTCTGGAGCCTCCAAAACGTGGAGGTCTGTTCCAGCAAATTTTAGTGAACATTCATTTTGGACTACACCCCATGGTAGGAACTGGAGACATAGACAGTGAATAGATATAATCTCACCTTTCGAAGAACTATTGACTCCAAGAGGAGTCAGGCACGTAGTGTATCGTTTTGCTAACGTGTGGGCAGGTCAACTGTGTTCTGGAGAGTGAGGAAGGGGACGGACGGTCCAGCTCAAGATCAAATAAAAGCTTCTTAGAAAGGACACCATGTCGTCAGCGGGTTGAAAGAGGAGTAGGAGCCGTTAGGACCAAGACAGGATGGAGGGGATTGGAGGCAAAGGGAACACAGCCAATAAAGCCACCTGCACAGAGACGCTGAGTGACTAAATCAGCTGGCACCACTAGACAATAACACTAAAGCAAGAACTGGTAAGAAATGAGCCCAAGCTATGCATCCAGAGATAGAATCCCAGAGACATAAGCCAGGCAAGTCAGATATTGCAAGCTGTACTAAGAATTTTATGTTCTTGGGCTGGGAAGGTGGCTCAGTGGTAGAGTGCTTGCCTTGCATGCATGAGGCCCTGGGTTCGATTCCTCAGAACCACATAAACAGAAAAAGCCAGAAGTGATGTTGTGGCTCAAGTGGTAGAGCACTTGCCTTGAGCTGAAGAGCTGAGGGACAGCGCCCAAGCCCAGAGTTTAGGCCCCATGACGGGACCAAAAAAAAAATTATTTTATTAAGCCGGGCACTGGTGGTTCATGCCTGTCATCCTAGCTACTCAGGAGGCTGAGATCTGAGGATCACGGTTCAAAGCCAGCCCGGGCAAGAAAGTCTGTGAGACTCTTATCTCCAATAAACCACTAGAAAACAGGAAGTGTTGTTGTGGCTCAGGTGGTAGAGCGCTGGCCTTGAGCTGAAGAGCTGAGGGACAGCGCCCAGGCCCAGAGTTCAGGCCCCATGACCGGACCCCCATACTGCCCCCCAAAAAAGAATTTTATGTTCTAATCTGTAAGTGATAAGAAACCACTGAAAGTGTTAAGTCAGGAAGATAAATGAATGTGAAGAATGTATTTTCTCTACATTACAGAGATCTTTTTTAAGGGAATCCAGAAGGAGAGAGAAGACATATATAAATGCAATGATCTAGGAAAAAGATAAGGGCCTAGATCAAAGGACACAGTGATGCATCTAAAGACATTCATTCAAAAGTGCATTTAAGGGTTAAAATCCACTAGATCTTGCTGATCTAGATGAAGAAGGTTCTGGGGAAAAAAAAGGCTGTCACGACTCCTCTACATCGGGTTGGGAAACCAGATGGTGATAATCGTCAGTACCCGACTCTCCTAGTGTTCTGTATCCCAAGGAAATCTCAAAGTAACATATCCAAACCCATCTGCATCGTGCTGTCTGTTCAGTGCCCCCTGTCCGTCACTCCTTCCTACCACCGTGAAGAGACGCCCCAAGGAAACTTACTGAGGGCAGAGACAGAAGACAGAGCTCTAGGTAGACCAGCTGTTAGCAGACACACAGAGAAGGAAGAGCCTATCAAGGCCAGAGAGGGATGAGTGAAGAAGGAGCAAGAAAGCTAAACCAGTTAGAAACAAGGAGCAAAGCTAGAGAGTTTTCAGACAGGAAATAAGGGCTGAGAAAGCAGCCTTGGGTATGACCTCATAAAATTCCCCAGTGGCCTTGAGAAGGAGTATGGCTCTAACCGATGGCTGAGAGGGAAAGAAAGGAAGCGCAGATCTGACGCAGTCACTCAGAGGGAGAGCCCGTCTGGGGACAGCTAGGAAGTGGACCAGCCAGGAGTTGCCGAAGTAAGACAGAAGGAATACAGGGAGTACAGCAAATCAGCGGTTTTCATTGAACGCACCGATTTACAGACAAGACAAAGAAAGCAGACAGGGTACACGCCAGCATCCAAACATCTCTTTCAGAGAAGAAACTAGAAGAGAAAGAGTGTCCTGTATGGTCTGCGGTAGAATCCTAACCACAGTTTGTGTGTTTTTCTGTCATGTAAAATCAGGACGTTTCTGTTCCCGGGCGGCAGCAGCCTGGGAGGGGTGGGGGTCCCGGCCTTTCTCTCCTGTGGGGAGCTCAGGGAGGGGGTGACTCAGTCGGGGATCTAAGCCTTCGCTTTCGGGAGGCCCCACGCGCCCGTCTGATGTGTCATTTCTCCACCATGTGGCTGTTCTGGGAAACAGCACTAGGCTGCATTTCTCCTGCTGGACTGAACGCGGGAAGAGAGATGGAGAACCCCTTTCCCTCATCTGCAGATGGAGAGAAGAGTGACTTAATTCTCCAAACTGACGACTTGCCGAAGTTCCCAAACTGTGATTAAGTTAATAATGATAGTATCCGAGTGACTACAGACCACTAACAACCCTAACCACGCACACAGCAATATCTTTTGGGTTTCCTTCACACTCAAAGGTGGCATCCCTGCCACTCCGTTTACAAATCACTGTTTGCAAAAATCTGCAAATAAGATTGCTCCTAAACTAACCTTGCCACAAGACTCAACGCAACGTCTCATTGTGAGTTATTTCCAAAGAATAACATATGCATGCGGGCTCCAATGTAAGGCTAAAATAGGAAACTCGCCTACTTCTGGCTTAGCTTATGAAATCTATTCAAAGTATCTTTTTGTCAGTTTTGTTTACCTCTCTGTCACATTTTTCTGAGAACAAATGTAAACGATGTCAGTAAAGAAAATGTGGAGATTTCATTGGGAGAGGGAATAAAAAGACAGAACAAATACTGAACCTCTCACAAGCCCCTGCAGAGGGAAGAACTCGTGTTCAGCGTCCACAGTAACAGCCCTGGGTTCCCACAGGGCACTGAGGGTGAGTCCATGTGCGGCTGGCCAGCCGCTGGCTCCACATGGAAGCCGCCGTGCCCACTCCAGGGGCTGACGTGGCCTGTGGACCGGGGACCGTCAGGACAGGCGAGCAGCCCAGAGCAGCTAGCAAGAGCTAGACAGAAGACAGGCCAGCAGAGTGAGGCTGGCAGCTTCTGAGCAAGGCAGAGCAAGAGCCTGCCGTCTGCACCGCGTCTGATGCTGGCGAGGAGGACACAAACCTCGCGTGTATTCCAGGAACACGTGGCCCACTTGTGTGGACTCCCGTGCTCCTTGCTTGCTTTGCTGATTTCACCCGAAGGCTCTCATAAACTCTTAAGACACAGGGACATACCTGTCACTCAGAATCTGAAAAGTGACACAGTACCCTCGTGATTTATGTTGGACAAGGGACAGACGGCAAAACTTAATTGTCAAGGATGAAAAAAGGAAAGAAACTCAAACCTGGCTGACGGCAAAGTCTCTGGGGAACAGCAACCGCTCCTGGTGGTCCTGGCTGGGCGGGGTGGGGGGCGGGAGAGACAAGGCCTTCCACCCCCCTTCCCTGGGCCGTACTCCCCCACGCCAGCCCGAGGGTTTTCCGATGATTCTGGCTAACGTCCCTTGAAAAGCCCCAGGTGAAGCTCGCTGATGGCAAGTTGAAGATAAATCATCACGAGCTGGGCTAGCAAAACCCGAATGAAGTCCAGACTGGGAAGACTATCAGCTAGCCCCTTCGGTGATTTCACTATCTGTGAAACAGGGAATCGTTAGGGTCAGATGTATTTTGGGCCCTCATGCCCTGTGTGGGCATTTAGGATGCATAAATTAAACTTCTTTTACTCTTTATCTTTGTGGAACTGACATTCTAAAGAGGAAGCGTGAACAAGAATAAGTAAGTACGGAAACACGACGAGTAGATGTGCGATGAGTTATTCGATGTCCCTGTGGGGGAAGGCGGGCTAGGGGACGGTGCACTCACAATTTTAAATAAAGCAGTTAAAATGGGCTGTATCAAGATGAAAGCACTTGAGCAGAGACTTAAAGATCGACGGATCACACAGCCCAACGCAAACAAGTCCGCGCCCAGACTCCACTCTGGCATAATACGTGTTTAACGGATGGTCCGTGTTTAGAAGGAGGAGCAGCGGCCTGAGCGGATAGGACAGTGAATACCAGGGCTGCCAGGTTTGGGTTTTACCTAGTGCGTGTGCACGCCTTTGTACCAGGAGCCACCATTCGCTAAGGCTCCTCTGTGTGCTGAGCAACTGCATGTCATGAAAAATACCATTTCTTCTAATCCTGCAAATAACGCCATGAGGTCAAACAGAGGCTAAGCGCCACCGACCGCCCCTCAGAGGCTGCGAGTGCACTGGAGGTGAGAATTTAGACCAGGTGTGTCTGAGGGTGGCAGGCGCAGGAGCCAGGCTCTCTGCCTCTCAGACGTGTTCTCAGACACCAGCGAGACTTGTGCAAACCTGGGCACAGAGAAACAGGCTGGGCACGATGTCAAGGCTGTCTGCATCGGGCCTGCCGCCCGCCCGGCCGGGCCTGGCCTGGATATTACGTAGACAAGACATGAAATCTAGGCAGCCAGCCCCCACATCGCAGTCTAGAAGGACACAGTAGTGTCTCCAGGGCTTTCTGGAAGACTAGATTAGGTCTTGGACCCAGACGGTCTTTTCCAAAGTGCGTTCCTCTAGGGCGCCAGCCAGGAGATGCTGTACAAGTTAACTCCAAAGCTGGCATTTTCAGAAGCACCTGGCCGCGTGGCAGCGGCAGGGACGGGCCAACTCCGTGCGAGGAGAAGCGCAGGGGGGGGGGGAAGGGGGAGGCGACTTGGGCGACACTGTGCGAAAGAGATGAGCAACAGTGTCAGACATCGCCCGGTCCGCGGCCAGACAGACAGCGTCGCTCCTCCACCAGAACGGTGAGCAGCCACAAAGCAAGGGGCACAGGAAACGAACCCCACAGCGGGTCGCCCCTCTGCCCGGAGAGGGCCAGTGCAGCGCACGGCACAGCCCGCAGCCCCCGAGGGCCTCAGACGCCTCTCCGCACCGAGGCCGCCAGGCCCACGCTCTGGGCCAAGACTCAGCGTAGAACACTGTGCGAACACCAAGACCGTCCTTCAGACCGCGTGGGAAGCCAAAGGGCTCGGGAAGAAGATCTGATCACACAGAGCACGGCCACCCTGCCCCTCCCGCTGCTGTCCGCTGTGCTGTAAACAAAATGGCCGAGGCCAGTGAGGCTGGACGAGGGGCCAGAGCTCTTCCACGGGGATCCTCACCTCTCTCCACATCGATGCTTCTCCTTCTGCAACTCCTCAGAGCCTTGGTGGAGCCCTGTCACACGCACCTGTGCCCAGCTGTGGCCCTGGGGACAGCACAGCTGAGGATGTGGCCAGCGGTCTCCGAGCTCGGGCCTTTCGGGCCTTACGGTGGGGTGGGGCAAGACCGGCTCTTCGTGGGATGGTCCTCCGCCCACCATAACCGAATCCCCTCCACTCAGGGAGCACAGCAGAAAGGCCAGCATTAGAGGAAAGAGGAATGCTCACGCCGGGCGTCCACAGGAGCAAGGCGTCAATCCAGGCTCTAATTCATTTTGGATCTGAATGAAAACACAGTGGTCTTCCGCTAAGAGGTAAACGCTGGCCACTCACGTGATCACGTTTTTCACGGTTAGGCGAGTGGGTGAAATGAGAGACGGGACCGTGAAGACGCTTCCAGGTGGCCCGGGGACCTGACTTGTTTATCTGTGTGTCTGTTGTCATTCTCCTCTGGCTCTGTGAGTCAGCGGCCTATTTTATTCTCATAAAGAACCCTCACCCACGAGGATCCCGCCGCCTGTGGACGCTAGGATGTTCTGTATTACAGAACCAGGTAGAAGAAAGGAAGATCGTTGGCTAGAACAAAACTCTAGGAAGAACAGTGGTAGGCATCAATACCAGGAACTCTGGAAGAATCTCCAACTCACTCAGAAGCTTCAAGAAGCTGCCGCGGGCCTTGCCGGTCGGCCGAGCCCCAGGCACAACACCGGCTGGTCGCTTTCTGGTCACAGGTGCATCCGTTTATTTCATTAGTCCTTTCATTGTGTCATAGAACGACTCCTTTTTCCTTTCTGATTGTTCAAGGTCTCCGACGTTTGCTGCTCATCCCCCTCCGCCCTCTGTGCTCCACATCCTCCTGTCCCTGTTTTATGGCCATTTCGTTTTCTTTGGGGCAGTATTGGGGTTTGAACTCAGGGCCTTATACGTGGTAGACACGAGGTCTCCCCTTTGAACTACACCCCACCAACCCTTTTTCTGCTTAGTTCTTTTTCCGACAGCGTCTTGTGCTCTGGCCCCGAGCCGACTTTGAGCCATGTCCTCAGACCGATGCCCGGGCACTGCCGTGACTGTGTGCCACTGTGCTCCACGTACAGGGTGAGGTGTGATTTTACTAACCGCTAGCTGTGAACTGGACTCCTCAGGATCGCTGCCTCTTCAGTAGCCGGGACTACAGGTATGACCCAACACACCTGGTACACATACTCATTCTGTGTTCCCCGTTTGATCTTCATGTTTTGTTTCATCTTCATATACATACATATGGATATATACATGCATGTATATTCATATGTATGTGCATGTGTGTACATGTATATATGTATAATACACACAAACATGTGTATACATATACACCTATATAACTTGATTACATGTATGTGTATACGTAATTATATATACTTATTTTTCCCATCTTCTTTGTACCCCCTGCCCTTTCTGTAACGCTTTACCTTCCAGAAGCCCACACCCTTACCTTCTCTCCAGACCACTCAACTTTCTGCCTCTCTTGAGTTATATAAGTCTGTCTTCTGAACTCTTTCACAGAAAGAAAATTCCATAATTCCCATTAGTTGTATTCTTAGGCTCTCGTTCAGGCTGTATTCACACTTTACCAAAGTTGCTCTAGGCCAATTTTTATATAAACTTCTTTTTCCACGCTTCTTCTCTCCGCCCACAAAGCTTACCTATTCTAGTAGAAGAATGCACGTAACACTGTGTGTGAGGAAGAGAGAGCGGGCGAGATTAGACACGTTATGTCTACCTCGTAGTTACTCAGGAAATGGTTCTGAACAACACACGTAAGGTGTGAATACCATGGTATTGATTCTAGAGAAAGCTCCGGATGTGACTTAGAAAATGGAAGAATAAAAAGGTTTTCTTTGGGATTCAGGAAAGACACAGGGAAACCTGCCACCGCATCTGTGCTATGTGTTGGGTCTCCAAGGGTTCAGGTGCTGGAAAGATGTTCTGGAACAACATGGGGAGGCTGAGGAGCCCTGAAGAGCTGCCACCGGAGAGACGCTTACCGCCGTTCCCCAGAGACCTGCTCCTTCTTAAGGAGTGGGTAACTGCAGCACGGCCGCTCCGGGCACGTGGCCTGTCCCCACACAGACGGTGGGCGTTTTCCTTCTCGCTCCCGCCCTGTGACGTCCCCTGGCGGGGCCTTACAGCCTCCAGCACCGTAGACAAACGAACCTTGTCCACGGGACCCAGCGCCACACATCTGTCATAGCAACAGATACAAAGCGACGAACAACGCAGGACATCCCAGTTTCCCTGCTCAGCCCAGAGCTGAAGGAAGGGACCCAAGTTGAACATGACCCAAAGCCCAAAGCCGCGTGTGGCCACAGAGACCTTGCCGCCGTCGCTTATGTGTTTGGAGATACCCTATTTTCTTGTCGTAAGAAACTGAGGTACAACAGATGAAAACTAACCTGTATTTTTCTTTCCCATATCTCTGCTTTCTTTATCTGGCCATTATACCTAATATGGGCTCTATTTATTGAATTTCCTGTTCTTTTTCTTGACCTTTGGCTGTGAATTTCTTGAGAAAATGGCCTGTATCGCGTGGGGGGAGGAAAGCGCACTGGGTATGGACCGAGTGCTGGGCGCTGCTGTCCTACACATGCTTGGGAAGTCCATGCTGCTGTTTTCACATTAGGAATGAGGAACTTTCAAGACAGAAAAACTCAAATGTCTTATTTCAGATCACATCACCTGGACAGAAAGTAGGAGAACTGAGATTATCCGACGTTAGTATCCAAGCCTTTCCTCCCGATGTTAGGAAATTAGTAGTAGGTATTCAGAGAATACGTACCATTAATAACGGCAAGTCCAGCGTCTCTGCAGCCAGCCTGAGTTTCGAATGGCCAAGCCTACTAACAAGCAAGCTTCGCCCCCCAGGCTCCTCTCTTTCTGATTTTGGCCTACAACAGACCCCACTTGAAGATCCCCTGCTCAGCATCCCGTGACCTTCAGTCTGAACCCCACGAGACCCAAGCAAGTAATCGCGCCTACTCTTGCCCACGAAGGGTGGCCGTCTCTGCGTTCCCGCCTCGCCACGGTGCGCAGAAAAGCGCGGCACAGCCGCCGGTCCCTGCCTGCACACCCACCCTGGAGACAGTCACGCGAGCGCGGTCACTGTGCAAAACCCGCACACACTTACATCTGCATGACGTGCTTTACACAACACAGCCGAAAGAGAGAGCATGTCTGGACAGTTCTGTGTTCCAATGCAGCCTTGACCTTTGTATAAAATGAAAAGATTTGATATTTAAAATTGTAAAAGGGAATTTGGGGCAATTATCTTAGTGAGCTAATCAGAGGTGCGGACAGCACCTATAACAACCTTGGGGCGATGTGTCTCGTGATACTGCAACACCGAATACAGCACAATTGTCCAAATGGGGTAACTGACCCCCTAAACAGATCTGTTTGATTGACATATGGGCACTTCAAAAATGTAGATAAGAAAAATGTTCATTATGCAATGAAAAGGGAAAGACATAAACCACCACATGCCGGGAATTTGCTTAAAATATACTCAGATATATTTACTACATTTGTGCATGTATACACGTGTGTGTATGTATGTGTGTGTATGTATGTGTGTGTGTGTGTGTGTGTGTGTGACTGTGGGTGTACAGGATCTGTATTGTAGTTAGGAATTAAAAAGAAAGGAAACACTTCACTAAATCACCACTACTTCTCTCTGGATGACAGAATGATGAACACTCCTAATTTCCATTTTTATATTATTTTGCATTTTCCAACTTGGACTTTCTTCTTCCTCACCCTCATCTTCTCTTTAGATAGTAATTGCCGTATTCTCTTCTCCTCAAATTTCTTTTATGTTTATCACAGTATAACTATTATAATCAGAAAAGATCAATAAATATGGATATCTAGGGGGAAAAATCCAGAAAGAATGGTCCTTAAACTGGTGATGAACTTCTGTGTGACACAGAAGTATGTGTGTCTGTGTGTCTATGTTTTTCTGCATGTCTATGTATTTTTCTACTTCTATGAATTTTTATGCTCTTTCTGAATCTTATTCTCTAAGCAAGAGCAAAGAAACTCTGGAAGATTAGGAGAGAACATTTTCAGAATGGTAGTATCAGGTTCATGAAATATATCCTTCTTCACAAAAAAAAGTGAGCATGGTGAGAAATTTTGTTAAAATTAACATTTTTCAGAACTCTGAAAATTAATCACAGCTTTAGGTGTATTTTTTTCTCAGCAAAACAGTAAGGACAATAAGTCTTACAGCATTTGAACTTGCTGCTACTATTAAAGGCTTATTCCCTAGCCACGGCCCCCTCTTCTGAGCTCCCAATAATGAAACAGAGAAACTGTGAAACCAGTAGCCTGGCAGCGAATGGAGGGAGCGGAGCGCCTTGGAACTTTCTGTAAAAGCCCCTTCCAGGAGACTCATCATGATCTGACCTGTCCGGCAGATCCCTGGAAAGGTTTGTTGTTTGACCTGAATCCCAGTGAGGAAAGCCCTGCCTCCTGGGTGTTTGTCAAGAATATTCTGGTACTTGTTTAACATGACAGTGGTCCATGGCACAACAGTGAAAGTCAAGAAAGCAGACGATCGTCTCAGTTGATCAGAAACTGATCAGTATTTGAAATAGTTAATAAACATTCGAGAAGCTTCCATAACTGTAACAACCAGTGTGGCTGTTGTATAAACTATAACAGACTCACAGATAACTTCCAAATGGTGAAAGGGTGAAGGTTTACCTCCGTGATTAAGAAAAAGAAAACGAGGCACATTTTTACAACTTCTTTCCGATAGCTCGTTACAAATTCCATCAAGACAATTTGGAAGGGAAGGGAAGGGAAAGGAAGGGAAGGGAAAGGGAAAGGGAAAGGGAAAGGGAAAGGGAAAGGAGAAGAGGAAGGGGAAAGAATAACTCTTAACCACCATCTCACATGGTCTCAGTATGAGAGAAATCACCTAATGGAATATCACCTAACATCTCTTTGTCATATTTCTTCATCAAGAAACATGAAAAAAATACCAATCTGCAAATCTCCCCAGAACCAGCACCACAACTTTACCTCCTACCAACCAAAAAATCCCCCGCTACCCCATGATGGGTCTGGTGAAGACCTTTCCTTCCCCCTCAGTCTTCAAGGGTCTCTGAACAGAGCAGTCCTTGACCTGATTTTACAAGATGCTGTAAAGCAAAGGTTCCGTCCCCACACAGCTAAGAACATCACAACAGGAGCTAAAGAAGCGCGTGGGGAGGCGGGGAGGGGAGAGGGGGGAGGGGAAGTGGCCTATGGGAGAATTTCCAAATGAAGATGATGACCTTTAGCCATCTCTACCCCCATCTTCAGCAGGAACCAAGCTTCTTCCTTTCCCCAGCGTCCACAATACAGGAAACCACACCCTGACCTATATGTAGCCTTGACCTGACACCAGTGGCCTAGAAATCAACCAGTGAGGCCAGGGTTGGGGATTATCGCAGGATTAGCTCATAGGGGTGTGTGGTGGGGGGGGGGTCTAAAGACAGAAGGGTTTTTCCCTGCTGGGACATAGATGAAAGGAAGAATTATTTGTGACACTCACCTTTCAACTCTATCAGATGATTGGCGAAACAATTTAAAGGCTACCAGTCAACGATACGAAATGTTCTGCTCCCCAGGACTGGTGGGATTCCTATCGGGTAACATGGTTGGAGTGATTTTTCTGCAGCACTTCTACAGGGCGCCAGGTCTCTCAGGTCTGAATCAGTACCAACTAACATTTGTTTCTACTAATTCCATAGCTGCTTTTTCAGTCCCAACTCTCCTGACCAAACGGAGTTCTCTGAGGGAAGGAAGTCCCTCATCACTGTGCTTCATAGTTGGTTACTTGATTCACAATTCTGGGTATATTCCACAAATCCATGACTGATAGAATCTAACTAGATTCTAGTTAGATGATCTAGACAACGAGAGCATCCCTTTCTTGGAGCACTCAGGATCACTTAGAACTTTTCATACTTTTCAACATGCCAACTATTGGTTTGCTCAACTGTCTTCAGCCAGAGCGACCTGGGGTTTGGAACACATGCTAAGAATAGGAGTCTGAAGGCACACGCACAACCAAAGACTTAGACTTGCACCACGACGATAAGTGAACGCACAAGGTACGGGTACCTTCGATAGGGAGGCAGCCCTCCGTATCTCGGGGCAAATGAAGTTCTTCTCTTGACTTCTTTGCACCCTTAAAACCCAAATGGGAGATGAAAGCCGTAACCAGAAGCAGCATGTTTGCCACCTCTTCTGCATACTTGCCTAGAGTTTATCATTTCAAAGTCTCTTCATACGAGCCTGCTGGGCTACGGTAGGAAAGCAAACACTCTGATACGTCAACTGACTTTCCAAATGTCAAAGGCACTCCGGGCAGGGTGGCCAGCATGCTGGGAGTGTCTGAGGGTTTTCTCGGGTCATACAGCTCACCCACTGCCATTCCTGCAGCAATCTGTTGACAATCCTATCTTGAGTGGGAATTTTCACTTGGAGTTTTCAAAGCACACACCCTGTGCTATTGTGATACCAAACTCTAATTACATGAACTCATTCTGGTTGCATTAAATCTCTCAAGATCACAGTGCATGGAAGTGCTTTCCTTCTGTCTTCTTTATTTTTGAGATAGGTTCTCGCCACATAGCTCATCCTCAACTCATGATCCTCCAGCCTGAGCCTCTTGTACCACCACGCTTGGTTTCTCGACAGTGCTCATAGTTTTAATCCACCTTCTCCATCTTATTTATAATACAGAGAATTTTTCTATTTCCCTTACTCAAGCCTCTTTAGACCAATCTTAATGCTGTGTGTACTTATGTGTATGAGTGTGTGTGTGTGTGTGTGTGTGTGTGTGGAAATGCACACTTGTCACTCCATTGGGGAGACTGAGGCCCGGGAATTATGAGTTTGAGGCCAGGCAGGGCTACATGGTAAGATCCTGTCTCAATAACAAAACAAAACAAGAAGCAAATAAAAGTTTGGTTGTGAGGAAAACAGTAAAGTTTCCAGACACCTGTGAGCTCCCGCCAGAGGCTTGTCTGAACAGGCACACATTGCTACTGTTTCCAACCTCAGCCTTTTCCTTTTGAGACCTAAGATTCTGAGCGATGCAGAGTGATGAATTTAGTCATGCTACTTTTCACTGATGACCTATAACCTTAGGAAAGAATGATAGCTCGTTAGGTTTCTCGAGAGTTTTACCCTGCAGCACCCTTATCTGACACGCCTTCCTTTAGAGAGCCCATTCTAGAAATACAACTGAGAATCCTGAAGCTTTTTTCTGTTGCCCAAACCTACAGGAATTTCTACTTAAAGACAGATGTATATTTGGCTTTTTTTTTGCCAGTCCCAGGGCTTGATCTCAGGGCCTGGGCATTTTCCCTGAGCACTCTACCACCTGAACCACAGAGCCACTTCTGACTTTTCCTGTTTATGAGGACTGAGGAATCGAACCCAGGGCTTCAAGCGTGCTAGGCGAGTGCTCTACCACTGAGCCGCGTTCCAGCCCTATGTTTGGCTTCTTAAGGAGCCTTCACCTGGGACATAGGCCTCAGCGCACGTTAACATCAGCTCTTCAGCAGAAGGTACCTGACACACGCATCAAGATCAAAGAAAGTGTCCTCACAGAAGACAGAGCACTTTCCCTCCCAGAATTAACCAGAATGTGGTTAGCTGAGAGGCTGGATGCTAATGAGTAATGCTACGGAAGGCTTTATCTGCATATAAGATAATTTTGCCTGTGATTTCATCCAAATCATCGCAGGAAGCCGTGTAAAAGTAAGTTCTGGCTGCAGGACCCCACACCAGTCACCACCGGACCTTGCTTCTGTCTCTGAAGCTGAGTCATCAAGAATTGCGCCGTGGGCCCTTGGATATTTTTTTTCACACGCATCATACGATCGTTATAATGACTGCATGACACAAGTAAGCTCATCCCAACTTCACAGATAACAGAAACTCAGAAACGTTACAATGATTCACCTGAAGTCACACAGCCAGCAAGGGAGTAAGCCATGGACACAGCCGTCGGTGAAGCCTAGCCTGTCCATCCGTTATAAAAGAAAGAGCTGTGCCATGCTTTGTTCCCTTCCCACGGCAATGTACATAAGAGGCTGAATGGAAGAAAGCCCTAGCCAGCTCCCTGCTGCATGGTCTCCCCAGGAAGGGTACAGGATGGAAGGACAGATGGACAGCCACACCCCTCGGGCCGCTTCTCTGCGGATCACCAAGGGGGCCAGGAGAATGGAGGAGGGGAAAAAACACACGGGCCACCGAGTCCCAGTGGGAAACATGTGTTCACGGTTTTCTCCTCTGCCTCTGTACAGAGACTTCAACAGAAAGGCCTGAAAAAGATCTCCGTCGACACTTTGAGGAGAGAAGCAGGGGTGGAAATGCCTGCTGGAGAGCAGGCCGCCGGACTTGGAACCGCACCGGCATGGCGGTCTCCAAGTCCGGAGCATGGAAGGCAGCTCTCCCCCGTAGGCTTGCCCCATGAAGATGCCCTAATTGCCCATGGCCCGGACTGGAACACAAAAACCACAGATGGGTTCTTAACCAAAAGCTGGACTCCTCACGCTCTTCCCCTGAGAACTTGGAATGCAAAATGAGCTTTGGTCTCGCCCCCTGGGCTGGGAACTTTGTCCCTGTGCGTGTGGAGGAGGGCTTGATCTCTCTGTGGCAGAAAGATCTCAGTAAATCTTTTCACTAGTTCTCCAGTTGTCACTAAAGATTTTTTTTAAATATGAGCACAAGAAAGGGAAGCAAAGGATAGAAGCAGGAGCAACATTGCAGAAGCAATTTTTTTACATTTGAGAGCAACAATGGTTGCTAAGTTGGAATGGAGTTAATGAGCAATTCCTTTGAAAGTTTTCTTCATGATAGTGACAGATACTTCACTTTTTCTTATTTATTCAAATTTTAGTCTATTAATTCTTAACTCAGCATCCCAAGCATGAGGTAACTTGTGTCAATTCATAAATGAAAGAGCATTTACGCAACATGAAATTTCAGCTACCCTGTGCCCGTAAAACTCCACTGAGCTCATCTGGAATTGATGAACTCTGTTCAGATGGACACAAATAGCTTTCGTTGCCAACTGTCCAGTCACCGCCTGGCCATGAAGCCTATGATTCCTCAAGCTCCTCCACCTCTTTAAGCATTTCCACATGAAATAAAACCCTTTTTTCCTGGTTGTTTTTAATAATAAAGAATATCACCAAATTTTAACAATGTAATAGAAGCAGTAAAGAGTAGATAGAAAAATAATAATAATAATAAATCTGGCATGAGACATGCCAGGTGCTGAATAATCCAGTTACAGTTATGGGCTAATAGCTCAAGACAACATTCTCTCCTTTGGACTTTGTGGTCTTTTAGAGGTTGTTATATGAGCCCCGCATCTTCCTGATTTCTCTACTCTTACAGTTGTTGTTACTTCACTCCCAACACCAATTTTCTCCAAAATCACAAAGAATCACAGACCTGAGATTTGCAATCAGAAGGAACATCTAAGAAGATCATTTTACCTCCCAGGAGCCCACAGAAATAATAGGGAAAGCTACGTTCAAAAAGCTGGCTTTTGTAGACACACTTCAAAAAATGTCCTATTAGGGCAGACCTTGTATCTCTCTGATTACCCAAATCCTGCTTACTAATACTGAAGCAGTGACAGAGGTAAAAGAAAGAGAAGGTGGCAAATCCATAATCTTCTAACATATAGTAAGTTACCATAGACTGTTGACTTTGAGTGTGTGTGTGTGTGTGTGTGTGTGTGTGTGTGTGTGTGTGGTAGAGAAATACTTGTTACACAGCCACTGAAAAAATGGCATCACATAACATTTACATCTGCTTCCGGTTTTGTCTCCCAACACCCTTCCTGTATGATACCGTTTCCGTACTTGAGTTGGTCAATGAGAAGATATAGCTTCTGACCCTCCCCTCCCCCAAATCCTTTGTCTGGCCATAAAAAATGAAGAAATAGTTTGCAGAGCTCAAGGCAGCGATCGTATTTCAAAGGGGACAGGAGGAGCGCACCTGCCAACATCTCATCCAAATCTCTCAGCTTGGCGCCTCTGATAAAAGCTCAGAGGCGTCACGTGAGCAAGAAGCTTCTCTCAAGGCTGTCAGACCTTTGCCAAGAAATGCTTTGGCTGGATAGGAACAGTGCACAGCAGATAGTGGAGGAGGTCACAGAGCTCACCCTTCTGAAGGATCTGGAGCTGGAAGGTCCCGGGTGTCACCAGCAGCTGACATGTTCTGTCCTTCATGGGTTTGTTCCTTCACTGTGTTCCTTCTCTCTTCCCTTTCTCTCCACCACTGCCATCTTGTTTCTCTGTCTTTCCTCTGTGTCTTCAACCTCCTGATTGGTACCAAAAACCCAACTCACACCCCATTTGAACAGTTCCTTGTTGATTGCCTGGTAACAAACAAACAAGAACCAACAATGTGTCATGTGGCATTCTAGAAAAATTAGATCATTCTATAATTTCCAGAAGGATATGACCTAACCTTCTCCAAAAGGTCTATTGTTACTTTGACTCAAAACATTAGAAAGAAAACAAATATGTTGGGCTGGTCCTGATTACCCAAGTTCTGATTATTAATAAAAAGACAGTTGACTCTTTGATGTGATTTGGGGCACTAGACAGGGCTCTGAGAGGTAGGGGGGATAGTTGTGATCTAAATTAGGGAGAGACAAAGAAATAGAATCACAGAGCTGCCAGAGATCTCAGGAGCCCTCACTGTTAAAGGTTTACAGATTCAGAGAACAGAATGCCATCAACTTGGAGAGATTGTTCCAACATCGCCTATTTGTTGGAAGCTGCCAAGAATTCATTGTTCAGTACAGCTATGATCTGGCTATTTGTTCTTCTTTAAAAAAAATTGTCTGGCTATGATAAAGCAGGAAATAGAGCATTACTGTTCCGGTATAACTAGATTCTCCTTCATTTTGTCTCTAGTAGACCTCACTTTTCACTATCAGATATGTGTGACCTGATAATCCTCTCATTTTACCTTGTCAGTTGGGTGACTTTGGCAGCCCCAGTACTCATTCCAAATAGTTCCCATTCTCCATGTCTAACTTCTCACCCCTGGATTCCATTTCTAACTTCATCCTATGCTCCAAATGGACTGGATGCCATCTTGTCACCCATTCTGAGCTTATAGAAAATCCAGAGATTTAACACACTTGAAGGGAAGCAGGGCTCACAGCTATTAGATTCCTAGAAGATGCACTCTGATAGTGCCTGGAGTCTAGAATCTTCCTGAGGCAAAGCTGTACCTATTACAGAGTCAGACACCAACACTGACCTTAAAACTCACACAGTGGACGCACGGAGATCTGAGTCGCTACATCTTCACGGTTCATGTTCCCACGCCTGCAGCTTCCTAGGCCCTGGCTGAGCCTGGGTGGCCCCCGGGCTCTGCGGCCTCCTGTCTCCCCCATACCGCAGCTCACCCCCGCGGCCTCACTGTCTCCCCCATACCTCAGCTCGCCCCCGCGGCCTCACTGTCTCCCCCATACCGCAGCTCACCCCCGCGGCCTCACTGTCTCCCCCATACCGCAGCTCACCCCCGCGGCCTCCTGTCTCCCCCATACCGCAGCTCACCCCCGCGGCCTCCTGTCTCCCCCATACCGCAGCTCACCCCCGCGGCCTCACTCACCTCCTGACGCCTCAGCCCCTTGCTGGCTCACCTCCCTTGTGCCCGCTGGCCGTCTCTGGTCCGTGCTCTCCCCCTTGCTGGCTCACCTCCCTTGTGCCCGCCCGCCGTCTCTGGTCCGTGCTCTCCCCCTCGGTGTCTTCTCTAACAGCAGTCTCTCTCAGTCCTCTCGGCCCCGGTCACTCCTTGGCAGCGTCCATCGCCGTGTGACCCAGAGGGGTCGCAGGACTCGGAGCTGAGCTTCGGTCGCCCCACTCTCCAGCCTCCTCTATTCCTGTCTCTAACTTCAGTGGCCCCTTTGTGCCTGCTCTTAGTGTGCAGACCAGCGGTCAGATGGCTCTGCTGCGGTCTCCCAGCGGACCCCTCACCCTTCCTTTGGGTGGCTCTGCTGCATCTCCCAGCAGACCCCTCACCCTTCCTTCGGGCGGCTCTGCTGCATCTCCCCGCAGACCCCTCACCCTGTCTTCGGGCGGCTCTCCTGCATCTCCCAGCAGACCCCTCACCCTTCCTTCGGGCGGCTCTGCTGCATCTCCCCGCAGACCCCTCACCCTGTCTTCGGGCGGCTCTCCTGCATCTCCCAGCAGACCCCTCACCCTTCCTTCGCTCCCCGCGCAGCCGGCTCTCTGCTGTCAGTAGTTTAAAATGCACTGCGCCGTCCCGGGTCCCCCTCTTCATTCCTACGGGGTGTGATGGTGTCTGTGACTGTCACTGGCCCAGATTCCACGCTTTAACGCTTGCTCTGCGTCTCGAAGCGCTAACTAGCCATTTGTGGTTGATTTCATAAACACAGACAGTTTAGCATTGCCCTAAATGAACTACTAATTACTTTCAGCATGATTTGGCACCCGCCAGGGAGGAAGCTGATTTCATGTATACAGCGCGAGGAGCCTGGCCTTGCTGACAGCTGAACAGGAGACCCAGACGATCACGTGTGCTCTGCCCCTCGCCCTCCTGACCCGCTGTGTGAGTGCTCCCCACCCCTCTCCATAGCCGATAAACTCACATACGAGATGAAGCGCACAGACATAAAAAACAAGACAAGGAAGAAAACACAAACAGCAACAATACCAAGATTCAAAATAACCTCTTGTTTCCATGCCTTGGAGTTCATTTCCATAAACACAGACTCACCAGATACTTGGTTGACAAGGAACAATACAGCTGGAAGGGGACCGGAGTCAAGAGGGGAAAGCAAGGAGAAAACCAGGGAAGAGGCAGCATTGTTCAAAAAGAAATGGACTCGCTGCCAACTATGTAACTGTAACCCTCTGCACATCACCTGCAGTAGCAGGAAACAAACAGACAGGTCCTTGGTGTAATCAGCGTAGCTCTGAGTAGGACGGCTTTCAGCAATAATCGAGGTTCACAAAAATGTTTACATATCTCAAAGGACCCTCTGCCTTCCATATATTTCCTAGCTTGCCACCGTCAGGTCTTTCTCTTATGAATCCTGATATACTTGCTCTTTCAAATGTCTTGATGAACTTCCATTTTTGCTTCTTGTCTGGCATTTTAGGTTTAGCTTTCCTGAAGTTCTCCCTTCTGGAATATTTCCTACACAAAGTAATCATTCCTTGTAAATTAGTTTTGTTTTCTTTATGCCCTGCCAAAGACACTAATGTCTTAAAATGAATTGATCAGCTAACTAAATAATTAATGTACTTGTTCATTCCTTCACTAGACTATAGGCTTCATAAAGACAGTGACTTTTTATTGTCTATGTTTGTATCTTTAAGGCCAGGAGCAGTAGTTGGAACACAGTACACTTCCCATAAATACATTCTTGTAGGTAAGCTGAAAAAATCAGATGCTTCTCTGGTTTCCTGTTGGCAGTTGTCGGCTGGAGGAGAAATTAATTTAAAAAAATTTTTTGAGGCTAGGAAGGTGGCTCAGTGGTAGAGCGCTTGCCTTGCATGCATGAGGCTCTGGGTTCAATTCCTCAGCACCACATAAGCAGAAAAAGCTGGAAGTGGCGCTGTGGCTCAGGTGGTAGAGCGCTAGCCTTGAGCTGAAGAGCTGAGGGACAGCGCCCAGGCCCATGACTGACAAAAAAATTACTCCTTCTTTAAAAAAATATTTTGGAGTACCTGAGAATTTCATTAAGAAAAATGAAAACTCAGAGGTATTGGGGAGAGAAAAAAATCAAAGCTTAAACATGCTATCAAATAAATACAAATAAAAACTTTGGTGGCTAAAAAATGAAGTAAGTAGGGTATATAACAAACAAGAAGTAAATAGCGAATAGGGGGAATGTTATGGATAAAAATGTGGGAAAAAGGGCCGGAGCCAAGGCGGAGTCCAGATCACTGAGAAATACAAAACTCTGTGAGCTTGAAATACAGATGTGCTTGGCTAGGGATTGAGTGTATTATAATGATAACAATAACAGCTCTCTCTTTTGAGCACTAACTATGAGTCTGCACCCTGATAGATGTTCCTGCCATAGAAACACAAAGCACATTTGAAGACAAGAAGGCCGAGCATTTGGCACAGAATCAAGTGAGCCGCCTACGGATAATGTGAATTGAGTTCAGAGAAAGCAGATCAGGAAAATCCAGACGTAAGATTTACCACTGAAAGTGATTTTCATAACGATACCCTGGCTCTGGACTTCCTCAAACTGCAATCCTATCCCTCACGGCATTGTCATCATTCTGAGAAGCCGTGCTGCTACTGGGTCGAGAAGGCTCAGGGAGGCCGGGCGTGTCCGCTCCGGCCTCGGAGGTAGGTTGCAGTGATCGGACCACATCCAGCCCCCGCGCAGGTGTGCCAGGATGAGGCTGTGGAAGGGAAGCGACATGCTTTTTGGCCAGAGCTGTAGGGCCGAGCGCCGGCAAAGACACTGCCGAACACGCAGGAGTGTGGAGCCAGCAGGCCATCACGGCTGCACAGACAAGACAGCTGCAGGCACACCCCACGCGTCCCGGACAGATCCAGCACAGGTGGTCTCTGCATTTAGCACTGGGAAAAAGGCCGAGTTCTTCCCTGTAGCATGCAAACACAGAAATCCCGGGGGACTTAAGAAGGGGATCCTCAAAAGAAGAAAGTGTAACAGCTCAAGCAAATCATCAAAAAGATAGGTGTCTCCTATCTGAATAACTTCACTCTGCCAAGCGAAGAAGAAGGGAAGGAGAGGGGAAATGCAGGCGAGCTTCAGAAGGGAAGAATGCTGGCATGGAACCCTGTAGATCACTGTAACTGTATCCTCAAAGCTCTTGTTTCAGGTTGAATCCCTAACCTGAGCCCAGCGCTGCAGCCAGATGGGCAAGCGGCCGCAGCAGCGCCCCGAGCTGGCGGTGCACTGACGGATTCCACCGTGCACAAGGGCAGAATCCCCAGAACCAGCAGCATTTCTGTTCTGGGAACTCAGAGAAGGGCGGGGGTGAGAGGCTGCCCTTCCAAAACAGAAGTCAAGTGCTCCTGAGATTGTGGGTGTCTGAGCCAACCTCGCACGTCAACAGGAGAGCGCCTTCAAAGGCTGCAGGGCTGCAGGGCAGCCGGCGCAGCCACTGAAACCCACGCTCCCTGCCTGCAGCCTCCCCCACTGTCCCCCAGCTCTACAAGCCCAAGTGGGGTGCTGCTCACCTGCGGGCTGCCCCCACGCAAAACCCAAGGGCACCTCCGCTCGAATCGGCAAAGGCCTCTCACAGAGAACACACCTCCTCCTTCGTGGGAAAACAGCATCTGTGCCAAGCACAAGATTTGACCTTTGAATTATCCAACTGTTTCCTCTCACTAAAAGAGAGGAAACATGCACTTGTTACACAACAACCGCTGTGCCCCTTCACCCGTGCAACCCATCGACGGTTAATTAACCCGAGGAGTGTTAACCAAGGCTCCTGGTTAGCTCCCGCCAAAAGGAGCCTTTCACTGGGGACAGAGGTGGAAGAGTTTCCTTGACCTCTGGCTGGGGAAGAGACCCAGATGAGGAGGATGTTTCCTGGAACACTTTCTAATTTCTTTTATTTTTTTGGGGGGGGGG
>NW_012267243.1:18633839-18652751 GCF_000151885.1 Dipodomys ordii | reverse complement strand
CCCTGGGTTCTATTCCTCAGCACCACATAAGCAGAAAAGGCCAGAAGTGGCGCTGTGGCTCAAGTGGTAGAGTGCTAGCCTTGAGCTGAAGAGCTGAGGGACAGTGCCCAGGCCCAGAGTTCAGGTCCCACGACGGGACCCCCCCACCAAAAAAACTCAGCAGACTCTACTCCAGTCCATTTGTCAGATGAACAAGACAACCAGTGGACAAATTCTGCAGCAAGCATGCTATTAGGGTGTGTGAGTTACAGCACAGACACTTCTTAGTAAATCATAATCATTAGAAAGAACCAAGAATTCCCCAGCTCTGTGTGAGAGAGGGGGGGAGGGAGGGAGGGAGGGAGAGAGAGAGAGAATGTCTTTTCCAAGGTTTACATTGGATTCTGTAAGAAAAGGGGAAAACATCATTTGGCTACTTGATTTACTCATCTAACAAGTCAGAACCATTCGTCTTGTGAACAAATTGTTGTTCCAGACAACTATGATTTCTGTGTAGCATCCTAGACAGTGAAAATTATGACTGCCAGGCAAGAATTTCCCTGAAAACAAAACATGATGTGAGGTAAGTGCGTTGTATCTGCATACGATTAAAGCACCAGGACAATAAACTAAAATGGAGGGCAGCAACCACGATGGATTACGTTAATATTCCCGCAAAGTTTCAGAGCGGTTTCCTCTTAGGAGGGTACTTTATCTAGATAATTAGAATAAGCATGAAGCCTGGTGAGAATGCCGTTGGAGTGGATCATAACGCCTTCCATCGCTCTTTGTTTAGCTGGCCGCCTTTTTCAGATGTAGGAGATAGGAGGGGACAGTGCTGAGGGAGCAGGGCTAAGGGTGTGTGTAATAACCCTGCCTGCCCACTTTCTTCTGGAGGCTCTGTCGATGCCGGCGTTTCCCTACACCGTTGACATGGGAGCCCACTGGAGTTATGAACACAGCTGGGAAGGGAAAGGTGGTATGGATCAAAGCTTGTACGACGGATCACATTCCTCCAGCTTTGTAACTCAACTGTGTCACCCCGTTATCCCACTCAGAGTGCTCACACTGATGCTAAGTGATCTTCCCCGTAACTCATGCGTGGTCTCTCTGGGCCATGTCTCTGCTTCTCCAAGTAAAAATCTTCTACTTCACCACAGCTTCTTCCATTTCATGCAGAGTGTCCTGCTTTCTACCATAAGCTAAAGGTCAGAGTTAAAGACTATCATTTCAGAAAAACAATAACCACCTTTTCCCCACAACCTCTCTCTACCTTATTACCTCCTCAAAGGGAAAGAAAATCAAGAAGAGATCTTGGTTTAAAGAGTAATTGATTAATTTTTTTTGGTTTCAACCTGACATTTTGTAAACTCTTAGTTTCTGGTAACCTTTCAAATACAGAAAAATGTCATGCAATAGTTGCAGTGACTTAAAAAGTTCTAAACTGGAGAGCTATCCAAATAATTCTGCCAATTCTTTTATATATATATATATATATTTCTTTATATATATATATTTCTTTATATATATATATATATATATTTGTTACTGCAAAGGCAATGTACAGAGGGTTACAGCTTCGTAAGTCAGGTAATGAGTCCATTTCTTTTTGAACAATGTCACCCTTTCCCTCTCTCTCTCCCAGGTTCCCCCTCCTCACCTATAAGTTGTATAGTTTATTTTGAACATAGTGTCTAATCGGTATCACTGCTGCATTTTTTACCTTTTGTCCCACTCTTTCTGTGTTCCTCCTTACCCTCCTAAAACATAAATTTACAAATAAGATAAAAGATACAAAAAACATCAACAAAGAAAAAAACCTTCTGTTTTCATTTCTTGGAGTTCATTTCAATTAAAATTATTTTATATGATCATATGCACATAGCTATTGAGCCTTTGTGAGCCTCTCCTAAGGAATATCCTCTTTGGTGAATGTCTAGAGACCTGTGTAATGTATCATGTCTTGGTATATTTTTTGTCTCTTACCGTCCACTGTGTTTATTTGTAGATTTATAGGTACATTCTGGTTAACACAAATGAGAGAAACTATGTAGCCTATATTTCTTTGGATCTTGCTTATTTTGTTTAATATAAAATACACAGGAATTAACATAACCAAAGATGTGAAGGACCTCTATTATGAAAACTTTAAAAATCTGAAAAAAGAAATTGAAGCAGATTTAAGAAAATGGAAAAACCTTCCATTCTCCTTGATTAAAGGATTAACATCATGCAAATGGCTATACTGGCCAAAGCAATTTAAAACTTCAATGCAGGGCTGAGAAGGTGGCTCAGTGGTAGAGCACTTGCCTTGCATGCTCAAGGCCCTGGGTTCGATTCCTCAGCACCACGTAAACAAAAAGAAAAAAGCTGGAAGTGGTGCTGTGGCTCAAGTGGTAGAGCACTAGCTTTGAGCTGAAGAGCTGAGGGACAGTGCCCAGGCCCAGAGTTCAGGCCCCATGACCGGACCCAAAAAAACTTCAATGCAATATTCATCAAAATCCCAACAACATTCTTCAAAAGCAATCTGAAAATGTATATGGAATAATAAAAGACCCCAATAGCAAAAAAACAGTTTTTAGAAGGAAGTACAGTGTTGGAGAAATATCAATACCAAACTTCAAACTCTATTACAAAGCCATCATAATAAAAAGAGCTTGGTACTGGCACAAGAGTAGGACTGAGGACGCATGGAACAGAATTAGAAGACCCAGAAGTGAGCCTACAGACCTTTAGGCATCTACCAGTTGATAAGGGGCCATAAACATAGGCTGGAAGGAGGACAGCCTCTTCAACAAACGGTGCTGGCAAAACTGGCTATCCACATGCAGAAAACTGAAGCTAGGTCCTTACGTATCACCCTGCACCATAGTCAATGCAAAATGGGCCAAATGTAAGGCTAGATGGCACAAAAACATTTCAGGAAGGGGTAGGGGAAAGCCCAGGGTTCACTGGGCCCAGGTCAAAACTGACCATTCTTATTTGTGGCTATTTGAGGCCAACCTTTCAGGACTCCCTGTCCTCTATCGCATTGGCAGCCCTTACTGAGAATACTGGTGCATCTGAAAGGCTGGAAGAACTATGACTCATAGCTAAGACATTTCTTGTAAGACTCTTATTTGACCCCTAGAAACTTTCTAAGGGATGTTCAAGAAGTGCCTTAACCTTCACCACAAATAATGCCCCACAGGCCAATGAGTTCCTCAGACTCCCTGCTGGATGCCCCCTTCACATACCCCCTGACATCTTTCATTTTCTGATCCTGTCTTGGGCTACTCACATCTATTCAGTTTTATGACTTTATTAGACAAGGTATTCTTTATTTTCACACACTCTCAGCGGGCCACCCTCCAAACACCTGTGTGTGTGTGTGTGTGTGTGTTGGGAGGGATCATGGGGTTACTTTCAATAACCAGGTCCTACTTCACAAGTTAATTCTGAGTTAACACTTGATAGCTGTCTTACCTCACATCCATCTGCAGGAATGTCTACTTCAGCATTTCCCCACCAGAATTTTCTGGTCGCATGCAAAACCAATTGAAAGTGTGCATTGTGTTGCTAGGCTTACAATAACAAAATACTACAGGTAACTTAACAGAAATGTATTTTCTCACTGTTCTGGAAATGGACTGCAGAGGACCACGTTACCAACAGGGTTGATTTCTTCGGAAGCCTGTGGCTTACGATTGCTGTCTTCTCCTTGAGTGTTCTCATGGGTGTGTCCATGTACACCTATGTTTCTGGTCTCTCTCTTTGGCTCTTAATCTATTTTTATTAGAATAGTAGTCCTACTAATTTAAGGCCCCTCGGCCAGCTTATTTAACTTAATCACCTTTTAATAGTCCACAGTTAGTCTCAATCTGAGCTCCTGGAAATGGGTTTGCACAGATGAATGTTGGGAAGGAATAACAGCCTATGGAAGAAATGGGGATGGTTTTGAGGTTAGACATCAGGATTTCTCATATTTTTTATATAACAAAAAATCTCATTCTTGGTCCCATTTCTCATGAAGAAATTTTGGAGGCTACATTCAAATGGAAAAAACAATCCTTGTAATTTTGATAAAAGGAAACTCAGCATAATAGTTTCTAGTTAGACAATATCTCCTTCTTCCTTCTTAAACGAAATTCTTTTCGTAGAAGTCCAAGATGAGGTTTTTAATGCTGAGTCTGTGCTCTATGAAGACGCTAAGAGAATGGTTTTTATGGGTGGTACAGGAATGGCCGCTTTTTCCTACCCGTTGGATTCTGAAAATGGCACAAACGATGGTGTGTCGCTGTTCTCAATGCTGCCTAAGCAGATTTCATAACTAACCTCACTTCTAGAGTCACTTCATGTCTGCCCTGGTTTTCCCATGTGCTCCTTTTTCCTCTTCACTTACTATTTATTTTACCTGTAACTGTGTAAGCTCCCTTACCTCCCCTTGAAAACAAATTAGAATATTTTAATCGCTGAATTCCAGATGGAAGAATCTTGCAAAATACCATTCTCAGTAGGCATATGCTCATGGCTGCCCTGCCAGCTGTGCTGTGAGGGAAGGAAGGGAGGGGGAGGCGAGTCTGAGGGGGAGGAGAGACCGTGTCTCCTCGTCAGATCTCCTCCACCTTCCGTGTAGCCTCTTTTGAAGCCGGGATGCTGAATCTAACCAGTGCCACCCTGGCCACGTGGCAGATAATAGGAGCCATCTTGTCTTCATGGTGGAAGCAGGAAGTCCCACCTCCCAGGTGACGGGGGGCGGGGACTTGGAGAATAGGTTACTAGACCAGGTGCCAGTCTTGGGTCATGAACACCCAAGCTCCCGGTGACTCTGCCCCCTGACCTGACCAGTCGGCCCAGAGCAGCCCAGGTGCTGTTAAGCATGCAGCGTGTCTGTGTTCACGCCTGAGTCCGTCCCCTGGCTCTTCTCTCCTCCCACGTCAGCTCTGAAGGAGAGCTGTTGGTATTGCTCTTCTGCTTTTCTTTCCTCTCCTGCTCTCGGGGCTCCGTTTTCTGACAGTGTTGAGTGTATTTGTGGGGCTGAAGGTCTTTGGGACAGGAGTCTATCGGCTGATGCCAGCCTTTTAATAAAGACTCTCAATTTGACCTCTCAAAATGTGCATTTTCTGTTTTCTCTCCATGCAACACTTTCAGTTGTCTTCCCACAATCCCCCAATTCCCCACCCAGCTCCACCCCATGGAATCTTCTCTCCCCTCACTGTCTCTCCCCAGGCTCCCTGCTTGAGGCCCTTGACTCTGGGAGCAGAACACGTCTCTCTTGACTAGCACGCAGGGCGGGAGCCAGGACAGTGGCCTCTATGCCAGTGAGTCTCAGGAAGCGCTGGCTTACATCCTGACCACCTCTACCCTCAGAGACGTCCTGGCCGGACTGCCAGCCGTTACGTAAGCATCTCGTCATCCTAGGATCACCAATTGGAAGGGAAAATTCATGCCTTGGCTTGTTTGGAGACGCTCTGGCATGTCCCAGTGCTAGCGATATAGCAATTTACCTCTACGTGCTTATTCAGATCACAAATTCCTATAACTGGTATCGGAGCTACAACTAGCCAAAACAGCCAAGAGAAAAGAGAAAAGGAGGCTGCCGGCCCAAGAAATAACCTTAATTGTGTCTGTATGGAAGCTTCACGTGTGACAGTGGACTGACCACAGGACACTTGAGAGAGGAGGCCAGGAGGAGGAAGGAAGGGGAATGGCTCCTAATGCTCAGAGGAGAAATATTCAGCCACCAACAAGGAAAGCGGGCCCTCACACAGCACAAGCTATTCACCATAAAGGTTACAGGATGTTCATTCACTGACTGAGCGCTCAAGGTGTCCGGAGACACGAGCGACACAAAGTGCGAGAAGCCACTCTCCGATTTCAGCTATGTGACATCCCAGAGAAAGCAAAGCTGTAGAGTTATAAGAGGCCAGTGACAGCCAGGAATTCATGGAAGAGACAGAGGTGAACAGGGGGTTGGATGGCTCTTAGATGGTGTTAGTATGAAGCCATGCTAACATAAGACACTATGAAGTTTTCAAAAGTCACAGAACTCTGTAACACAAAGGGTAAACCCTAATATAAACCATGGCCTCTAGTAGTAATAATGTATAAATATTGGCTCATCAATTACAACAGATATGAGCAAAAATTCAACATGTAAATAACAAGAGGAAATGTGTGTGAATGTAGGTGGAGGAGGTAACGCATACAGGCGTTCTCTAGTCTAAAAAAATCAATATTTATTAGTTAACCATAGTAAATGAAAAACCAAACATTATACTGAAATGAATCTGTCCTCTAAGTGCAATATCCAACCATCTGAGAACTGAGACAAAAATGTGTGCACTTCAGCAGCCATAGCCAAGTATGGCTCTCGAGCATCTGAAAAATGTCTATTCTGTGTTGAGACATTCTGTAATTGTAAACTATCACTGGACGTTGAAGACCAAGTACCAAAAAAAAAGGGGGGAGCGGGAACTGGATCATTTTTATATTGACTTCATGTTGAAATGGTATTTTAGATACATGGTTAAAAATCTACCACAACTAATTTCACATTTCTAAAAAAAAAAAAAAGTGTGCACTTTACGGCCATTTGATTAAGATTTAGCAAAGTTTACTTTTCCTTTGCTGCTCTTTCTTTATTGGTAGTGAGTCCACTAACAACAACTGTTTGCTAACACCATGTCAGAAACAGAAACATTCATTTATTTATTTATTTATGCCAATCATGGGACCTGAACTCTGGGCCTGGGCACTGTCCCTCAGCTCTTCAGCTCAAGGCTTGCACTCTACCTCTTGAGCCACAGCGCCACTTCCGGTTTTCTGGTGGTTAATTGGAGGTAACAGTCTAATGGACTCTCCTGCCTGGGCTGGCTTTGAACTGCGATCCTCAGATCTCAGCCTCCTGAGTAGCTAGGATGACAGGCGTGAGCCACAGGTGCCGGTTCCTTGAGCTTTTTAAGAAAAAAAAAGTCTCATTTGGGTTTCACAGTCCTGAGACTTAAAGGATGCCCCTTTCTAAAGAAGTTAAAAAAGAAATCCCACACTGAGTGTGGTGCCTCACAACTATAATCCCAGGTAATCAGGAGGCTGAGCTAAGAGATTGCAGTTTGAAGCCAGCCTGGGTAGGAAAATCTGTGAGCCTTTTACCTCTAATTAGCTACCAAAGAAGCCAGAAGTGGAACTGTGGCTGAAGTCAACTTCAAACAAAAGAGTTATTGGACAGTGCCCAGGCCCTGAGTTTAAGCCCCACTACTGACACACAAAAGTAATAAATAGAAATCTTTCCTTTGAAAATCTTTATCTGTTTTCATCCCTTATCCATAAAAACCTGTAGGGCTCAGGAACAGGTTGTCTTTGTAGTGAAATGGTGAAATGGGTGTAGTAGTCACATAATTTCAAGTAGAAAGGCGGTAAACTTGAATCCAACTCCTCGTTATGCCTTCCTCCCGGACACCCAGACAGAAGATCCTGCTGCCCGGGCTGGGCATTATCCCCTGTTCGTTGTGACTTTATGTGGTTTCGCAAAAGGAGAGACAGTCGCCATGTCGCAGCATTTGCAAAAAGAGGAAAGAAAGAAGAGGAAGCAATAGAACTCCTGGAAAGCCGTGCTCAAGTGCAGCTTCCCCAGGGCGCTGGGACGGTCCTTCACGTCCGGAAGCCAAAAGTAGCTGATACTCATCCCAGCTCTGGGCTTATCGCAGTGGAATTAGAGGAAAGAATGCGCGGGCACAGGAAGGGACCGGCCTCCTCACCGGGCTCGGCCCTCGGACAGCTCCTCCCTGCTCATCTCCTGCTTTTCCATAACGTTCTCAGGAGTATACATGCACAGGGCGGCAAAGCCATAGAGAGTTAGACATGCCAGCTGATCTGTGCTAGTAGCGTGTTTATAAATCTGCATTTACTGTACATGAACTGTAAAAGCAAGCTGCTGTGTCGCCTGCAAAGCCAGAGCGGTGTCCACACGCTGCTGTGTGTGTATGGGGCATTCCCTGTGCTCACTCTTAAAGGTTTTAAAAACCACTCGGGGCCGGGAGCCTGACCCCAGTCCCCGGGTGCGGTGGGGTGGGGTGGGGGGAGTTACTGGCACTAGCTAGGAAAGGTGGGGAAGGGGAGAACTGTGTGGGCGTCGAGGTAATAACACGTCTGAGCGGAGAATGGAAATGTCGGGCTGAGGAGTCAGAGCTGTGGTTGAACAATTTCGGTTCTGAGTCCTGGGGCCCATATTGACACTAGAAACACGGGGTGTGCTTGGGGGAGAAGCTGATACTAGATCTCAAGAGCTGTCACAGGAACCCCAGCTTCCAAGCCCAATTTTGTTCTAGTTATTTCTTTTTAAATAGCATCTCACTTAAAACAAACAAACCTGGGGCTGACCTGAGACCACAGTCCTTCCGTGTAGACTTCCCAGGTAGCCGGGCCGCAGGTAAGCACTGCCATGCCTGGACTGCTGACTGCGACGGGATCTCACTCACTCTTGGCTTGGTCTGGCCTGGAACTGGTATCCTCCTATTTCTAAGTCTGCAGAGTAGCTAGGATTGCAGGCCTGCACCATTATGCTGCTAAAGATAAAAATTCAGTTCACCTGCACTCACATAGTTACTGGAATGAGCCAAAATACGCTTTACACAAAGCAGGGGGAAGCAGATCAACTGTTCTTCCACTAAGGCCGTCTATCTCAGAAGCAGTGTGTGTACCAGAAGTGCCTCAACTTGATATGTCTAGACATTCCATAGCTCACACCCTGGTCCCGAACTGACTATCCACATCAAAAGCCCTTGAGCACGCCCAAAATACACATTCCAACTTCCTGAATGAATATAAGTGCACAGCCGCTCAGTCCATTCTGAACAAAAACACACAGGGAAGTATTAAGGAAAGAAACGGTGTGGCTGACGTGAATCACACTTTCAGAGGTAAGCAAAGATCTGTCCCAGCTGCTCCAGGATGACACAGAGAGCAAGCTTCGGCTCAGCTTGTCAAGGTAGAACTGAGGCTGGAGCTAGAAATTAATCCACGCTGAATAAATAGCTTGATTTAGAAATACTGAAAGACTTCTTTTGAAAGAGAAGACCCAGAGGAGTGATAAAAGTTACTTACTATTAAAATAGACTTCTGCCTGTTTTTTGTCAGTTAGATTTTTTTAAAAACTCATGCTAGACTTGCTGAAAGCAATCCCCAGATGAGTGACTGCAATGAAGCCCTTTCTGTCTGCAGTACTGCGGCTTCCTTATCTCTGGAGGAGAGAGAATGGTTCTGATGCGCTTGAGAGTCCAAAGCCTGAAGAGTTTAAACTCTCATAGTCCACCAGCATCCACTCTGTACCATGGCAACCAAAAAAAATGTTTGTAAAAGGAATGAATTAAAGCAGGACAGAATAAAATTGCAGGTCTAACTTTCTGATTTATAAGCAACTCCGCCTCATAGATGCTTTGAATAATGCAGATCCACACACCCTCCGTGAAATTTCCCTCAGCTCAGGACCATCCGAGAGCTTTTGGTTTTTGGCATTGTAATGAATACCAAATATTGGGGGGAGGTTTTCCCCAGTGATACATTCTGGTATTTGACATCGCATTGTGTTACTTTCTATATTTTATAATGAGATAAAGATGGCAGGAAGGAGGTTCAAAAAAAAAAGGAATTTTCCATCTGATAAAAAGTCACATCCGTTCTCATCTTCCCCGACTAGAAGATGAAGTCACCAAGTTGTGCCACAGAGCGTCGGGATAAGGCACCGCGGCGGCAGGGGCTGTAGTGCCAGATGGCCGGTCGTTGGAAAGGACAGCCAGCCCTCACGGCCATCCTGGGAAAAGGCTCCTGCCACCGCAGCGTCCTCCTAGACCTGCGCCCGGCATTAAGCACAGGTTGTTCAACTAAAATTTAACCCAACTATGAAGAAGTAAAGAACAGGTAGCTAGGAGGTGGAACAGCTGCAGAAACCAAGGGGGCTACCACAGAACCCCTGAAAACGCCAGAAAAACGGCAGCAGGAAGAAAAGAGCCCGGCTGCCTGGGCGCTACCAGAAACCCGGCCTGTTCAGAAGGCAGAATCGGGAAGTGCTTGTCCAGGAGAGCAGCTCAGCCTGGGGTGGAATCCCAGGGCGGCTCTCAGTGTGAGTGACCGCAGAATGAACCTAGTGTGGTTTTCCCCGCAGAAGCGAACCCGAGCCGTCCGTCCTGAAGGGTAACCAGTGCAGTGCTTGCTCCACTGCCCGGCTTCCCAAGGCGGTCAGCGTAAAGGAAAATGCTCCTGGTTAATGGTCACAGAGGGGAGATGACACAAGCCGGCTGTGAAGGAGGGTCGGATTCCCAAGGCCTTCACCGTCTGGAAGCGCAGAACCTGGGCTGCACACTGAATTCCAGGGGAGGCATGGAACTGACGGGAAACAACACACCTCATTATCTTCACTAATTACCAACTAAAATCCAGTATTCCCTGCAAAGGTGAGCACAGACAGTAAGGTAATTTCAATGGTGCCAGTAGGAGAGTGCCACTAATTGAGATGAGGTATTTCCACGTTTTCACAGTCACTCTAGATATCATACGCCACTGAGCGGAACAGACAAGATGCGCTGTGTTCACCTCTGCTGAGATCACGTCAGTAACAGATCACCACTGCATGTCACCAACTCCTTTCATGAAGAGGCAGAGCTCATGCTACGGCATCCATCTGAGATGCTTTGGGGATGTTTTAATAAATATATTTAGTATAATTGTTTGCTTGTCATCATATGCACTTTAATCAATGTTAAAATAGTATTCTGGGGAGGTTCACGGGCCTCCCCCACAGCCAAGCTGTTCAGGAAGACTCGGCCCACGATGCCCCGGGCAGCCTGATCTGGTGTGGTAACTCTCTTCTGAGGGCAGTCTGGAGAGTTTTTCAGTTGCTTCTTGAAGCCTATGGAACCTAGACAGAATTCACGCTTATTCATCAACACCAGACTCCCAGCTGGATAAATATTTAACAGATGCTAAGATGCAATGATTTCAATGCTAGAAAGAAAAAGCATCACATTAGATTTAGTCACCTCACACATACGAGCAGTTTAACTTTCCCTAAGGAATCTCCTGTGCCCACATGGCTGCTGCCACCTACTTTACAGCGACTTCAACTGACAGGAGAGGAACTGAAATCAGCCAAACGGGAACTTGCTTTGGAGCTTCAGCCACATGACACAGCGGCGATCTCTAGATCCTTATAAGGTTCAGAGTCACGTGGGTGGCTCTGTGATGGCCCGATGCGTATTTCTGCCCCCATGAGCTCTTGTTCTCATTTTCTTCCTGACATATGTGACTGGCAAGACAGCAGATATCCATATTGCATCAGGGATATAGAATTTAAGAAAAATTCCACGTAGCCAGCTGCTGGTGGCCCAGATTTGCTACTCAGGAGGCTGAGATCTAAGGGTTACAGCTGGCTAATGAGAGCCTTATCTCCAATTAACCATCAAAAGTTTTTTAAAGCCCACCGTGGAATTGTGGCTCAAGTGGTAGAGCACCAGCCTTGAGCAAAACATCTCAAGGACAGAACCCAGGCCCTGAATTCAAGCTGTAGTACAGGCACAAAAGAAGAGAAGGAGGGGGGGGGGAGGAAGGGGAGGGGGAAGAGGAAGAGGAGGGGGAGGAGGAAGAAGGGGAGGAGGAGGAAGAGTTGCAATTGTTCTTTCTCAGATCCGGAGTGGTATTGGGGAAGATGGCAGTCTCTCCGTGGTGACCACTGCATGACTGGCCCCTAGAGCAAACGTACGCTGGGGTCTCCAGCATGTGCGTCAGATGGGCCTCCTCTCGCAGGCCGCTGTGGCCCTCTGCGAGGCGCTGCGGCCGTGCCCGCTCAGCACGCAGGCGGCCACAGTGAGCTAACGATGCCTGTCCAGGCCACCAGGAAGAGGAGTCCAACCCGACCGCCCGTGCTTCCCCAAAACCCTTCCCGGCTGCTGGCTGACTCTTCCACCTCCGTTGCTATTCCTGACGGGGACAGTATGGACGGCAATGTCACCAGCGCTTAGACGGCCGTGAGGATCAGGAGACCTGAGGATTCAGGAGACTGTGATAGTGAACGGTCTCCTTGGAAACGTCCCCGTCGCGCACCAGGAGACCAAAGCAAACATGGATGGGCGTCCATGTCTAGCCCCCGAGCAAGTCTGCCACCCTCCCGCCAAGCTTCAAAGACTTTAACCAAATGCTTCTCGCTCGCTTGCTGTGTGTGAGAGGCGGTGGGCGCTTCTGGAAGCTGCAGCGTGCGGCTGGCTGCGCTGCAGACAGGCATCCCGGTGCTGCAGACAGACAGGCATCCCGGTGCTGCAGACAGACAGGCATCCCGGCACTGCAGACAGACATCCCAGTGCTGCAGACAGACAGGCATCCGCCACGCTGCAGACAGACAGGCATCCTGGCGCTGCAGACAGACATCCTGGTGCTGCATCCCGGCGCTGCTGGCCGGGGCGGTGCGGTTTTTTCTCCCCAGGCTCATGGGCCCTTTGAGCAAGGGCCAAGGCTGCTCCCGGAGGAGAGCCGGCAAGACTCACTCGCAGACACCGAAAGCCCGGCCAGACCACAAAACCACACAGCCCAGTGAGCGCTGGGGAAGGAGAGGCAGCCCCAGCTCCACGGCAGCACCCAGGGCCACTGGCCACTCTCCGAAGCAGAGACTCGGGTGACAGGCCAAAGGCCCAGCCCAGGCAGGGGCCACGGCCTCTGCTCCCCGAACAAATGGAAACCAGAGTCCGGGCGGGTCCCGGGGTCAGCAGGAAGGTTTTGTCTCGCTGACCTTTTCCCCTGCTGCCTCTCGCCTTGGTCCCATCATTCCTCGCTCTCCTGGGGACTCTGCGGGGATCTGGGATTAAGAGTGGCCCTGGCTCTGACTGGGCGCTCTCAGGACGCTGACGGGGAACCCGAATCGCCCTTCCGCCCAGAGGAGGCTGACGGGGAATCCGAATCGCCCTTCCACCCAGAGGAGGCTGGGGATGCGGACATTCTCCAACGTCCACAGGAAAATGACCTGCTTGGTCGCTTTGTCCTGACTTTTCAGGCGAGGCCAGAGCGTTGTCTTTGTTCATTGTCCTTCGTTCATTGTTCAGAGATGGTTTTCCAGATGGGCTCTGTCCTGTCTCCCTTCTCCAGAGGCAGGAAGTGGCCCTGACAGACAGCGGTCCTCGGGGAAAATGCTTCCAATCAAGAGGAAAGCACCGCGGCCCCGCGCTGAGAGGAGCTGCAGCCCGTCCAGCCTGCCCGCGCTCCGGGGCCTGCCCGCGCTCCGGCCCGTCCGGCCTGCCCGTGCTCGGGCCCGTCCGGCCTGCCCGCGCTCCGGCCGTCATTCAGCAGGGCTCTGCGTCCCATGCTCCCCTTGGGACAACCCGTGTCCTCACAGAGCGCAAACGAACAGAATCTGCTAACAAGAGTTAATAGTCTGTCTGAACTATGTACCCGGATTGCAATGGGGAGCTCAGAGACACAGAGTAGCCTGCCATTGTCACTGTTTTATTTCAGGAGAATGGGGAGTGGGACAAGAAAGGGGGTTACAATATTCAACAAGAAATGTACTTATTACCTTACTTATGCAACCAACTTAACCCCTCTGTACATCACCCTTACGATAAAAATGTGTCAATTGAAAATCAATAAGTAAATAAATAGTAGCCCCAGACGGTCAGGCCCATGCCTAATCCTAGCTACTCAGAAGGCTGAGATCTGAAGGTCATGATTCGAAGCCAGGGCCAGCAAAGAAGTACATGAGACGTTTATCTCCAATTAACAATCAAAAAAGTACAAGTGGAGCTGTGGCTCAAGTGGTAGAACACCACCTGGGATGCAAAATCTCAGGAACGGTGCCCAAGCCCTGAATTTGAGTCCCAGAGTCAGCCCCCACCCCCCGCCCGCCAACGAACTGTGAGAGATTAGACGTTCAGGATTTCCCCAAGGAAGCTATGAAGCCCACAGAGAGAGCTGCCTGACCCTTGTACTCCTGGCTGAACTTCCAGGAAACCCAGTCCTTTACCCCTGTGGTTCTCCCGACGGGGCTGGCTGATCATCCCGGGCATGAGGGGCTCACGGCCTGCTGGCCGCCTCTCCCTCAGCTGGTCTCAGCTGGGGACGGGAGCTGCCGGGTCACTGTTGACTGCACACTGGGCTGGGCTTGCCAGCGGTCAGAACACCTCCTCTAATCCTTCCACTTCCCCGCCGTGAGTGACAGCACTCGGCTGCCCCCTAGTGACAAGTCACCACCCAACAGACCTCTGGAGATGCCTGGGAATCGGCCCCCCACACCCTCAGGAAGGAGGAGGCCCAGACGCCAGTCTCTCCCGGAAGATGCCGGCAGCGAGGACTGGCAGATGGCCCCAAACCCTCCTCCTTCTCTTGCCTCCCCTGAGACAGCTGAGTGAGACGAACTTAGTTCTTTTCTAGGAGCCCTTACAGCGTCTAGAAACAAAATCAGAGTGAACAGGCCATCGACCTCCAAGGTACATGGACCGTGATGAAGATGGAATCCTTGAGGATGGCTTGCTGTTACCGCGATTTTGTCCACAGCCGGTCTTGAGAAATGAATGTAAAACTGAGATGGTTGTCTATGCCGATAATCCCTGCACATTGTAGGCTGAGACAGGAGGATCGTGAGTTCAAAGTCAGCCTGAGGCTACACAGCAGGCCTTCTCTAAAATACAACAGCAACTGTCAACATTCCTATCGAAGACCAAGCACAATGCTTGGCTGTTTATCTTTGCTTCTAAAAGGCAGACATTTTATATAATCTTCAAGACAGCTCTATTAAATACATAGGCATGTATGAGTAGATGTGCACCTATATTGTGTGCATATATAATTGTGTACATTTTGGGGTATAATGGGATGCTTTGACCTATGTATACATGGCGGGCTAAGCCAATCAAACTAGCATCTGCATCAAACTAGCATACCTCATCAACGTATTTATTTCTTTTTATGACGAGAGCATTAAATATATTCTTTTTTATATTACTCTTCTTTTTTATTGTGAAAATACCGCACAGAGGGGTTACAATTACATGAGCAAGGTCATGAGTGCATTTCTTATCAAGCATCGT
This sequence comes from Dipodomys ordii, assembly GCF_000151885.1. Classification (NCBI taxonomy): domain Eukaryota; kingdom Metazoa; phylum Chordata; class Mammalia; order Rodentia; family Heteromyidae; genus Dipodomys; species Dipodomys ordii. The sequence continues at coordinate 18,637,731 of NW_012267243.1, read as the reverse complement.
TGCCTCCTCCTTTGTTTCCCCTTCCCATCCCTTCCCATCCCCCCCCCACAGCCCCCCATGAACTTTACAAAAATATATTCTTTTAGCAATTGTCTTATCATTATTAACTGTAGCTGTTTTGCAGTGCAAAAGATCACTAACACTTTACATCTCCACTTCACAGACAGGAAACCCAGGCACCGACGGCTGAATTGGGCGCCCAAAGGCATCTGGCCCACGGGAGCAGGAAGAGTGGAGATCGGACAAGCCTACTTTCTGAGACAGTAGGTGCCTTGTACTGCCACCTGCGGATCAAAAAGTAGAACTACGCCTGGAGACCGCCATCGGGTTTTTATTTCTTGACTCCTGTCTTCTAGTATTTTCCCTTGCTCCTTTGCCTGTCCCGTCGTCCTGTTCCTCGGCTAGATCTCACGGTCATTTTCTGGATGACAGACACTGTAAGCAGTGAAGAATTACCCCGCGCGAGGTGGAAGTCAATCCACAGCTGGTGAACGCTTCCCGTGACGCACAGCCAAAGGTCACGGGCAGATCGCCAAAAGCACCAAGAACTCCCAGCGGTTCAGAATGTGAGCGCATTCTTAAAGTTCAGGGGAAACGGGACGCGGGAGAAGTCCACGCACAGGTGCTTCCTTGGTGGCTTTGATTTTCCTCTTTTGACCTAACAGTGGTTCCACTGTGGAACTGAGCAGCACAGACAGCGCCTCTGCCAGGCCCTCGGCTGCGGAGGAGGTGGCCATAGAAACAAGACTGAGAAAAACAGGAGGGCCGTGGGGTTTCCACCGATTCTTCTTCCTACTTGTTTTCTTTCAAGTCTGTGCCAATGGCAGCCCCCGTCACAAACCCACAATATGGCGGCCACAATGGGTCCAGCACCCATTCTCTCCACCCCGAGAGAACCCCGAAATTTCTGGCCAGAGAAAGCAGGTAACAGAATCCCGTGGTGATAAGGTGTGGGGAAACCCCTTTGTGTCTCCCTCAGGCACCCCACTTGTGGGGAATTACTGATCATCGGGCCGCCAGAAGACTCCTCACGTCAAACCTTCTCTTTCTAGTCCTGCCACTGGGGGAAGGGGCCCCTGGAAGCTAAAGAGCATGAGGAAAATGGCATAACACGCAGGAGGAGGAGCTCTTTTAATTCTGTAGCTAAAGTGACCGGCACTGGGGTCATCTCTGAGTGGCCCTGTACAGGCTCGCCCTGCGGGAGACAGCCACGCCTGGAAAACATTATTGGAGCGCTCATCCAGAGAAAGTGAATTCAATCTTGGAATCCGAGCCTAACAGGATTTCTTACCTACAAACATAACCACAGCAATGTACAAAGTCAACGTTCTTCAGAGGATTGGGGCGATGTGATACTCAAAATGCCTGGAAACTCTGAAATCATTTGGCAAGGAATCAGGAAACGCATACCACACCACAGAAAGATCTGATCGACACATTAATCCTGTGACGGCCTAGACACTGGAATTAGACAGAGACTTTAGAGCAGCCGCTCTTGATCTCCATACTTCAGAAGCAACCACTCTTGATGTGAGTGTAAAGAGAATAATTTCTTAGGAAAGGAGAGCTACAGGGAGAGAGAGAGAGACAGAGAGAGACAGAGAGACAGAGACAGAGACAGAGAGAGAATCAAGTGGGAATTCTGGGACTGCGGAGGGTAACGTCTGAAACACAAAATTCAACATGTGGAATGAAAGGAGAAGACAGTGAAAAGATGCAGCAAAAGAGGACAGGTCCATCCGTAACTGTTATTGGATGTGACAATGACAGAGAGGAAATCCTGAGGAGAAGCCTACATGACAAATCTGCACTTCGAAAGAGCAGCTATGGGAGCCTGTAGGAGGCTGGGCCCGGGACACTGGCTCTGTAGAATTCACTTTTCCTGCCTTGCTAAGGGAGAGAGAGCAGAAATGCAGGAGAAATCTGGAGAAAAGTGATAAGAGGTGCTAGACAGAGCTCTGCGTCCAGAAAGCACAGGATAGTAATAATTGACCATGTTCACCGAGGCCTTGGCACGGTCAGGCCCTGGGCTAAGCCTTTGCTGGTGCTGGTTGCTTGGTGGCACCCTTTTCCTGGAACATGTTTATTTGCCCCGTGGAGGAATTGCAAAGGGGTACGGATTCGACTCCACTCTCTATACCAATACCGGAGCGTAAGCCTAATTCCCACGTCTTTAACGCAATGATTGCTCAGAGTCATGTTCATGAGACAAAACAGTGCTCAGGCATGAAGGTATTTGCAGAAGGCTTTCTAGAATTTTCTTCTTTCTCCCACAGAAATTGCCAGAAAGGGAGGGCTTCACCTTCTCACTTGGCTTTTCTGCTCACAGCTGATGCTCTACCACTTGAGCCATATCTGTAGTCCAGCATTTTTCTGGTTAATGAGAGACACAGTCTCACAGCTGTTTCTCCCAAGGCTGGGTTGGAATTGCAATCCCCATATTTCAGCCTCCTAACCAGCGAAGATTGCAGGTGTGAACCACAGAGCCTGGCTTTACTGGTAGTGAAGCTGGCTGACCTGGGAGAGCCTCTTCCCATGGTGTGAGGTAAGGATATAAGTTCAGGAATCACTGCTGCTGTCTGGATCTGGCCACCCAGGCGCTGGGCTGCTGTAACCGGAGGTACTCAGGAGGCTGAGATCTGAGAATCGAGGTTTGAAGCCAGCCCCGGGCAGGGAAGGGCATGAGAGGCTTATCTTCAAAGAACCTCCACGAAACTGAACAAGAGCTGTGGCCTGGGTGGCAGAGTGCTAGCACTGAGCAAAAGTGCTCAGGAACAGTGCTCCTGAGTGTGAGCCCAGGACCAGCACACAGAGAGAAGAAAGAAGAAGGAAAACAGCCAAGGAACAGCAGACCCATGAAGCCAGAGGCGCAATATTGTGGCTTCTAGACCAAGGCGTACCTGAGGCCACTGGGACTTTCCACACACATGTGTTTAACTAAGTGATAGTTTCTGTCACTCAGCAGCCAAGGGCTCTCAAATGTGCGTTAGTACTGCTACCTCCTCGCACTCGTTCTTATTTTATGGACAAGAAAACTAGCATTTAGGAAATTGCCCAGGGCCAAACCACTTGTGAGGATGAGACTGACCCCGAGCTGAGGGAGAGGAAAGGAAGGTGGGAGGGAAGGAAAAAGAGGGGGGAGGGAGGCAGAAGAGGGGAGGAGGGTAGAAGAGGTGGAAAAGGGAGAAGAGGAAGAGAGAGGGAGGGAGGAAGGGTTGGAAAGAAAGGAATAAAGAAGGAGGGGGGAGGAAGGGGGAAAATCTCACCAAAGTATTTTCCAGTGAAAGGAAAATGTGTTCCATTGTCTAAAACAAACAGAGCCCCAGCTGGGGAGTCTGCCCCAGCTCGGGAGTCTGCCCCAGCTCGGGAGTCTGCCCAGCTCGGGAGTCTGCCCAGCTCGGGAGTCTGCCCCCCAGCTCGGGAGTCTGCCCAGCTCGGGAGTCTGCCCCAGCTCGGGAGTCTGCCCCAGACGCTGCCGTCGGGGGCTGGGGCTCCTGGAAGCTGGTTCCATGTTCCCAGAGACGCGATCTCCACCACAGAAACATCCTACTACTCAGCAAACCTTCCCCCGCACCCTGCCCTTCCCCCTGCGAGCCCCCCCAGCCCCCTCCCCTGAGCGCGCTGTGGTGAGTGGGATCTGAGAGGTGTACCCCAACAGCTGGGCTTCTGATGTGGGTTTGAAAACCCAGGGCTTTCTTACTGACGAACGCACTTCTGTTTCTCACTATTGGGTGTGGTGTTCGGGGTGCGCTTCAGGTGTCCCCCAGAGAGACGGAACAAGCCCAGTCTCCTCTGCCTGTTTCCACCCTGTGACAGAGTCTCAGCAGGGAGAGGTGGCCAGGAGCGGAAGCCCTGTCAGGAGATGGAGGAGGAGGAGGAGGAGGAGGAGGAG
>NW_012267243.1:18623670-18630209 GCF_000151885.1 Dipodomys ordii | reverse complement strand
TCCTCCCCCCCTCCTCCCCCAGTGCTGAAGGGGAATAAAGGACCAAAGTGCAAGCTGGAGTCACCGCGGCTTATGCCGAGGGAGAACCTGGGTTTTAGATTCGCTCCGAGGGTGACATCCGGGTGACATCCGGGGTCTACTCCCTTAACCGCGCAGATGGGTTGGGGTACTGGCCGGAGAATGAGCCCCGCAGCACACTGCCAAGGCTAATTCCTGCATTGTGGGCAAGTCGGCGAGCTGCACACAGCTCCAGTTCTACCCGTCTCCCTCCAGAGCCCCTCGCGGCTGACCACCCCTGGGCCGCGTTCGGAGTGGCTACATCGCTTCTCCCTGGAGGCCGAGGGGGCGGCCGTCAGCATGGCTGCTACGCGGTAGCACGAATGTGAAGAAAGAAAGGAAAAGAAGCAGACAGACACGGACACCTTCTTCAGGGCACAGCAGTAACCCAGCCTTGTGAGTCACTTGGTTCAGCCGCCAGTGCCCCTCTTGGGGTGGTTGTTAAGGAGATAAAGGCCGCGGAGGTTGCGCTGACCCCGGAAGGTCAGAGTCCTCACACAAAGAACTGCACCACCTTTGCTGCCGGTGCTCCGCGTGAGCTCAGCCTGGGTGCTCCGCGTGAGCTCACTTCTGTCAGGCTGGGTTGCTTCCACAGCGCCCCCAGCTCAGAACGGGCACTCAGGCCTTCGCTGATCCACCGGCCTGGCCGAGGCGCTTCCACAGCGCCCCCAGCTCAGAACAGACACTCAGGCCTTCGCTGATCCGACCGGCCTGGCCGAGGCGGTGTCCGTGACACAGCTCCACAGTGCTGTCCCAGGCACGCTGAAATCCCCTCCCAGACACGTGAACACCTTGCTCACAGAAGACTCTAGTTGGTTATTCTTTCCTTATAGGTACGACAGATCTCACCGTCTGCCGCGTCGGCCTGATTTTGCTTCTGGGATCACAGAGGGGGCAAAACAAGATTCTTTTTTCACCTTCCTCATCACGGAAAGATGGTGTCGGTGTCCCAGGATTCTGACCCTCCCCGGTTCCTTAAACACTGCACAGAGGCTTGCGTCACCTTCCTGTGTTTCCTGTGTCTTGACCGGCCACACTGCACCCGCCACGCTTTAGCCACGACACGCCTCCGGGGGCACAGAGCTCCGAGTGCAGTCAAAGGAAAGGGAGAGTCTCCTCCTCGTTCTGGCCTCCTTTAGGTCGGCAATGTACCTTCCCTCTCCCCAAGAAGCAGGCGTTTATAAGCCTTGCCGGCGACTGTGGTTGCAATTGTCCAGTGCCAGCCCAACTGAAGCCAGCGCATCAGAGATGAGCGGCAGCCGAGCGCACACAGAGCGCATAGAAAGACGCGGCCAGGCAGGAGCCAGGAACAAAGGGCTCCCATCAACGCTGCGGGGCCAACCTGGCTCCACCGGGAAGCCAATGAGTTAACATCCCCAAGAAAACGCAAGTGTATAAACAGAAAAGCCAACGAGGCACAAGTTAAACAGCTCTGGGGGGGCTATTAAAGCATGAGCAAATACCCACCTTTGCAGAATCACTTGAATGGCGAGAGAGATGAGGGACTTCGAAATGTCTCTGGCAGCCCGAGGTTCAGGATGGTCCATAGCAGAAGGTTGGCAAGGTGATGCAGACTGATGAATCCCTGGCACAAAGGGCCCATCCTCAGAAAGCGTGAAAGCAGACCATCCCGAAGGCAGATGGAAGACATCGTCATCATTTTGTCACGAGGGCCCGATGGTCCTGAGGGAGCCAGCACAGCCCTGAGCTCGCTGCCCTACACCAGCTTTGCGTGGCCGTCGCTGACAGTCAGGCCACCACGTCTAATAACATGGCAAACAGAACGCGGATGGAGAATTCAGCACTGCGCAGCTTCTCGATGCTCACTTCATAGGGGAAAGAGAACCTCTCCAGATGGGACTTACTTTGGCTTCAAAAAGATGACAAAAACCTTTCAAAGACCGGTGTTATCCCTTAAAATGCTATTCTGTGTGGTATTTGAAGGAGCGTGATGATGTACTTGCCATTCCTAGATAGTTCTGTTTTGCTTTTATCTTCCATTTGAGGAAGACTTGCTTCTGATCTTGAGATATGGAATACAAGTACAGAAGTAACTGGATAAGAAAAGATTCTTTTCTCGTTGCTAGGTATTTTCTAGGCCTTCAAGAAATGCTGTGAGGGGCTGGGAAGGTGGCTCAGTGGTAGAGCACTTGCCTTGCATGCATGAGGCCCTGGGTTCGATTCCTCAGCACCACATAAGCAAAAAGAAAAAAGCCGGAAGTGGTGCTGTGGCTCAAGTGGTAGAGTGCTAGCCTTGAGCTGAAGAGCTGAGGGACAGCGCCCAGGCCCAGAGTTCAGGCCCCAGGACCGGACCCAAAAAAATGCTGTGATATGGAACAACAAAGCTTGTTAAAAATTAGCTTGGGAGTGAGGAGATAGAGAAGGAAGAGATGGAGTGGGTGGGTCTTCTACTCAGTGTGACCCTAGCAGCGCACCGACGTGTCTACATGAAGCCCTGCACAACTGACGCACGCTACTCTGCTCACTTCTCAAGGTCAGCAGAAGAGCCGTGAGTTGTCTCAAGTATACGATATGGCTAAACTTGGCTGGAATCAGGAAACACTTAGCCTGGTGCTCGGCCAGATACCCAAATCCCTGAATTACAGCACAGTGTTGGTATCTGTGGGTGAGAGGGATTTGTTTTCCTTCTTGGCAAAATGACATGAGTAGAAAGCGGATGTACTCTACTTTAGATGGAGTCAATCAAGGTTTTCCTTTTCTTCAAGGTGAGTGATCTTAAAAGGGAGCCCAATAAATAAGTAGATACCGATAAATATACAGATAACTAAGTCAAGGAATGAACGGATAACAATACGCATTCGATGGAGACTGTTCTTTGTGTTTTGAAGTTGTATCTTTCCCAGGATAGCGGTCTGCGGTACAGCGCCCCTCCTGTGCAGACCTCCACAGGCGTGGTCCCGCTGGGGTCCACAGACTCAACATTCCTACAGTAAGAACTGCAGGGCGGCTCGGGTGACAGCACCCGCTGTGAGCCGGGCACGGGTTTGCTAAATTATCCCCTGCTATGAGCAGGGCACGGGTTTGCTAAGTTATCCCCCGCTGTGAGCCAGACACAGGTTTGCTAAGTTATCACCCCTGTGAGCCCTGTGAGCCAGGCACGGGTTTGCTAAATTATCCCCCGCTGTGAGCCCTGTGAGCCAGACACAGGTTTGCTAAGTTATCACCCCTGTGAGCCGGACACAGGTTTGCTAAGTTATCACCCCTGTGAGCCGGACACAGGTTTGCTAAGTTATCACCCCTGTGAGCCGGACACGGGTTTGCTAAGTTATCACCCCTGTGAGCCGGGCACGGGTTTGCTAAGTTATCACCCCTGTGAGCCGGGCACGGGTTTGCTAAGTTATCACCCCTGTGAGCCGAGCACAGGTTTGCTAAGTTATCATGTATGGCTCGCGGGGTAAATTCAATACAGTTTTCACTCTCCATGTTTCCAACTTGTAATCGTTCCTCAAGGGTATGACCCCTGGGCGTTGAGAAGGGTCTGCAGTGTCTTACCAAAGTCCTGACAAGAACAAAGGAAGAGGCTTTGTCTTACCTATGATGGTAGCAGCCTGTGGGCAGACCGCAGGAAGACCATGAACTTAGAATGACCAACGGGCTCCTTTAGCTTCACTAATTCTAATGAACAGGCATACTTCTGCTCTTTGCAAGTGTGGAAGATGTTGTTTTAAAGAGATTCACAGCACAGACCTTTCCAGCCTAGCCTACTAGCTTTGCCCACCGTGTGAATTCTTCCAGTGAGACTATATGCCTTGGATTTCAAGTGATCACACGTAAGTACAAGAGACCTCTGCCCATAGAAAATCTCCCAGGATAATAGAACATTCCTCAATATAATAAAGGCTGTAGATGACAAACCGACAGCCAGCATTATACACAATGGTGAAGTTAAAATCATCTCCTCTAAGATCAGGAATGAGACAAGGATATCCACTCTCCCCACTCCTCCTCAATATACGATTGGAATTCCTAGCCATAATAATAAGGAAAGAGACAAATATAAAGGGGATCCAAATAAGGAAAGATGAAGTAAAACTCTCCCTCTTAGCAGATGACACAATCCTTAAAGAACCCAGTGGACTCCTCTCCCAAGTTACTTGAGCTGATCCAAAGTTTTGGCAAAGTAGCAGGGTATAAAATTAATGGACAAAAATCAGTAGTGTTTCTGTATGCCAACAATGAGAAGAGCGCAGCTGAAATCAGAAAGCAACTCCTTCATAATAGCCTCAAAAAATACCTAGGAATTAGGACCTCTAGGATGAAAACTCGAAAAACCTGAAAAAGGAAATTAAAGCAGAACTAAGGAAGTGGAAAAACCTCCCGTGCTCCTGGATTGGGAGGATTCACATCGTGAAAATGGCAATATTGCCAAAAGCTATCTACAAATTCAGTGTGATACCTAGCAATATCCCAGCAACATTCTTTAATGAAATAGAATTCATATGGAGTAATGGAAAACCCTGGAGAGCTGAAACAGACCTTATCAGGAAGAATGGTGCTGGAGGAACATCAATACCAAACTTCAACCTCTATTATAAAGCTGTAGTTATAAAAGCAGCGTGGGACTGCCACAGCAACAGGCCTGAGGACCAACGGACCAGAACTGAAGACCCAGAAGTACAGCCACAGACCTACGGCCACCTAATCTTGGATAAAGGAGCCAAAAACGCCAGATGGAAGAAAGACAGCCTCTTCAGCAAATGGCGCTGGCAGAATTGGGGGAAGGGAAAGTGGAAGAAAACAAGGGAGGGGTAACAAATTCGTCAAGAAATGCACTCATTACCTTGCTTATGTAACTGTAACCCCTCTGTACATCACCCTTATAATAAAAAAAGAAACAGGAAGAGTCTAGAGTTCAGTGCGTTTACAAACTCACAAGTTAGCCTGCACATTAAAAAAAAAAAGAATTAAAATAAAGAAACCTCTCAGGAGAATCTGCAGACATGGTCTATTTTTTTTTATTTCTGGCCCTTATAAGGAAACTCAGTAGGCTAATTTCTCTTAGAAATTTAATTCCAAGAAAGTGTACTCCAAGGGGATTGCACGGTTCCCTTTACTAAATAACAAGAGTGGTGTCTCTGTTTTCAGTGGTTTGTCATTTTGTAAAGGCCACCAGGAAGATGGGAGCTTTGCTTGATTGAATCAGTCCAGTTTTGGTGGAAAACCACCTCCGTTCCCCACAGACCAGTCTCCGCGACAGTATGTGTTCTACACTGCATTATGCATCCTTGAAAACTACAGCTGTACAGAAAACAATTTGAAAAAGGAGATGGGGAATCACGAGCCAAGCGCTTCCATTGCTCTACTCAGCGCGGTCAGTGCTCCGCTCGGCTACTGTCCGCGTTCCCTGCCATCCGGGGAAGGAGAGGCGGGGGGGGGCTACCTCCCCATCCGACTCCCCGGCCCCCTCGCCCCCCCCATCTGACTCCCCGAGTCCCCACTGTTCATGCACACAGCAACTTCAATCAACAGCTAGAAGCATAGAAGCGAAGGGGCTTCAGCCCAGGTGTTACCAGCTGTTTTGTTATAGAAGCGGAGGCGAATGCAAGGTCCCACCAACTTAATAGAAATAGCCAGCCCCCAGGAGGGCCGAGGATTTGGCTCTCCCAAGAATTAATTGGCAGTTATGCAAGTATTCATGAGCCTTAAGAACTTCACCTTTTAAAGAGCTACTCCTACCACCAGCGGCTGGCTTGTAAAACTAATGCACCTGCCCTCCTCCCCCCTGCCCTCCTCCCCCCTGCCCTCCTCCCCGTCTGCACAACCCAGTTCTCTTACCTTCTGGGAGCCATGGAACCCACAGAGCATTTCTTCTTTCTGTGTGTTTCTTCCTGAAGATGTCCCAACAGAATCAAAGGAATCAAGCCTGGAGGCTCATGCCTGTGATCCCAGCTACTCAGATCTGAGGATCCAGGTTCAAAGCCAGCCCAGGCAGGAAAGTCCCTGAGACTCTTATCTCCAATGAATGCTGGAAGTAGAGCGGTGGCTCACGCGGTGGAATGCTAGCCTTGAGTGAAAAACCTCAGCGAAGAGAAGCCCCAAGGAGAAGCCCAGTATGAGCCCTGGAGAGGCATCTGGAAGCCGCCGGGGTGGCTCACTTCAGGACGAGGCTCCCGGGTTTTCACCCTCAAAGTCCGTGGCGTCTCCACTCACCAAGGGCCGGCTTGGGCCAGGCTGACCAGCATGGAGAGGAAACGGTCCAGCTCACAGTTCCTGTTAAAGAACGAGGAGGCTGAGGGCCGTGGCTCAGCTCTGCCCTTCTGCAGGACGGAAGGCACGCTTCACCTGCTCACTTCCCCAGTGGGCTCCAAATCACCAGCTCTTGGTCTTGGGGATTAAAAACTACAGGGCTCTGACACCAGCTCAACTCTTCAAGAACGGAAAGGAAAGAACAGAACAGAGTGGAGTGGGGAGAGGGAGATGAGTGGGCAAGGGAGGGGGGAGGAGAGGAGAGGGGAGGGGAG
>NW_012267243.1:18560693-18623234 GCF_000151885.1 Dipodomys ordii | reverse complement strand
GGGGAGGAGAAGAGAGGAGAGAAGAGGAGAGGAGGGGAGGAGAGGGGAGGAGGGGAGGGGAGAGAGGAAAGGAAGAGACCTACAATACACAAACAAGCAAAATGACAATCAAAAGCTGTTGTTAAGTTGACGACATAGAAGAACAGGTGAAGCACTGGAGAAGGATGGGAGCTCTTGTTAGTGTTTTAGAGGATATTTCTGAGAAGACGGCCTAAGAGCAAACGGGTAAGAAGAAATAAGGCCTGTAAAGAGCACACAAATAAAAAGAAGAATTCCAAGCAGAAAGGGCATCTGCAAAGGTCCTGAGGTTAGAGCATCAGGGTTCCAGGAACTGAGGAGGGTCACTGCGGCTGGAGTTCAGATAGGAAAAGGGAAGCTGGTCTGAGAGGGCTGGAGGAGGGCAGGGCCACGTCTAGAGACAGCCCGGGGAGACCATGGTCCAGAGTCAGGGGCTCAGCTTAGAGTCAGGGAAAGATGGTAAGGGCGCGGCGCTGGGTCACAGAGGAGCCGGCTCACGTTTTCTAACGATCCCTCTGGCTGCTGGAGTAAGATGGTGCTTAGTGAACCTGTTTCTCCCATGAAAGCTGTTGACCTATTGGAGGCTACGTTGCATTTGTCAGTCACACCCTGCAGTTTTACTCCTCCGTTTCAATCTTAAAGGCATGAATGGGGATTACGGGAGGACATTGTTTTACTCATGGGGAAGTGCTTCGGCCTTTGACTGGTCATTTTATTTTAGCCTGAAGGAAAATCGCTCAGGTACTCGAACCTCAGAATAGAACTTGGGCATTAATAAAACTCAGGGTGAAAGACTATCGAGGAGCATTCCCTGAACAAGGACGGGAGCTAAGTCACCACAGCCGGCCCGCCTCACTTGCGGGGTCTGGGCTCCGTGGACGTGTGGCTGGGGCCAGGGCTGGGACTGACTGGGACCGTCAGATGGCTGGGTACTGACTGAGACAACACCGTAAGATAGCTCAGTACTGACTGAGACCATCAGAGGGCTGGCTACTGACTGAGATGACATCATCAGAGGGCTGGGTACTGACTGAGACACCATCAGAGGGCTGGGTACTGACTGAGACCATCAGAAGGTTGGGTACTGACTGGGATGACATCATCAGATGGCTGGGTACTGACTGAGACACCATCAGATGGCTGGGTACTAACTGACAGCATCAGAGGGCTGGGTACTGACTGAGACCATCAGAAGGTTGGGTACTGACTGGGACAGTCAGAGGGTTGGGTACTGACTGAGACCGTCAGATGGCTGGGTACTGACTGAGACCATCAGAAGGTTGGGTACTGACTGGGACACAGTCAGATGGCTGGGTACTGACTGAGACACCTTCAGATGGCTGGGTATTGACTGAGAGCGTCAGATGGCTGGGTACTGACTGAGACACCATCAGACTGCTGGGTACTGACTGAGACCATCAGATGGCTGGGTACTGACTGAGACCATCAGATGGCTGGGTATTGACTGAGAGCGTCAGATGGCTGGGTACTGGCTGAGACCATCAGATGGCTGGCTACTGACTGAGAGCGTCAGATGGCTGGGTACTGACTGAGAGCGTCAGATGGCTGGCTACTGACTGAGAGCGTCAGATGGCTGGGTACTGACTGAGACCGTCAGATGGCTGGCTACTGACTGAGACCGTCAGATGGCTGGCTACTGACTGAGACCGTCAGATGGCTGGCTACTGACTGAGACCGTCAGATGGCTGGGTACTGACTGAGGCCATCAGATGGCTGGGTACTGACTGAGACCTTCAGATGGCTGGGTACTGACTGAGACACTGTCAGAGGGCTGGGTACTGATTGAGACCATCAGAGGGCTGGGTACTGACTGAGACACCATCAGATGGCTGGGTACTGATGAGACACTGTCAGATGGCTGGGTACTGACTGAGACACTGTTAGAGGGCTGGGTACTGATTGAGACCATCAGAGGGCTGGGTACTGACTGGGACAACATGGTCAGATTGCTTTCTTAGGCATCCCTTGGGGAGGCACCTGGGCGCACTCCTGGGCGCAGTGAAGAGATCTCCCCACCCCCGCCTGAGTAAACAAAAGTAAAAGCTGATGACAGGGGGGAACACAGGCGCTCAGAGCGCTGCTATCTGCCCTGGAAATCACTGCTCAGCGCGGGTGAGCGGGGAACCCCCACAGTGGAACACATCAAACGAGCAGGCTCGCTGCTTGGCTTGTGGGGAGGGGCGGCAGCGGGGTCCCCACACCCACCCAGCGGCAGCGGGGTCCCCACACCCACCCGGCCGCAGGGTTGAGAAGATTTTTCCCCTCTCTAGAACACCAACTGTTTTGAGAGCAATAATCAACAAAGCTAGGGAAGAACCACAGGTGCTGTGAGTTCAGGTAGGAACTGAAATACAGGCCTGTCAGAAAGGCTCGGCCGCAGAGCAGCACAGCGGTCTGACCCCTCACCCTCACCCTCACCCCTCACCCTCACCCCTCACCCTCACCCCTCACCCCCTCACCCTCACCCTCACCCCTCACCCCTCACCTCTCACCCTCACCCCTCACCCCTCACCCTCACCCCTCACCCCTCACCCCTCACCCAGACAGAAGCGCTGTTGAGTTTGGGGTTTGGGTTTGTTTTTCTCTCAGAAGCCCCCAGCCCAGGGCCTCCTTTGGTTGAAGCTGTCCTTGTCTAAAAGTTTTTCAGTCCATGTGAATTAAGCCCTAAGCCACAATATTGGCCACCTTTGACTCGGGTACTTACTATGGAGCTGTCTCTGTCTCTTTTTGTCTCTTTCTCTCTGTTTCCCAATGAATTTAAACAGGCTTTGAAATTCAGAGAGCTGGGAACATGGCTTAAAGGTAGAGTGCTTGATTAGCAAGTCCAAGGCCCCAAGTTCAAACCCCAACACCACCAGATACAAAGAAGAAAACGGAAAGAAACCCAGGGACTTCATTTCAACGTGGATTTGGGGTGTCTGTAATTGTTATGTGTACAATGAGTCTCCCCCCCCACACACTGTGGGCCTGGGGGGTCCATTTGGGGAGCGGCCTCGGGATCCACGGCTGCTGCCCCCCTTTCCTGAGGATTGGGGTGACAGGCCGCAGGGACCCTGGACCCGACCCCTGAGATCATGGAGGTGATCTTCCGCCAGCTCTGAAAATCCGACGGGACCTAACCTAGGCTCAGTCCCAGCCTGAGCGTCCCGGGCCGAGTCAGGCTGTCTCTTCCCGGAGGAGGTCACACAGTCTAGACAGTCGTTTCTTTGTTCCAAAAAGCCATGACCTTAGCACCTTGCCTTTCATTGTCCTGGAACTCACCTAGAGTTTAGCATTTCACAGAAAAGAGCCAAGCGGCCAAAGCAAGCACCGGGCCCTTCACACGTGTGCTCTGGTGTGTTTCCTGGTGTGAGGAAATGCACACTTGTGCTCTCAGGGAAGACGCATCGCTATGTCCTCACTGCACACGCGACACCGGCGACTGACCTCAACTGTGTTTTTCTTCAGAAAGAAGACGTAAAACACCAACAAGCGTAATGAACGATGACCAGCTCGCAGGGAACACACACTGCTAGGAATCTGTCGCGTTTCTGACGTGGTGTTGTGCTCCATTTCTGGGCTGGGTGAGGGACACTGGGTGACGGCCAGCCCGAGAACCTTCTGTAACAATGAGCCTGGACTCACCACTGTCGAATGGTGGAGGAGAAGCCGCTCCTTCTGGGCCGTGGCTCTGTCTCGGCGTTCTAAGTTGGGAAGTCTGGTCTGTCTGCTTCTCCAACAAACCTCGCCGTTTCCCCTCTTTTTGCATCATTGTCTGCAATTATTATTTTTTTGGGGTGGTCCAGTCGTGGGCCTGAACTCTGGGCCTGGGCGCTGTCCCTCAGCTCTTCAGCTCAAGGCGAGCGCTCTACCACTTGAGCCACAGCGCCACTTCTGGCTTTTTCTGCTTATGTGGTGCTGGGGAGTCGAACCCAGGGCCTCATGCATGCAAGGCAAGTGCTCTACCACTGAGCCACCTTCCCAGCCCTATTGTCTGCAATTATTGTAAAACATCCGCGAAGCCTGTTCAAATGAATCCTCTGCCCCCACCACCCGTATCTATCTGCCAGAACTAGTTCTAAGCCTGAGCTACCTGTAGCCTGTGTTCCTTACGACAATTCTTTCCACCTCAACCAAAGCTTACCTCAGACAAGACCACCGCAGGGTGCCAGGGCCTGCGTCTCCGGAGGGGCCGCACAGGTTCTAGGAGCAAGGGGCATTTGTTGAGGCAGCCTGAGGGCTCCCAGGGCAGCGGAGGCTGCGTGACAGCGCAGGGCCCGAGGACTGGCTTTGCCGGCCCCTCTTCCCGGGTGAGCCGAGGCCGCGCGTCCCACGTGGAGGGCTGGCGGGTAGCTGAGCAGGTGCGTGAGAAGGGCCGGCATCAAGGACAAAAAACAATCCCAGCAGAGTGTCCTGGGACTGGGAAAAGGCGCCCGAAAGGAAGGGAACGAGAGCAACACCTGGGTTTGCACTTTCTTTTTTTTATTACGCACACCGTTCGTCGTGCCTTTCCTGCAGCTCACACACTCGTCCTCCGAGAACAAGCTGCGAATTTCCCGGGCGACCCTGGCTGCAACACCAGCACGGCCTGCTCGGCTCCCCCGCTTTACACAGTCAGAAGCCACAGAAGCGGAAGGGAGGCGTGTTTGCACCTGCCACGCATGTCTCCACCCGCAGCCGCATTTATACATGGACGCACTTATAAACCTCTTTTCTTCTGGACATGGGTTAAACAAACAAGACTCAGTCTAGAAACAAGGAGAATTCTCTTACTAGTCCTGGGCAGATAGGCAACATCTTGTCTGTCTGTCTGTCTCTGGGTATGCCCCCCTCACCTGGGCCACAGCATCAAAGAGCTCTAAGAAGATGAAACGTGTCTTGATCCTATTTCTTTTCCGTGACTCAACACTGAAGGCTCATTTGGGGTGAGAATAATAACTTCACAAAACGAGACCTTCCAAGGGTTTCAGCCCTCATTTGTAACCCACTTCCTAACCTTTCTCCACCTGCGAGACGCCTTTCAGCCTCAGTGACGGAGACGCGGTACACTGGCCTTCACGCCCGGAGCAGCCCTGCCCGACTGTCCGCAGGGCTCGCTGTGGGTCCACGCTGTCCGCAGGGCTCGCTGTGGGTCCACGCTGTCCGCAGGGCTCGCTGTGGGTCCACGTTTATCCACCTTCCAGGGGTGCGGATGCCGCGCGTGCCCCCGCCTCCTCCACCCTGCCTCTCTGCTGCCCAGGATTTCCCCCCTAGAATTCAGGGCAGGGAATGGCCCAGAGCTTTTATTTGGCTCTTAGCAAAACAAGAGTGCCTTGGTTCCTAAAGCCATGTGGGCCGCCCGAGGGCTCAGTGTGAGCCAGGGCTTCACCTCAGGCCTGTCCCCGCACCTACCTCGTCTTCTTGCAATGAAGACTCTGTGAGGCCAGAGGACTTTCTTCACCAGTGTATTTGGCATAGATCCTGGATGAATGAACAAATGGGTTCAGAAACTTGTTTAATTTCCAAAGCAACAGGGAAATGCCTATTCTAAGCCAGAAACAGCTAATCCAAGGACTGGTAATTAATGTTCAAATCCTGGTCTCATTTTCTGTCTCATGTGCCCCCATAAACCTTGCCTATCACCCTCTTCTTGCAAATAACTGAAACATGTCACCTGAATATGTTTTGTTTTGTTTTTTTCAGTCGTGGTGCTTGAACTCAGGGCCTGGACTCTGTCCCTAAACTCCTCCACTTAGGGCTACTGCTCTACCACATTGAGCCACAGGGCCACCTCTGGATTTTGAGTGATTAATTGGAGATAAGAGACTCATGGGGACTTTCCTGTCCCTGCTGGTTTTGAACTGTGATCCTTGGATCTCAGCCTCCTGAGTAGGTAGGACTGCAAGAGTGAGCCACCAGTGCCGGGCTGATTCTCCTAACTTCTTCAACAGCTTTTGTTCTCTTCTATGATCTAACTCTGTGCCAGGAAGGAAAAAGGTGAACAAGGTAGAAGAAGAAGGAGGAGGAGGAGGAGGAGGAGGAGGAGGAGGGAGGAGAGAGAGAGAGAGAGATCTCCTGATTAGAAAGCAGAGTTTTCCTGAGATTAAATTCCAAGGTGATTCTATATGCTAATTCTCAGTCTTCACCAAGATCTGTACCACCCCAGATGGCCAGTTGCTAGGGTTTCATTTTTTCCTCTTGAGATTAGAAGGGAAACTCAGATTCTATATTGCATTGTTCCTTGAACCTTTGCGGATCAAAGTGTGCTCCCTAGCTAGAAGCATCAACTCCATCCAGAAGATTACTTAGATGTGCAGAATCTCAGGCCCACCCTAGATTCCTGATCAGAGAAGGCTGCTCCGTGTGGGTCTTGTGCAGCCTTGGGACTCCCCATGGAGTACAAATGCATCGCTAACATATAAATGTGGACCTGGAAAGTTTGATCAGTAGGAGAGAATTAACTCCCTTGACACTAACGAACAAAGAATATCATTTGCTGTCTGAGAGGATCATAGGAAATGTGATTTTAAAATTCTAGATTGTTACCAGGCACTTATAAATTCAAAACCACAAGACTGGTTTGAAAGAAATGTATCAGAATTATTTGCTTGCCACTGTAGTCAAGAACATTCCAAAGGCAGTATGTAAAATTAGTTAAACGCACCTAAGAAGACAGATTCTCAGTTCAGTTCTGATTTCTAAACTTGTGGTATGACTAGTCATTTCCTGTGCCAATTTGTGTGGCCTCTCTTAAATTTCATTTTCCTCTTCTGTGCAATGAGAAGAATAACAGAACTTACTTCATGAGGACAAAACAAGGTGATATTTTAAAGAAACGAGCACGGTGCCAGGTATACAGTAGGTACTTAATAAATGCTGTCGTTATTTCAGTGAACATGTAATGCATCCAACAGATATTTTAGTAAAGTGAAACCGCGGCAGAGAGATCGGCAGGGCACACGGACCGCCACCTGGACAAGTGGTCAGCGCAGACCTCTCGGAGGGAGAGGGCATGAGGGAGGGGTGACTCCAGCCACCATGGAATGCTGAACTTTCCTAAAGATAATAAAAGTATGATTTTAGAGAGTCCAGACTTCTCTGGGGAGAGGACATTGGCATGGCGTGCCGGGGGCAGCCAGTCACGTGACAAGAGACAGGGACAGTGGGAAAAATTCCTGAGATACAGGAGAAACTACCGTGGCGTCCGTTTCTAAGAAATTATCACTCAACGACTCTGTCCCAAAGTGGCAGCATTCGCTACTGGCCTTCGCCCTTCCTCTTTCTTTCAGAATTCTTCCTCTGGCCTTCTCCATTCTTCTTTATTTTTGGTGGCTGTGGGGCTTCAGCTCTCAGGGCCTGGCGCTGCCCCTCAGCTTTTTTTTTTTTTTTTTTTGTCAAGGCCAGGGCTCTACCACATTGAGCTGCAGCGCCACTTCATTTCCTGAGTGGTTTATTGGAGATCAGAGTCTCACGGGTTTTCCTGCCCGGGCTGGCTTTGAACCGCGATCCTCAGATCTCAGCCTCCTGAGTAGCTGGGATGACAGGCGTGAGCCACCGGCCCCCAGCTCAGCCGTTCCTCAGTCATGGACACCTCCCCGTTCCCGGCTCACAGGCCGGTGTCTTGTGTGGGCTTCTGTCCCTGCTTCCGCGGCTCGATCGTTCACCTTGCAGGGCCCCGGCCTCGCCCCGGGATGGAGGGAGCCCGGACTCAGGCGGCTCCTTCCCCCGCTGCCAGGCTGCTGGGCGGTGTCTGGCTTCCAGCTTGGTAACCGGCCGTCTGTTTTCACTGATGTCTCTTTGCGTGCGTGTGATTGCACCCTGGCTGGGGACAGGCCCTCAGCCCTCTCACACCCGCAGCCACGGGCCTTGGTGCGCCGCCTTCTCCAGGAAGTGATTGCTTTCAGGGATAATTCCCTGCTGGGGACTTGGGGCCCATTTCGCTTGACTCTTTTTGTTCTGTTGGGTTTTTAGGGGGTGGGGGGCTGTCGCCGTAGCCTCCATGGTGTTTCTCATCTAACGGAGGGGAAACGAAAGCCAGGGAGGGCGGACAGGCCACACCGGGGTCAGCGGACAGACAGACGTCCGAGGGGCGGCTAGGACATCCCCGACGCAGCCTCCCCCCACTGCCTCTGTGCGTCCTCCATGCCCTCCCTCCCTCCCTCCTCCTGATGGCTAAGCCTGTGCTCTGGACCAGCCCTGACAAATTCAACGCCCCCCACTCCGGACAAACCCCCCTCCCAGCTCTCCCTTCTCTTCCCTCAGAACTCCTCCTCTCTCCCACCACCGTCTCCTGCCCGCCCCATCCCAGATGCCCTTCAAGTCCCGTTCTTTGAACACAGGTAAGCTCAAGTTGGCAAAGAACCCAATCGAGTAAAGTAACCCAGCCGTCAGAGCAAACCCAGGGGGTGACTGTGTGCTGGGGGGGTCCTCGCTGGAAAGGGGCCGTAGGGAGTGTCCGCCAAGTCCAGGAGAGCTAGCTGTCACGCATGCTCAGTCCCGACCGGCCCTGGCCTGGTCATGGAGGAGCTCAGTCCTCTCCCGGGTCTCTTCCCGTCCCGGCAGAGGGGAGGAGAAGCCCCTGGTTCTCGAGTCTGCCCTGCAGCAGGCGCCGCCACGCCTCTCCCAGGCCTGGGCAGTGAGACCTTCCATAATCTGGGTGGAATTCTGTACCCCAAACACAACCCCACCAAAACCAGATGGCAAACAGGAAATCCGATCTGAAAGTGAGCCTCTTATCTAAACCGAGAAGTGAGACAAATTCCACGTTAAGTTTAGACAGCGGACGGTCACCACGCAGAGAGGCCGCCTGGCCTGGGCTCTCGCCGGCCGCGGGCGGGTTTCGGAGTCTTTTCTTCCTCTTCCTCCCATCCCGGCCCTGGCTCTCCGAAGGCTGAACACGCGGCCCTGGCTGCTCCCTCACGCAGCCTCACGGGGCGGCCAGCGTGTGGCTCCCGCCACGCCGCCCTCGGCCAAATGTCCCCAGCACCAGATGCGGCGACCTTTGCTCGGTGCTCAGGCCCGAGCGCTGGTGAAGCCACAGACGCTCGGAGCCACACGTCCGCCAACTTCCAGTCACCCGGCCACGCGGCCGACGCCACGTCTCCAGGCCTCACCCCGTGTGTATCTCCCTGTCCTCAGTTTCACTTCCTCCCTCCCTCGCCAGACCGAGGAAAAGCCACGGCTCCGGCCTCAGCCGCCTGCTCCTGCCCCGGGATCGCGGACGCTCTGCCTCTCAATGCTTCAAACATCGGAGGCTCCTCAAGGTGTGGCTACTGGTCCCGCCGTCTGTCCCGTGTGCAGTCCCGCCGTCTGTCTACATGAAAGCCCCCCAGGACCTCACCTCAGCACCCTCAAAACCATGAATTCTCACACCACCTACCTCACGAGTTAACAGACTCAACAGAACCAACATTAAGTCTTTCACCGTCCTCCGTAACTGGCTGTCCACCATGACTTGCCTCTCTTCTGCGCAAGGCTTGGTCTAAGTAATGATCTCAGCCTAGGCAGCGTCTGTCTGTCTTCTCGGCAGAAACTGTTCTTTTGAGAGCAGGAAGTATCTCTGAAGGGCTGAGGGGAAAAGCGCACGCAAGCCACGGGGTGAGGGCTTCTTTAACTTCAGCCATCTGGACTTGGGGCTCTGGGCCCCACCCAGATCGCTGGATCTGGCAGCCAATGAGAACTATAGCATTTAAAAGGAGGATGACTGTTTTGTTACTAAGAAAGGAAAGGAGGAAGGAGGGAGGGAATGGTGGGAGGGAAGGAAGGAAAGAAGAGGAGGGAGGAAGGAGAGGAGGGAGGGAAAGAAGGAAAGAAGAGACCTCTGCAGCTGTGGAGCTGGGCATGGTGACACATCTCTGTATCGCATCGGTTAGAAATGAGGTAGAAGATCATGCGTTGGGGGCTAGCCTGGGCTAAATAAACAAAAACGAAGAAAAAAAAGTATGGACAAACAGCGTGATTTTCCCCATCTCTTAGGAAGAACAGTATTACATCATTTGCAAAGAAATGGGTGGACCTGGAAACAACTACGTTAAAGGGAAGTAAGTCAGAGCCAGGCAAAGGGGGCATTTTTTCTCATATGTAGAGCTAGCAATGACATAAATATACAAATAGAAAGGTATACTGGTTTGTATGGAAGTGTACACGAGTGTATTAACCAAAGTATGGTGTTTGCAGGGGAGAATTCAAATGCTCTAATTCCTTTGAACAACTCACAATCCAATCAGATGAATACCAGTGAGCGGACACTTGAAAAGTCTAGGGTGGTTAAACAAAGATGGTATATGAAAGAAGGCAGGAAGGGGGGGAAGAATCATAATATCCAATGTACACCCTACTCAAGTAGGAAAATTGAAGGAAAGGGACAGGAAATGGGGAGAAGGTACTTTTCAACTGATTTGTGAACGGTAGCTCCTTCCTATAACTGCTTAAATAACTGAAGAAAGAGTCAGTCCAATCGCAAAAGAGCAGAATCAGATCCAAGCATTAAGGGAAGCCTAACTTAAGAAAGTGCTGTCATGTCAAATCAACGACAAATGAAAAGACAGTGTTGTTTTGTTATATGTTTTGAAAATATTTAAGGTTACAACTTATCTCTCATTGTTATAGATTTCTAAAGACATTGTGGAGTTAAAACAGGAAAAAATATTTTAAAAAAAAGAAAAAAAATTCAGCTTGTCTAAATGGAAAAAGTTGACATACTAGAAGGAAACATTTGCCATGCATGTAACTAACAAAGAATTACATTAATACCATATAAAGAGCTCCCATAAACCACGAAAAAGGAAAATAGCTTCATTTTTAGAATGAACACATTCTCTCAGACATTCACAGAAGAATGGCCAGTGGAAAAAAATAAAATTAAATTAATATTAAATGAACATTTAAACTTCTCCACTATTTTACAGTGCAATGAGAGGGAGGAAGAGACTATTCTTGCCTGCTGGGGTTATAAGAAAAACTTTATAACTGATAGTACTGAATAGTGTTTACAGCTTAGAAAAAAATACTCTCACATGGTGTGGGGGGTAAACTGGTCCCCAGGTTTTCAGGAAGCCATTAGACAAAACACGAGAACAGCCATAATGAACTGCTCATGGCTTATACTTTTTTTTTCCGGTCACTTGTGGGGCCTGAACTCTGGGCCTGGGTGCTGTCCCTCAGCTCTTCAGCTCAAGGCTAGCACTCTACCACTTGAGCCACAGGGCCACTTCTGGCTTTTTTCTTTCTGCTTATGTGGTGCTGAGGAGTCGAACCGAGGGCCTCATGCATTCAAGGCAAGCGCTCTGCCACTGAGCCACCTTCCCAGCCCCCAATTATACTTTTTGATCCTAGAGAAATACCGGCAGAGCTGATCAGACATGTATATAAACATAATCACTGAAGCATTCTGAGGGCAAAGTTTAAGAATGACAGTAATATCTTTTAGAAGAGAAATGACTATCTGGCCTCAGAGCCATTGAAAAGAATAGGCTCAGAGTTCTCATTCCCATTTACTGAATGGGAGGCAGAAAGTGTTCCTCCTTTTTCTCATCCTTCCGTACTTTATTTGATGATGCTAAAATAAATCCTTACTAAAACTTCACTCTCAAAAAGAATGAGGTGTTTTTCCATGTACAAAGCAAGAGATACCCATTGTGTTCTGTACGATTATCCATTCAATATATTTAATGTGAGCACTAAAAGTAGAGATGGATCTAACTGGAAAAACAGACAATTTTTTAAAAAAGAAGTCTAGGAAATAATTATGGTATGTGCTGTAAAGGAAACAGAGAGATAGTGGGCGTAATTCTTGATTCATCTCTTTCTCACGTAACCAAAATCCAATCAGCAACCCTGAAAACTCTTCTACCAAAATGTGCATCACATTTTTCCACTTCGCTTCAATTTCCCTTCTATGATGCATTCCAGCGGCTTCCCTGAATAGTAGCGATAAGACCTAAACACACCTCAGCTTCCCGAGTCCCCGCAGTGGGACCCAGCTTGCTTCCCAGCATTCTCTCTTGTCCCCAGACCAGCCACGTACCTCTTTGTTCTAATCCTGCCCTGTACCAAGCTCATTCCTGCTCTGGAATCACTATCTCTTGGTTTTCAACCAAAAGGGAAGAGACGCTCTCTCTGGAGGAGAGTCTGGAAATGACTGGGGAGAAGCTGGTATCGTTCAGGCCTTCCGAAGGCTCAGCGTACTGCCCAGAGTCCTCTATAGTAACACAGTAGCCCAAAGCAGCTGTTTCTTCTGTCTAGAATGTTCTTTTGCCTAAGAATTACATCGCCATTTTTAATTAACTTAATCACCATTGTTTATTTAATCATCATTGCTGGTTGGTTGATTGTACTGGGGATGGAACCCAGGGCTTCTTGATTACAAGTGATCTACCACCAAGCTACAGCCTCCGTTCCTGACTATTACTTTATTTTATTGTATTTTTATTTAGAGAATATTTTATTAGTTTCTGTATTCAAGCCCATGCCTTCCTATTAGTTTAAAAGGCAAAAGATGTCTATGATCTGAGGAAAAACCAGAGTATGCTGTTAATTCAAACGAGAATTTCTCAGAGAGGCCTCCGTCTAACCTCTCCCTTTAACCTTGTTCCAACTCTCTAAAAAGCATATTCATCACTATCTCATAATTTCCTAATTGTTTCTTTGTCCCGCCCATCTCCCCATCCTCAACTAGGATTAAATTCAAAAGGACTAATGGACATGACCTGGTTTGTTCACCATTTAAACAATGTGTGGCTCCTGGTACGTGATTAATAAATGTTTATTGAATGCTAGTGTTATTATGGTCTGCATCACGGATGATAGTCAGCTAACATTCCTCAGATCAGATAAGCCTGGTCTAAATTCGCTCTGCTACACTGGGGCCCTGAGAGTGTTCCTTTAACCCCTCTAAATCCCCATCATCCTTTTCACGTATGAAGTAAGAAGAGTCTATAACAGGTCGCTTAGGGGATGAGAAAATTAGTAGACATAAATGTAGGACAGTTTGCATAATGTGCACCCAACAAAATGAATCAATCAGTTGACTCCTATTGCTAATACATGCCTGATAACTGGGCTGGGAACAGGAAATGTGGACTGTTCCTTATTGCCAAACGCTCAGGAGTTTTTGCCACCATGCAAGCTTGCAGCAGGGCAGAAAAAGCACTCGCTACTAAACAGCGGGGCCCACCACACAGCGTCGCAGCACCCCACAACAGAACCAAGAGTCTGTTCTTTTGGAAAGCCAGGGAGGAAGCTTAGTCACCAACATCGCGGACCCCAAAACCAGCACTGAAGGAGGTCGGAACTGTCTGCAGCTTCTGCTGGCTTCCTTTCTTCTCCTTCCCTCCCAGCCCCCCGGCGAGGCCGGCACCGTTTCTTAGAAACCAGAGCACAATTCGCCCAAACACCGTGGAAGGATGCTGAGGCTGTGGTAGACCTTCCCAGCAGCTCACACTTCAGAGGGCTGTTTGACACCTTGCGTCTCTTTCCCACTGTCGAGTCAATGAAGCTGAGGGGACGGAGTAAACACACTGCTTGCTACCAACATCTCCAGCCTCTTCAACATAGACTTTATTCTTTTTTGGGAGTATTTAGAATTTTTTTGTCAGTTATGGGGCTTGAACTCAGGGCCAGGGCTCTGTCTCTGAGTTTTGCCCTCAAGGCAAGCTCTTTTCCACTTTGAGCCACAACTCCACGTCTGGTTTTCTGGTGGTTCATTGGTCTCATTGACTCTCCTGCCCGGGGTTGGCTTTGAACCTCAATCCTAAGATCTCCGCCTCCTGAGCAGCTAGGATGACAGGCATGAGCCACCTTGCTCACCATCCCAATTCATTTCTTTAAGGTCAGAACCTTTCATCTACTTTCCGATCAGAAGCAACTTCTGGAATTCTCCCTGCCAGAAAATAGGCACCAGGTTCCTTTGCACAGACTAGAAGTGGCTCAGCACCGGTGTTAGGACAGAACAGATAGAACATGAGCTCTAGAACAAAGGAACCTAAAACATCGTGGTCCAGAAGACCACGCGCAATGCCAAGCGATGCCCTTCTCGCTCGCCACCTCCCTGCCTTGCCTCTGATGTCTTCTTACATGTGTGGGCACCTTTAAGAGTCGAGAGCATCAGGGGTGTCTCCTGCCTGAATGCGCGCTGTGTTTGAAGTGGTTCACCCACAGAAAGCTGACTCCTGAGAGCACACAAGTTCCACCCGTCAGGGCCGCTGGCTGGAGGAGGGGGACTTCCTCGGCACCCGGGTTCAGTGATGGGTTCACTACAAATAAGAATAACCTGCGTTTAATTGGTGTGTGTGTCAGGAAGGGCGCCTGGATTCCCTCTGCCGCGTGGCTCCTCGCTCGAGGCCTGAGCCGTGTGAGTGTCAGCAAGCCTGCTAGCATGAGACTTCCCAAGAGCGCGCGCCCTCGAACCCCCTCCCCAAAAAACCCTCAGGGAGAGGAGTGACTCGCAGGGGAAGGCAGGGGGAGGCGGGCCGGAGAACCCGAGAACGGAAGAAAGGCTGGAGGAGGCCCCCGTGGCGGTGCACGGCTCTGCTCTGCTCCTGTGCTGAGCAGCACAGCCCGTGCTGCAGAAACGTCTCCCAGGAGCCGAGCCGGCTGCCCAGCGCGGAGGGTCCTCCCCACCTTGATGGAGAAAAACACCCACCTAGCTCCCTAGTGCGCCCAGGCCGTTGGTTTACAAGCGGACCCCAAAGGCTCCCTGGCATGAGCGGGGGCTGTATCGTTTCTGGGTAAGGTTCACTTCTGAGACCCGGAGGACCGAAGTCCTGGCCTGCTCTTCTCTAGACTGCCTCTGGATGACCCAGCATAGCGTGCCAGAGAGGGAGGAACTAGATCTCCATCTATGCTAATAGCAGATCGTCCCCAAACCTGAAAACCGTCACTTAACCGATGCCCCACGTCCTTAGACAAGACCTGGGGGATGCCTGGAGCTCAGTCCACGAAGGAGGATTTAGACCCTGGCTTTAGGGGCTAGGTTTCATGCACGGTTTGCTGTTTCCCAACGGTAGCCACAGTAGCGTCTTTCCGGTTAAGCTGTGGTAAGTCAAACCAACTTCAGTGAATACAGAGTTACCACCCCAAGGGGCTCAAAAAATATACATGAGTGTGGTGTGCTTTTAGGTATTTGAAAGGAAAGAAGGTAAACCTCAAATGACTGAACTAGAAGCAAACTTTTATGTGGGTCCGTGTTCTGCTTTCCACAAAGGAACAATGCAAGAGCCCATTTTCACATTTTGGGTTTTTGATATTCCTTTTGTTCTAAAGGAAAAATAACTCATGAGTTTTAGAGGACTCGTGAATCTCTCTTCTCTGGAACCAGGAATTAAAGCACAAATAAGCTATCACTCAGTCTTCAGAAAATCCGAGTGCAGCTCAGAGTTGGACCGAAAGAAATAGAAATGCAATTATGAGAAAAGAGGAAGCTTTTGGTAGGCTAGTATGAAGAGATGGCACGTGAACTCCGCATGCTGACCATGGGGAGGAGAGTCCTAGTGAAAATAACATGGAGCCTTGTGGGGAGAGGCTCAGGCTTTGCCTCTCTCCGGGAAGTGAGCACTGCAGCTGCAACTGAAGACGACGAAGGGAAGGACAGTCTTGTGGAGGGGAAGGAGGTTTTTGGTGTGGCGTGGGTTGGGTTGGGTTTTTTTCTTGAAAGGGGTCCTTGAGCATATGGTTGGAAATAAGTTTATAGATGAGAATAGTTTGCCGATAGAACAGGGGAGCGAAGATGTTCAGAAGGAAAACGTTGCTAAGACAGAAGTGCGTCTCTAGGCTGGGCGGGACTGCTCTTCCTCCACTGAGCCGCGCTGAAGAAAGAGCTGGTTCTGTCTTTTTCTGTGGAAGGAAGGTTACGTGGTAGAAGGAAGAATGTGACTTGTTTTCAAAAGGGAAAAGCTATGATACACGTGGCTGAGGGAAAAGGCATGCTAACTCGGGAGCTGGGTGCCATTTGGGATCTGTGATTATTAGAGGAAGCCGTAGCTTTGTCTTTCCCCCGCCCCCAGGGAGATCTGACTGCGCCTGAAGCTAATGATTGGTTGTCACGTGTGTCTGGGAGAGGGGGAGATACTACTGGTGTCTAGAGGGCAGAAATACTTTGAACTACGAGATCACACACAGGACAGCCCGTAGGGCAGAGGTACCTGGCTCAGAATAAGCACAACAGTAACCCCTTTTGAGCCGGACGCTGGTGGCTCATGCCTGTCATCCTAGCTACTTAGGAGGCTGAGATCTGAGGATCGCAGTTCAAAGCCAGCCCGGGTAGGAAAGTCTGTGAGACTCTTATCTCCATTAAACCACTAGAAAATCAGAAGTGGCGCTGTGGCTCAAGCAGTGGAGCGCTCGCCTTGAGCTGAAGAGCACAGGGACAGGGCCCAGGCCCAGAGTTCAAGGCCCACAACTGACCAAAAATAAAGAACAAAGTAACCCCTCTGCACATCATCAGCTTTATAACAATAAAAAGATTAAAAAATTGCTAACATGATCAGACAAAAAGATGAAATCATTCCATCATTTATGTATGCTCAGCATGCCAAAGAAGTGTCATCGAGAAGCCCTCTAGTTTGCAAGGAAAAATTGGAAATGGGAGCATATCTGAGTAATGACAGTGGAGAAATCCAGGTGTCAGATAACGGTGTATGTGTGTGTAAGAACATCTCTGAAGGCTAAGAAGGCAGTGGTTCCTTGAAACTAGACTGGGGGGCACGGGACAGGTGGGGAGAGGACTTATTTCCGTTCTTGTGTGTTAAATTTGTATGTATCTTACCTATCCACATCAATGAAAAGATAGAGTAGCCTACCAATCCATCAATCATTGACTGGCTGAATTCCATACATGCTAGACAAAAACAGATCTTTCTGTAATTTTATTCCAGCCACACCTGGGTGTGGAAATGCCAGTCTCAAATGTCAAATGTCGTTCTGCGGTCTCGGGTGATATCGACCTCCCGGGAGCTGGCCGTGAACGCAAGTAGTTGAAGAGAACAAGAGGAGGTCATGGTGAGTGGCAGGGTGAGGAGGCTGCTGGGGCTGGGGTTGGAGGGGTTCCACAGGCCACAGCTCGCTCTGCAGAATGAAGGGCTGGCTAATAGGAGTCTGATGCCTACGCATATGTCAGTTCTCTTTTTTCATTTTTATTTTTTGTGCCAGTCCTGGGGCTTGAAGTCCGGACCTGGGTGCTGTCATTAAGCTGCTTCTGCTCAAGGCTAACACTCAACCATTTTGAGCCACAGTTCCATTTCTAGCTCTTTTAGTAGTTTATTGGAGATAAATGTCTCACAGGCTTTCTTGTCTGGGCCAGCTTCAAAGCCCAATCCTCAGATCTCAGCCTCCTGACTAGCTGGGAATACAAGCGTGAACAACCAGCTCCTGGTCATGTCAGTTCTTTTTGCCCAAAAAAGTGCAAGTATCTGCCTAGAAACTGCAAAGTTAGTAAGTAGAAGAAAAGAGATTCTGATTCAGGTGCTTCAGTCTAAAATCTGTGCTTTTCTCTTATATGATAGCATCTGCCCCGGGGAGGAGACAGCTGCTATCAAATACTGGGGAAATTGGGTTGGCGGCCACATGACAGAGGAAGAAGAATAGGAAAACAGAAAGAAGAGCCCAGGATAGACGGAATAACTGACTACGTAGACCTCAACTCATGTTAAAGTGGTCTGAAGTCATTGTGAATGAAAACATGGGACAAAAGAAATAATGAGCAAAACAAATCAAATCTAAAGATTACATTCAGAATATTTTTATATTCTGAAAATTACAGCTTTTATTACATGTCTTCTCTTCCTTAAAATGCACAAAATTGATATAAATATCTCTAAAGCTGTGGCCACTGACCAGTCAAAGAGGTCTGAGGACTAGCAGAGCGGATGATAAAGAGGAATTCAAACTCTACCCTACTCCAGCATATGGTCCTACTGTGTGCTTCACAAACTAATCTGCATTCTCTCCACTTCTGTTACCCAGGATCTCTGTCTCCCTCTTTGCTTCTCTCTCACACACAAAAATTGCTCTGGCAGTGCCCACGATAGGTGGAAAATGGGCTTGAATTCCCCCAGAGGTCCTTCCCGCTGCTCACGCTCGATCCCCAGCAGCCCGGGATAGTCTACTTAGCAGCAAAGACGCTGCCAAAGGACAGCCACCTCTTTGTGTCTCCTTAGCTTATCACTGAAGCCTCGCCTTCCTTTCCCCGGCCAGCCCCCTGAGGTAGCCAGGACACCCACCCTGGCCGGTGGGTTAAGACTCCTGCGGCGTGAGCCAGTGCTCTGGGGCATTTGTGCTGTGTCTACGCCGCCGGAGGAGGCCTCCGCATCGTCACCGGCTGCTCAGAGCTGCCCCTCCTCGGGAGTATTCCTCCTTGTTTGGCCCATCAACCTCGGGCGGCACGGTGCACCCCAGACCTGCTGGGTCTTGTGGTCTCAAGGTCTCTGTGGTTCGTATTCTTCTCACCTGACCTCAGTCAGGTTCAAGAAGACCCTCAGGACACTGTTCCCAGTACCTATAACAAGGAGTCACAATGGAGACCCTCCTAAAGGGCTTTCCTTAGAGCTTATATAAGCCAAAGTATGTCTTAGATTCCTCAAAGTTGACCAGGGAGAGTTCCGACACATTGACGTATAAGTGGTCTGCGGTGGTGAGGCTGAACACGGCCCCCAGGTAGCTGCTGCGCGCCCACATCTGGCCACTGGTGCAGTAGTTCATCATCTTCCCCTCCATCAGGACCAGATCCTGGAGGTAGTTAGAGTTCCTTGTGTAGACCTTGTGGCTCAGTGGCTGATTAGTACAGGATTGGCCCCGGAAGTATACTTTGGAATAGACAAAGTACAGCCCGGTATCATTGATTACAAGGCTGCCCTTCATGTACTTCATTCCAGAAACCAAGGAAACGCCATAGGTATCTTCCCATTCCAGGGGGGTGGATTTGGAGTTGGGATTGCCTGAAACAAATCAAGAGAGAATGCTCACCAGGAGTGCATCAGTACCTAGCCGGCTGAGCGTCTTTTTGATCCAGAGCAACATAGATGGCAAAGTACTGTTTGAGGGCTTGGAACTGTATCTGTCATTGAGTTCAATATCTTTGTCAAATTGCCGGCATCAGCTTTATCATCTTCACAAGGGAAACGAGTAAATCACAATGAAAATTAATATGATCATTTCAGCTCTCTGGAACAAAGATTTGATGATCTTCAGGACCAGTGCCCAGCTTGCTAGGCTTTGAGATCCCTTTCTAAAGGGAAATCCAAGAACGTACAACGTTGGAAGGGATATCACAGGCCACTGGCTTCAGCCTCTCACAAAAGGGAGTCTTTGGCTCTTCAACTTAAAAGAAAACCCACATCCCTTTCCTCCATGGCTTGATATGCAGAACTTAAAGAATTATCCCCGTTAGGAAACTGTTGCCATGGACCTCTCTTGATCTACTAGATTTCAAGGTTCTGAGAGGCAGGGACCATGTTTTATACAAAACCTCACAAACAGCAGATGCCCAGTTAGTGTTGACTGACTAAACTGGATTTTCCTTTCCTTCCCTCCTTCCTTTTCCTTTCTGCCTGCCTGCCTGCCTCCCTCCCTCCCTCCTTCCCTCCTTTCTTTTCCTTTCTGCCTGCCTGCCTGCCTCCCTCCCTCCTTCCTTTTCCTTTCTGCCTGCCTCCCTCCCTCCCTCCTTCCCTGCCTTCCTTCCTTCCATTTTCCCTCCCTCCGTCCCCTCCCCTTTCCTCCTCTTTGGAAGGACTAGAGCTTGAACTCAGGGCAGGTATGTCAGCAAGTCCTTCTGCTCTTAGTTTATCTTTCAGATAGGGTCTCATGATTCTGCCTGGGAGAGTCATGGACCATGAACCTCCTGCTTCATCTCCGGAGTAGCCGTGAATACAGGCATCACCACAGACCAGGTTTGACTGGATTTTTCTCTCGTCTCTGCCCAGGTAATTATTACAGGAGCAGAAGTCGTGCTATACCAATTTTTGTAATAGTTATCTACTTTTCAGGTTTTTTGTGGTAGACAGTAGGAGAGCCATGCTCGAGTCCCACCACACCGTTCCTCTTCATCCTCACAGGTTCAAAGACAAGAGCGGGAACCGCATGTCTCCTTCTCTCCATCAGCTTACCATTCCCCCTCTCCCCTCTCCTCTTGGGCCTGAATCAAAGTCCCCCGAGCGTCTTTGTAATGGCAGACAGGGAGCTCAGCGTGGAGAGGGAGACACAGCTCCGCGGCTCCGCTCGCGCACTTGCCCACACGCGGGGCCGACGTCCACCTGACTAGGACGTCTCGGTGGTCTTGGGTTCTGAGGGCTGTCCCCTCAGAAAGCAGCGACTCCCCCAGCCGTGATGGGAAAAAACCAAGCAGCCCTTCGCCTTCTGCCCGAGGTTCTCCCAACTTCCCCCGTGCCTTCTAGACACAGACCTGTTAAATGGGCAGCTTTCCTTGGTTCCTTCTTCTCGGAAGGTGGGCTGGGGTGGCCTGGGAGAAAGAACACATGGAAAAATGAGGGGCTCGTTTCCTTGAAAGTTTATTTTTAAAGCATGCCACATGTTAATCTACACGCCAACTCTAGTACTTGGAGGCAGCGGTACTTCAGGAGCAGAGAGTGTTTAAAGAAATAAGCCAAAGTGAGGTTGATCGCTGCACACATTATAATGTCACAAGACAACGCAATGAATGCAAGCATGGACGCCTGCAGAGCTGTCATCCCCGCGGCTCTGGGTGGAACCTGCTATGGCCCTTTGGGGTAGGAATTGCTGGCACCTTTGGGTTCCAAGCTGATCTTGGGAGGTGGGTGGCCAGTGGCAGAGATGGCGGACATCCACCTCCCAGCCTTAGATCCAGGGCTCTGCTCTGGACGGCCAGTGCAGGACTCTGCAGGGTCTGATGGTGACTGTGAACTCGGCTCAGAGCCACACACGTCTTCCCCTGACACTCTACAATTCGCCCCGTGAAAGATCCCCTCATCTCACTGAGACTGGAGACCACCGGCAGGTGCCTCAC
This sequence comes from Dipodomys ordii, assembly GCF_000151885.1. Taxonomy (NCBI): domain Eukaryota; kingdom Metazoa; phylum Chordata; class Mammalia; order Rodentia; family Heteromyidae; genus Dipodomys; species Dipodomys ordii. The sequence continues at coordinate 18,602,263 of NW_012267243.1, read as the reverse complement.
TGAGCGTGCCAATTGACCCCATCACATGACCCGGCTTATTTTCTCTCCCACACTCGCACTGTACACTCGTACACTCCAGGAATCCTAGGACCTGAACACACCCCTTTCCCCGTGCCTCTTGGCCTTGGCTCATGCTCTGGCTTTTGCCTGGGAAGAAGTCTCTCACAGAGAGATCTCTGTGTCAAACTTCAATCAGTAAGGACCATCTAAAATTCCTTCATTTTTTTTAGCCTAATATTATCTTTCTTATAAACCTAACGCTCCTCTGCGATTGCCCATTATGCCACTCCTAACTCCCTTTTTGTGTGTCATTTTTGTAAAAAATGGTCAGATTCCTGCTCTCCTAAATGACATGTATGTTCCTTACCATGTGTAGAATTTTCTAGAGTATTTGGCCCTAGGTTGTACACAGAGCATGCCTTTAGTAAAGGCGCTTATCAAATGAAACAGAGAGAGTGAATGTCCACAGGGCTTTTCTTCCTTCAAAATAGACACTATTTCTCTGACTTCCAGTATTTCATCCCAGGTAGAAAACTTACGACTTAGCCATGAATTCAACGAAGACTTTCTAGACTGAGCCCAGGAAGGTGCCTGTCGCTCTCAGGGCTGTGGTTGGACTTACCAACTCACAGCAGGTCTGCAAGCTGTCTGGCTCCCCCCAACATCACCCCAAGCAGAGCCACGCTGGACTCCTGAGCTACGGAACCGGCATCTGTTCCCAGGCACGGTCCCTAAGCTTTCTTCTGGACAAGGATGGCACGCTGAGCCTCCTTCACATTCCCGTACTGCAAACCACAGCTGCCCATCGGCCCGTCAGCCACACACAAGCAGGGGATGGAACTCAGCCCCGAGGGGACCTTCACAGCCCACACCGAACCCACGGCAACATGATTCGGATAAAAGACACCCTTATCAATATCGGCAGCATATACAGCAGAAATGTACTCTAGACTTTGGTTTCCTGACCCGACATTACCCCAGTGTGGAAGTTTCTCTCTCCATTTCACAGCACACACAAAGCTTTCATCTGGGGGAACTCCCATCCCTGGGAGGAGAATTTCTGGACTATTCCGCTTTGCCGCCCCTGCTAGGATAATTTGAAATTATGTTGGCTTGCTTCACTTTCGTTTCCCCACTCCCCTGAAAGCTCATGAGTAGAGGTCAGAGGTCTCCTCCTCCTCCCGTCACTCTCAACACCCAGCCTGACCGGTGGAAAGCGTTCTAAGAACACCTAAGAAACATTCAGTCAACTAACTGTGGGAAAAAAAGAAATGAAAAAAGTCGATCACCCATCACAGCATTTTCCAAGAGAAAGTCACTGTGTAAAGTGTGATGGTTCTTGTCTGAGAACATGGATCAGGACACACAGTCAACTCTGGGCCAAGCAGAGCCTTCGGTAGACGGCACAGGCCTCGTGGCGTCCATGTCCGTCTGCTGTGCGGGTTCCAGTTGGCCAAAGCTGTGTTTGTCGGAACACACCCTCCTGTATTTAATGAGCTCCTGTTCTCAGACCTTGGGGATTCTTCTGAATTATTATGAAGGACCGATGGAAATACTTATATTCAATCCTTGGCCATGTCTCTCCTTCTTTTACAAGGTAAATTTATGGTGATAGGGTTATAAAATAAACCAACAGTTTCAAGCCTTTAGTACATGCTTTTTCTTTTTCTTTCTTTCTTTTTTTTTTAGTGGCTATATTAGCTGTTGGGGAGGGAACTGCACCATTATATCTGCAAACACATTACCCTGCACTCCAGCCACCACACCATCACAGCCCAACAGCCTTCCTTCTAAGAAGTGCACTCACAAATTGACATGTTGAATTAAAACCCCTTTGTACAACTACTTAAAGATAACCTCTAACATTCTTTTAAAAAATTAGTAAGTGAAGTGGGAGGGTGGCTGGAGGCTCCCGCCTCTCATCCCAGCTCCTCAGGAGGCTGAGATCTGAGGATCGCAGCTCGAAGCCAGCCAGGGCAGGAAAGTCCTTAAGAGTCTTATCTCCACTAAACTTCAGAAAGAAAGAAAGAGAGAGAGAGAGAAAGAAAGAAAGGAAAGAAAGTGAGAGAGAGAGAGGGGAAGAAAGGAAGGAAGGAAAAGAAAAAGAGAAAGAGGGAGGGAGGGAGGAAGGAAGGAAAGAAAGAAAGGGAGAGAGAGAGAGAAAGAAAGAAAGAAAGAAAGAAAAGAAAGAAAGAAAGAAAGCAAGCAAGCTGTGGCTCAAGTGGTAGAGCACTTGCCTTGAGCACCAAAAGCTCAAGGACAGTGTCCAGGCCCAGAGTTCAAGCTCCAGGATTGGAAAAAATAATAAGTGATCAACTAGTGTGGAAAAAAGGTGAAAAAATGAAATAGCATCCCCTTGATCTGTGTTTTCAAACGGGTCTTTGGAAAAGTAATAGCCCTCTTCACACCTACGGCTGAGACACAGTTTGAGGAGGACTTTTTCTGATGTCCCTGGCAGTCTTTCCTTGTTGTAAATCTGATGGCTTTTTCTGTTGTTTGTGAATGTGTGAATTTGAAAAGCCACTGGCTTGGCTTGGGTGGGGTAACTCGTCGGACTGAGGCCCGTCCAGGGCGGCTGGGGGAGACCTGACTCATCCGTTCGCCGCCTCTTACCACCAGATGCCCCCGCAGAGTGGGTGAAGGGTGAGTAATTAGGCACTGGCTTCACCAACCACCCTCCTCCACAGACTTCCTTTTCTAGCAAATAGTTCCACTCTCCCCGGGCTCATGCGGTCTACCTGGCTTGGAGCCAGCACTAGGCTCAGGGAGCCCCGGGCACCTCTTCTAGGCGCCCACACTCCTGGGCAGGAGCGGACAGGGAACGGCAGCAGGCCTTTCTGAGCCTAGAACCCGCTCTACTGACAGACAGCCAACGGTGTCCATGGTCTTTTGATGCCTTGCGGGTTTACAAGCATCAGACCTATTTCCGCTGTAGAGGGATCTTGCATCTATTTCTCTTTGCACAGCTGTTGTAGAGAAACAGGAAGTCCTCTCGTTCATGAGGCAGCGAGCGGCCTGTGTGGGCAAGCCCCACAGGTGACAAAGGATCGGGGACCTGTATTCTAACCCCACTGCGATACCAGATCTCGGGCTACCCCCAAATTTGCCTCATCGACAAATGAGATGGTTAGACCAGATGTACTTTAAGCTCCCATCTCAAACCAAACCTGTAAGTTCAGTGAATCTGAGTTAAAAGCAATGAGGAATACACTCAAATGTATCTGCCCATGGCTTCCCAAAGAACACCCTGAAAGTTTGTAAAGTCAGCTGTCCGCATCTGCGGCCGGCATCTCCATTATCACCCAAGAAAGCCTGAGTCTCTGCAAGAGAAGCCGGGCAGAGCGCCGGAGGACAGCGAGGACTCCCCAGCCGTGCTCTCCTTGCAGAAGTCCGATACTAAGGTGGGCAACTGATGGCTTGCTTTAAAAAAAGTAACTTAGTCCTATCAGATAAAATGTTTCTAAATAAAGGTAATCATTGGTTTCACAACGGAGAAGCATTTCTCAGAAACTCCCTACGAGTAACAGCCATCGCCACGGGTTCCGGCACTCAGATGCCTAGGAAGGCCGGGCTGGTGCCAGGTGGCCCACATCCAGGTTGTAGTGTGACCCTCACGCAAGCCACAGGAGCGTCTCTGAATGTATGTGCAGCGCTCGGTGACACCAATTTCACGGAAATGTTAAAGCAGTTTCAGGAACTGAGCCAGTGGTCACACTTCGCACCCTTTCCAAGTAAGCCTGGGCCCAACCCTGGGAACGCACTCAAAATGCTCCATGGCTCAGTGCTGAGGACTGACTCTGGGAACTCAATGCTCACGCAGAAAAGGACTCACCTATTTGCTTCTCCAAAGGTGATTCTGTGTGCCTTTGGCTGACAGACTAGCAAAAGAGAAAAAGTTGTGTCACAAATTTGAAGATACTCAAGCAAAGGAGGCAGAAATGCCAAATAACCCAGCCCCAGCAATTCAAATGTCCCAAATTCTCGCCTCCATGGACCTCTTCCTCGCCGACCCTCAGCACTGTGACTGGAGCAGCACCCACTTTTGCAGCTTTTCAAGGAGATCCAATACGGTCACGAGCAAACTGACTGCTAAGCAACCCTCCTCACGCCTTTCCTTCCTGTCTCTACATGGAATGGCTGGGCAGGGGGTCCTGACAACTGCAGGAGGAAGAGATGTTGCTCAGAAAGCACCTCACTACTCAGGACCATTTCTCCACCTATAAAACAGAGTGACCAGAACAATCCATTCCTGAATACAGCAGGTGTGTGTGTGGGGGGGGGGGAGCTGAAAGCTCTCTGCAACAGTCCTGCCCCACTCCCACTGCAGCGAAGCCGTCGGACGCCAGAGCGCCAGCCGGCTGCCCGCTTACCTCACGCAGTTCTGCCAGCTCCTTCTGGAGATAGAAGAGCTGGTACAAGCCCATCCCCAATCCAACCAGGGCCACCAGGATCATGAAAAACATCACCAGGAGCCAGAGGCCGGAGTTGCTGTCTCTCCTCTTCTGCAGCGGTGGCGGAGGCAGCGGTGGCGGAGGCGGCGGTGGCGGAGGCAGCGGTGGCGGCGGGAGTGGTCTTCTCTGGCCAGTCCTTGAAGCCACAGAAGACGGAGAAGGGAAAACGGCCCCCGGCGGGCCCCAGGGAGAGCTTGCGGCGCTGTCCACCCAATAGATTTGGGGGTGTGGGTAAGTCAAGGGCTGCTGCATGGCTCCGACGGCAGGGACAGCCCCAGCACCAACGCGCCCGCTTTGCTAGGCCACGGAGGCCCGAGTGCTGGGGATGGGACTCGGGCTGCTGACTGCTGGGGAGAAGGGAAGCCGACTTTCTCTTTATAGAGTTTCCACAGTCACGGGAAACACCACCCTAAGCCGAGCCTCTCTAGAGAGAGATGCCCCACCCCCGCTGAAGCTGAGAAGCCTCAAGAAGCAAAGCGCGAACCCCAGGTTTCCACCCACAACTTTCTGATGCAAGCCTTCAAAGCTCCCACTGCCGTGGCCTAGGCCAGCCTCCCTTCCTGCCCCCGCCCCAGGGCGGCCTGGGGCCAGCGGCTGCTGCCCGCCTGTGAGGACAGGGCCCGCAGGGCTCGCGCAAGGGTCCTGCAGCCCCAGCTGCTCCCGGTCACCTCCTCCCCCCGGGTGAGGACATCCCCCCCTTCCTGCTCATTTACAGATACGATGCCCATCCTTTCGCTGGGCTTCTGATCTCCTCTATCCTGATTTGTTGGAGATCCTTGAGCCTCAGACCACAGGGCTGCTCTCAGACACGGGAAGTGTCATCTACACCAGAGTGGGGTTCATACGAGGCTTTCATTTACCTGGAGTTCCATCATGCTTCTGATTTGAGCTACAAGCCTGTCTATTTCCCCCCCATGTTTTGGTTAGTCCTCTTGGTGTCCCTGTGACAAAATACCCAAGAGAAATCAATCTAAAGTAGGAAGGGCTGCCTTTGGCACGTGGATTCACAGGTTTTGTTTCGGTGAATTTGCTCAGCGCTGTCCTGTCACCTTGGGCCTGTAGCGAGACAGAACACCGCAGCCGGGCATGTGGAGCAAGCAACAGCCACTCACCACAGTGATCAGCCAGCAGGAAGAGAGGCCTCCCTTGCTGGACTCGCGATGAATCCATGGAAGTGGATCAATGTATTCACAGGGACACAGCCTCCAGATCCCATCACGGACCAGTCTCCATCCCTGAGTGCTGTTACACGGGGACCACGCCTTCCAATATGAGCCTCTGCGGACAGAAAACATTTATCAGATTCCTGAAATGTTCTACTGGCCTGTAATTATAGTAATGCAGGGGAGGTGTCATCTTTAGTGTCATCATCATTAGTAGTAATAAGTATAATGATCCCGTGGAAATGAGCTGATTATCTTTGTGAATGAGTAATCGGATGGGGGTGGGGGTGGGGGAGGGAATAACCCTGGTTATAACAGAGGAGAGGGCGTAACCCTGGTAATGGACACGCCCAGTGCATCACCTCAACAGGCTGGGCTCTTCTGTATCTCTCCTCTCTCTCTCTCCTCTCTCTCTCTCCCCTCTCTCTCTCTCTCTAGACTCCAATCCCCCCACAGTCCCAATCGGCTCAAGAAAGCTTGTGAGACACTGAAAGCTGTTTGTTGCGCTTTCTGTGCACTTTAGCAGACAGAGGTCCACAACCTGCTTCTATCTTCGGTTTGGTTAAGTCCAGTCTCCAAGAGAAAGGAAGCTTCCGCATGGTCTTCTACTGCGAAAGGACACGTTGGAGGAGCGGAACTCTGGCCTCTGGTCGCGCCCAGCGGAAGGAGGCAGGTGGGGAGGCTGGAAGGGTGGCCGCCGCGAGGCCGCCAGCAGCGAGGCCCGCCACAGCGAGGCCCGCATGCTCCAGTCCTGACGTCCCACACATCACTACTACACCGGAGTCCTGTGACGACTATTCTTTCCTAAAGCTGCGCTGGCGCTGGTCGTGAAAACAATGCCATTCTAAATGTACAGAGCAGAAGGAGGCTTACTCTGGGCAAGCAAGCGGCATGAAGACTTGCTGAGAAAATTCCAGGTAGCAATAGCAATGGGATGGATGACTCTCAGGAGGACTCTCGACTACAGACAGTTGCAGCTCGGCCCTCCTGCCTTCCACGGGAGATCAATGGCTCTCTCTCTCCTCCACCCTCTCTGTCTCAGGAAGTTGCCTCTTGAAGGTGGAATCGAACTGGGGAACTACATACCTGGGAAAATTATGACGATTTCTAGGCTCCTAGGTAGAAGGACAAGATGGCACTGAGTACTAAGAAATCATCTTTGTGTCTAATTTTTTGCTACCATGGGATGAAAAACTCATAAATTCAGACTGATGAGCGCAGAAGGTCTCAGGCCAGAGGCAGGACTTCTGGTTGAGAATCGAGATTCTTCTGCAGGCTCACTGCGGGGGGGGGGGGGCTGTCAGAGGGCGTGAGGAGCTGGAGCAGCATCTCTTCAGACTGAGGCTCCTGGTCTTGTGGGCTTTTTCATGAGGCCCCTTTTGAAGTCTGAACTGCTTCACTGCACAATCACATGTCATGGTGGGTGTGTGGGAAATCAGATACACCAAAGGCCGACTTCAATGTCACCCACTGATTCGAGTGACAGGCCGAGGGTGTCAGGGCAGGCAGCCGGAGGCCTGCGGACCTTTTCTATCTTGTTGGGGCCTGGGGTGCGGGGAGGAGGGCGGTCATGAGAAGTCACTGTCAAGCCAGCTGTCTCAGAGACTGGGCTGTGGTTTGCTGTCTGTCCAGGACCTGGAGATAATAACAGAAGGGTAGGCTCAGCCAGGGCGTAGAGAGCCATAGCTCTTTATTTTTTTTTATTTTTATTTTATTTTTTTTTGGTTGTTCGTGGGCCTAAGCGCTGTCCCTCAGCTCGTCAGCTCGAGGCTAGCACTCTACTGCTTGAGCCATAGTGCCACTTCCAGTGTTCTGGTGGTTAATTGGAGATAAGAGTCAGCTCCCAGTCAGCCATCCAGCACAGCTCCCAGTCAGCCATCCAGCACAGCTCCCAGTCAGTCAGCCATCCAGCACAGCTCCCAGTCAGCCATCCATCCAGCACAGCTCCCAGTCATCCAGCACAGCTCCCAGTCAGTCATCCATCCAGCACAGCTCCCAGTCAGTCATCCATCCAGCACAGCTCCCAGTCAGTCAGCCATCCAGCAAGCTCCCAGTCAGTCATCCAGCACAGCTCCCAGTCAGTCATCCAGCACAGCTCCCAGTCAGTCATCCAGCACAGCTCCCAGTCAGCCATCCATCCAGCACAGCTCCCAGTCATCCAGCACAGCTCCCAGTCATCCAGCACAGCTCCCAGTCAGTCAGCCAGCCAGCACAGCTCCCAGTCAGTCAGTCATCCAGCACAGCTCCCAGTCAGTCAGTCATCCAGCACAGCTCCCAGTCAGTCAGCCATCCAGCACAGCTCCCAGTCAGTCAGCCATCCAGCACAGCTCCCAGTCAGTCATCCAGCACAGCTCCCAGTCAGTCAGTCATCCAGCACAGCTCCCAGTCAGTCATCCATCCAGCACAGCTCCCAGTCAGTCATCCAGCACAGCTCCCAGTCAGTCAGCCATCCAGCACAGCTCCCAGTCAGTCATCCAGCACAGCTCCCAGTCAGCCATCCATCCAGCACAGCTCCCAGTCAGCCATCCAGCACAGCTCCCAGTTAACAGCCAGCCCAGCTCCCAGTTAACATCCAGCACAGCTCTTTGCCATCCCTATCTGTGCCAGCAAGTGCTTCTCTCCAGCTGTGTGCTGACCTGTGTCAGGGCGCGGGTGTCCAGCCCAGGCCCCACACCTCCCTGAGCTGTTCACCAGCATCACAGGCAGCACGGTGGAAGGAGCCAGAGAAGAGCAGACACACAGAGGAAGAGCCAGCTCACTTCTGGAAGACTGGGTTCCAGAGTGAAGCAGAGGCGGCGGGGTGAGGAAGTGGCACTTCCGGTAGCAGGAAGGCAGAAGCTAGGAAGTGTCATGACCTCTCCTCTCCTACGCCACAGAGTCCTTCGCTAGTTCACAGGCACCCATTTCTGTTACCACCTTCTACCTGCGCACACTCTTGTCCATCTTTGTTCAGCCAGGGCAGGGAGCACTGGAAGGAATCTCCGCGTTCAGTCGCTCGAATGAGCACTAACCTGCTGGCTTACCAGGCATGTCAGGGACATTCTAGCGGAGGTGTGCGGCAGGGCCTTCTCAAGCTGCAGGAAGCATCGTGAATGGTGCAAGCACCAGCTGTGTCAGAGGACATGGGAACAGACTCAATGTTAAACACAGTAGGTTTAGGTCAGGGGGTCTGTGTGTGTGTGTGCATCTCTCTCCGGCTCTATGTCCTGTTCTCCACGCTTCCCTAAGGTATATAGCACTGGATCATGGCTGGAGATTGGTTACCACCAATTCCCAGGAGAGGTCAAAAAAACACCAATGGTTAACCAGTTCCTACCAATGGGAAGTACCAATAGTTAATAGCGACGTGGGGATCTGTTCACACCTCCTGTTCCGCAGAAGGGCTGAATGTTTTGTCACTCATCCCCTTCTTGAATCAACAATACTTGTCCTTTTGAATTTTTTTTTTTTTACTTAATTCTTAACAGCTTCCAAGTGCTCTCACCTGTGAACACAGGGGAGGGGAGTAGGATTTTAGCCAGATTATTATGGGTTGGAATGTCAGCTTAAAATCAAGCGAGAGAGACGCATTGAGCCCACAACTTCATGCTGAAAACAAGAAAGCCAATCCCCAGGAAGCCTGAGTTCCTGCGCCTCATGGGGACTGTGAGAAGCAGAGCTGGTCCCCCACGATGCTCCCTGCCCTGAGCTCCACTGACAAAACTGTCCTGCTGGCCCCTGGAAAGAGGAAAGTTCAACCTTGCCTAAGTGGGGGTCCTGGCTCCCGGCATGAGGGCTCATCCCAGCCTACCATCTAGCCCCCCCCCCCCACCGGACACTCCCCCGAGCTTCAGTGTGGACAGTGAGCCTGCCTGGATGAGGCGCCACTGCTCTCTCCTACAGTGCTTCCCAGCCCCAGAACACGGCTTTTCATTTAGGTATGTCCCCAAGTGCCTCAAGTTGTAGTTGATCACGAGCTACATTTTCCAGACTGCTAAGGGACATCCCTGCCCCCAACCCCCTTCCCCCTCGCCGCCTCCCTCCCGTGTTCCCCACTCACAGGCAGGATGGGCGGCTGCAGTCCTAGACCTTCCTGACGCACCCCAAGTCATCTTCTTTTCTGGGTAGGGGGCCTTCATTTCTTGGTCCTCTCCTGGGTGACTTCTCGCCATTAGACCTTTCTCCCCAACTGCAGCTGAGCTCACCAGGCACAGGGTGGTTGTGGGAAGACAATGGAATCAAGATGTCCCCATATTGAAGGAATCTGCACAGCGAATCACTGTGGGGAACCTCAGGTAGCTCTCAGATAACCACCCAGCCATGAGGACGGTGAGCAGCGAAGAAGGAACACGGAAGGTTACACCACACCGTACGTTCCACCAACCTGCCCCAAGGTGTCGGAAGTGATCCGATCGGCCTGGGAATGCTCAGGATACCAGTCACCAGGTGGGGGTAAGAAGAGGGTCGTAGGCAAAGAGTGTTCTGGTTTTACCATCGATCACTCACCTCCTCTGAGAAAAGCTCCGCAGCACCGTCTGCGGGAGATAAAGTGGACTGGGTCCGTGAACTCGGGTCGCCCACAGTTGGAAAATAAGCATGGACGCTGAGAGGCACTGATGGAACTCTTAGATTGTGAAAAAACTCTGAAAAGCCTCCAGATGTGTGCCAAATTAGAGGACACAAAGCACATGCGCACTGAGGCTGAGGAATGGACAGAATTCTTTTCTTTTTCTGGAACTCAGGGGCTCAAGCTCTTGATTAAGTTTTTTGTTTGTTCGTTCAAGGCTGGTACTCTATCACTTGAGCCACACCTCCACTGCCAGCTTTTTGGTGGTTCATAGCAGCTAAGTCTCTCAGATTTGTCCATCGGAGCTGGCTTCATACCTCAATCCTCAGATCTCAGCCTCTGAGTGGCTAGGATTACAGGCATGAGCCCCCAAACCCAGCAATCAACGAGCTGATTTCTGCAGAGACAAGATTCAGCTAAACTTGATTTGGAAAGGCAAAAGTACTAGAATAGCTCAAACACTTGAAAAACATGTTCAAGACCCAGATCAGTAACTACAATCAAAGTTCTTAGACTTAACAGCAAAAGCAGAATCCATCAAATGAAAAACAATGATGGACTGGACCCATCAAATGGGAAACTTCCTCTATGTGGAAAAAAAGCAAGCATCAGAAACTGGAAAAATGTAATGGTGGTTGCATTTGAAAGAGGGCTTAAAGAGTCATATCCACTTAACTTTACGTCCAAAAGCCTTGCCCAGTCCATCCCAATAATCATAGGCAGCCAATAACCAGTTGAAGATAAAGAGCAGATCTTGTAAGTTGCTCAATTTGCTCAGAACCTCTGGCCAGTCCTGCTAGCCTGCTTAGTTAACAGCCCCTCTCCCCACCTGTCCCTCCTCTGACAAGGCTAGACACAGTGACACCTGTTCAGGTAGTCAATCATTCTTCAGGACACAAGCCACGGGGCAGTCACCTGTTACCAGAGGTCACTATTCTCCCTGCGTAGGGGTCAGTCCTGGTTGCTGTGGCTGGGGGAGGGCTCTGACACAGCTTGAAAGTCAAGGTTTCCAGAGGTGAGACAGATCAGAGGCTGATCTGCCCACAGCATCCTGTGGTTTGGCTCTAGAGCTCAGGCATTTCCAGCATGCAGTGGAACATGTGTGTGCTCCAGAGCGGCAGAAAGAAAGATGGCCTCATCTTGTTCCACGCATCTCAGAAGACTGACTAGACAAGGCGACTTCAACCGCTGGGAAGTTAGGCAGAGAAGTTAGCCAGACAGAACCACAGCACACAGAAAGGCAGGTATTAGAGATAGAGCTGTGGTAGGGGAACTTGTATGTTTGGTGCCTGCCAATGATAAATATGCATCCTGTTTATGTAAGTTGCTGGGGGTAAGCGCACAAAGCCCTAAGTGCAGATGCAGGGGACAGTGCCTCATGTGTGCATGTGTATGACAGGGAATATGCTTCTAGAATGAGATGCCGCACAATCAGATTTCTGCAGTACCCTAGAAACGTAAGGCAGCCTTACGCTCCTATGAAGAACTCCCCTCTAAAATGAAACACATGCATTTACGTATGCCACCTTACTTGGTTTACTGCTAAGTAAACTTACAAAACAGTCAAACAAGGAGGCGGTACTAAGGGTAGGCCCAGCGCCTGGGCAGCAAGGAGGTCACCCCCCCCCCCGCCCCAGCAGGATGGGGAGGGCAGGAGACCATAGGACAAGCACCGTGGGGGTTGCGATACTCAAGCTGAATCCCAAGTGACCAGTCAGCCGAGGGTGGGGCCCCTTGACATGACAGGACCGCAGGGAAGCCGTCGTCTGCATCCCTGGGGCTCGCCTGCTCTCACTGTTGTTCATGCTATCTGGTGCTATCGGGCATCTTTAATGATTTTTATATCTGATAACCCTTTTTTCTCTTTAAGTAGCTGTGCAAAGGAGCCACCATTCAACCATGTAGTGTATGAACACAGTGAGTCTCGATCCTGACATCCCTGCCACCATCTGACATTTTGTATGTTCACTCGTTTGCTGACTCTTCCCAGAGAGCAAGGACTTGGTTTTATTCTATTTCCAGCCGTGAGGGCATGCAGGGGAAGGGACGGGACATGTGGTCAGGGTAAGGGGCGCCCCCCCCAGGCCAGGAAGACCTGGCACTTTGTGCCAAGGCGTGTGGCTATGACCCCCGGTCTCTGGAGCAGAGGCCCCAGCTGCAGCCCGAGAGCTACACCACTACCATCACCTTCCAATTCAGGGGTTTTTGTTTATGGGTTTTTTCTTTTTTGCAAAAATAAGGGAACTAGATTCCTTCAAAAGTTCAGAGGATACAGCACAGGGGGCCTATAGTCTTTTTTTTTGGGGGGGGGGTCCAGTCGTGGGGCCTGAACTCTGGGCCTGGGCACTGTCCCTCAGCTCTTCAGCTCAAGGGTAGCACCACTTCCGGCTTTTTTTTTTCCTGCTTATGTGGTGCGGAGGAATCGAACCCAGGGCCTCATGCATGCAAGGCAAGCGCTCTACCACTGAGCCACCTTCCCAGCCGCGGGGCCTGTCGTCTTGGAAGGCAAAGTCAGCTGGCATTGAGTGGCAAGTAACCCTTGAATAGGGCCAGGGCTCTCCGGGTCACCAGTCTCTCCCTGTCGGGATGCCTTGCGCATACATCACCTGCCAGCTCAGCCAGGGTTCATGATGTCTGGCTTGAAAACAGGACTTCTGGTGAGCCTGCTCTTCACATGTATTTATGTTCTCCCATAGAATCTGAGTGTTTCCCTGTACCCAGCAGACTTCCAGGGGGACTGACGGAGCGAGCACCCACACAGCCGGTCACACAGACACGTCTGCCGACCCACAGCTGTCCTGAGGTCACGCTAACTACGTGCAAAGGTCACATGGAGACAGACAGAGAGAAAAAAGAGCAAAGTCATCGGTTGAAATCCTAGCCGGTCCACTTGATGCAAGGCATGGCAGCCACCTGGACTCTCAGATCGGTTCGATCTCACTGCACCTGTGTATAGTCATATGAGGCCCAGAAGAGAGAGCTAGCAGCCGAGTCCCTTTCACTCACTAAACCAAGATAAGTAACAATGGATTGTTTTAGACCATTGCATTTCGGGTGGTTTGTTACACAGCAGTAGGTAAACCAGATACATATATACTGCATTCCCACTTACTAGCTATGACTCTCTTAGCACCTCTAAGCCTCAACTTCTCCATATTTCAAATAAGGATAATAGTAACACTGACCACAGAGATGTACTCAGCCTTGAAGCTAGAATAAGTATTATCAATAAATCTTCAGTGCCCAGTAATTCCTTATTATTCTTTCTTATTCTAATTCTTGCAGTCAACGTTTGTCTAATGGGTGGGCATCCCTCCCCCCTCCCCATGCAGAAAAGGAAGATAGATTCGGGGTCTGATGGATAGACAACAGTACTCAGTGTGGGCTATTGAAAAGCTAAACCTCAGGCTGACAGGAAATTTCCTCCTCGGGGCATTCGGTAATTAGGATCCTGGAAGCCTTTTATCAATTCATTAATTTACAATGGATTCAAAAGTAAGTATGGAGCACAGAGTCTACAGCAGGCATTGTTCTGGGTACTGGAGACACAGCAGTGAACAAGATCTCCATTTTCCTGAAACTTCCAATCTAATGTTGGAGAATAAGCATCAAAGAAGTTAAGGAGTAACGTATGGTAGGAAGCTAGAGAAGGCTACAAGGGGAGTAAACAAGGGTGACCTCGAGTGCCTGTTACACTCGCGGCTGTCCTCTCCCCGTGACTCTATAAAGCAAGTGCTATTTTTAGACAGTAACATTTTAGGGCAACTGTTATTATCCATTAGCCTTAACTCAATCAGGTTTTTATCTTATTGAACCGTATTTTTCCTTAAGCTACTTTGAGTTACTTTTGAAACAAGGCGAGACAGCATATTCATCAGGCCAAAATCGAATCAGCTTAACACAGCCAAGAGGGTATTTTTGTTAAAAAATAAGTGGGCTTCATGGGATCTTAAGAGTCCCGGAGCAGCTGACGTGACCACCCACGCCGCCGGTCATCTCGGCAGGGCAAAGGACAAGGGGCGCTGGTGTGCAAATCATCGTCTCTCCTTGTGTTACTGGATAATAACATTTCTCCTTATTTTATTAGACAGAAGATAAGGCATTGGGAATGCTGTAAAAGGTCTGACCAGTATGTGTCTTGCGCTTCTCGAGCTTCTCGGTAAGTCTCGGTAGGTCTCGGTGTGTGTCTTGAGCTTCTCGGTAAGTCTCGGTAGGTCTCGGTGTGTGTCTTGAGCTTCTCGGTAAGTCTCGGTAGGTCTCGGGTCTCGGTATGTGTCTTGAGCTTCTGGGCAAGGTAAATTCAGGTCATTCGAGAGCCAGGCAACAGCTGGAGGTGTGAAAGTCAGTCCTCTCATGACCCCAACTCCAGCTGTGAAAAGCTGTTTGCTGTGGCTTTTAATCAGGATTTGTCCTTTTACATGAAAGTAAGTGCATTTGGCTCCATGGACTTGAATCAGAAATCATGACTACCTATCATCATCTTTCCTGCTGATAAAACGGTGCAGATGTTTAGTCCATCAAGTTAGTTCAAAGCCATTATCCTACACCTTCTCAAGCCTAGATAGAAAAGGGTTCTCCTTCCTTCTCCCCGTCATCAGTGGGGTGCCATCGCAGCATATGCTTTTAAAACAATCAACATATTTTAATTGCGCCAATTAATGGCATTAACTGTGACATTTTCAGGTATGCATATTTACTGTACTGACTCTACCCACCTACCCTTCTTCCTTTCCCTTCCCCCTCCCCTCTCTTTCTCCCTTCCCACAGTCCTGCTTTCAGGTCATCTTTTCTAGTGTCCACATAGGAGACAAAGCATGCAATACTTGCTTTTCTCTGTGTGACTTACGTTCTCCAATTCCACCCATTTTCCTGTAAATGATGGTGTTAGTCAGGTTTTCCATGACTAGGACATACATGCAACTAAAGGAGCAATAACCTGTTTTTGTTCGGAGACTGGGCCGTGACGATGAGAACAGTGCTGGCAGCGGGTAGTGGGAAGCAGAGAGAAGGCCTGCACTAGCTGGCGGCCTCCTCCCCCGCTTAGATTTCACCTGCGCTCCCAGTCTATATGGGCCTTCCCCACTTAATCCTCCCTGGAAATGCCCCCAAAGGGACACACCAGAGGTGTGCTTCATTAATTCCTCAGGCTCCTGCCAATCAAAAGAAGTTCAATCAAGATTGGCCATAATATATAGGCCAGTTATGAATTGGACACTGAAACACACCCTTAAAGAATGACGTTCCACACCGTGCCTCAAAAGATTCAAGACCATCACACAATGCAAAATGCATTCAGTCCATCCCCGAGAGCCCCCAAATTCCAACACTGTTCAAAAGCCCAAGGTCACAGTCTCCTCTGAGTCTCAGGGAACTTAGCTGTGTGTTGGTCTAAAAATCCAAAGGAACATGACATATTCCCCAGATACAATGGCACTCACTACATATTCCAGGTGGGAGGACTGGAGCCTAGCAAGAAAGGATCCGACGGCGGCAAGGCCAGCAGGACAATGAATACTCTATTGCTCTGTGTCTGTCTGCACCTGGGGTCCGCGGAGGCTCATGAGCTCCGCCTGAGAACGCAGAGTTACCAAGCCGTGAGGTGCTCCAGTCAGGCTTCAAAGGAGGGTCTGGGAGCCTTTGGAAACATGGGGAGGGGGACAAAGATGATATGTTCCCCGGATGTAAGGGCGCTACCAACCTGTCAGGGCCAGGGAGTAGAAGTTGCTGCTCACATCCTTTCAGAGTCCTCCAGCTTGCTGTACACTCTGGTGATCCTGTGCTTAATCTACTCATTCTAATTCAATAGTACAGCTTTAGTCTTTTCTTACCAAGCATTTGTTCCATAGACGTCATTTCTTTCAAAAAATAAAGTCATCTCTCCCACTTGTCACATGTTTAGCATGTATGACCCATATAACATGCAAAATGCGTTAAACGGCTGTTGGCTAGTAGAAAGGCTTCCAGTCAAAGGCAACCTACTGGCTGTTAGGTTTGAGGGAATCAACATTACAGGTGGATTTCCCACTCTGAGTGGTGTTAACAGTCTTAACCTCAGCCTTGTTCAAAGGTCAACTGTACTGCAACGAGAGACTTACCAACTGAAGGAGATGCGGCAGATGAGCCAAGTTGACAACTGAGAACCCCTCACTAATTTATTATGCAACAAGAAATTACTGGTGCAGAGTTGTCAGGACAGGAGGTGAGGGGCACACCTGCAGTCTCAGACCCTTCGAGGCTGAGGCAGGAAGATTATTCATTCCATCAGTAGTTCAAAGCCAGGCTGGCCAACACACTGTCTTGTCGTTGTTATTGGAGGGTTGGGGGGCGTGGATGCTGTCCTTGAGCCTCATTGTGCTCAAAGCTAGTGCTTTACCACTTTTGAGCCACTGTGCCACTCTGTTTTTGAGTGTTTAACTGGAAATAGGAGTCTCACAGAGACTTTGGCCAAGGCTGGCTTAGAACCACGATCCTCAGATCTTGGCCTCCTGAGCAGTTAGGATTATAGGTGTGAGCCACTGGTGCCCAGCTCCAAAATTCTTAGAGTAACAAGTAGTGTTAGTAGAATGGTGACAGTAGTGAGGGTAGGCATCCTTTTGAATGAGGGAGAAGTGGGCCAACATGGTTTATAATGGAAGTAATAACATATTAATATGCTAACAAGAATGATCCATTTAAAAGAAGGGAAGAAAACAAAATGAAGCAATGGTCCCCAGGTTGAGAAGATAGTCTGTAAGTAGAACATCGTCTTTGTGGAGAAGCAGGAGCTGCATTCAGGGCACACTTCTGATCAAGCCATGAAATGACCTGAGATCCAACATGGACTCCACCGGGCCTGCCTCAGCTTTGTGGACACAGGTGTGCAGCAGCAGCAAGTTTGATTTAGCTAGAGTTTGGCTCTTCTGAGCACGTGCATCAAGGGAAGAGACAGGCAAGGAAGTCTGATGGTATTTGAAAGGGAACAATTGTTTCCTTTTATGAAATAGGCTCGCTCATGTTATGTCAGAAAGGCTGGCCTTGAACTTCCCATCCTCCTGCTTCCGCTTCCAAGCACACATGTGCCACACCCAGAAAAAAGGAACAATTTTCACGACTGACTATGAAATTCAGGCTGGATAAGCAAGAGGACAAAGGATTTCAAGGGAATAAGAGGCTGAAGTGGTGTAACTAACAGACCGATAAGCCTGGATAGGACGAAGGAATTGCTGGGTTAGCATGTAAGAAGCCTGAGTTAAAAAATAAAAGCCAAGGTCAGAGCTGGATGCTTGAACTGGTATTAAGGATCATGAATACTGCAAACACCAATGTTTGATCATTAGTGTAAGCAGTCAGTTGCAGTAGAGATCATAATCATTGGAGAAAGAAAATAAACTAGAAAATTTTAAGTCATGTGTTGAAATCAAGAATAACTTCAGTATTGAAATGAATGATTCTAAGAATGAGAGAAAATACGTTTATTTGATTTTTTTTTTTGGGGGGGGGGTTCTGTCGTGGAGCCTGAACTCTGGGCCTGGGCGCTGTCCCTCAGCTCTTCAGCTCAAGGCTAGTATTCTACCACTTGAGCCACAGGGCCACTTCCAGCTTTTTCTGATTATGTGGTGCTGAGGAATCGAACCCAGGGCCTTATGCATGCAAGGCAAGCACTCTACCACTGAGCCACCTTCCCAGCCCCGTGGTTTATTTGAAAATAAGAAGAGACAGTAGATAATATAATTTGTTGATACAAGATCCAAAGTGAGAAATTTTATAGAAAGGGATAGTTGTCTTATAGTGGCTGTAAGGATTAAAGAGAATATGTAAATAAAAAGAGACAGTAATGTGCTGATACAAGATGGGAAATCTTAGAGGAAGGGGATAATTATTTATAGTGGCTGTAAGGATTAATTAAAGAGAACACATAGCCTCTCTCTAGGCTCTATGGTATATGGTACAGAAGAAAATACAAACTCCTGAAAACTTCTAACAGAAGTAGTTTTAAACAGAGAGAAAATGACAGATGGTAGGAAATTCTACTGGTAATAAATTTTTGGTCCCAGAAGTCAGAGTGGAAGTAATGAAGGAAATATAAGAAAGGAATATTAGTCTTAAAAAATGCACAGGAGTCAGGCGCAGGTGGCTCACGCCTGTAATCCTATCTACTCAGGAGGGTGAGATCTGAGGATCATGGTTCAAAGCCAGCCCAGGCAAGAAAGTCTGTAAGACTCTTATCTCCAATAAACCAATAGAAAACCAGAAGTGGCGCTGTGGCTCAAGTGGTAGAGTGCTAGACTTGAACTGAAGAGCTGAGGGACAGCGCCCAGGCCCAGAGTTCAGGCCCCATGACTAACCCTCCCCCCCCCCCAAAAAAAAAGCACAGGAAACAAGTGTAGCTCAGTGATAGAGGACTCACCCAGCACGTGCTAGGTCTTGGGTTCAATCATCAGAATCCCCAAATAAACAGCCAACAGAAATTAGATATAGGATGCTAACTTAATGGTTTTGAAGCATGAACTATGACAAGGCTTTCCACTGGAGACAGGAGACAGTGTTTCCAGGTGTCACAGGATCCTGGTGACGGAGACACTGGGAGCACACTGCACGCAGCTCCCTGCGGACCTGCCACTGCTGGGGTAGACAGACATTCACACCATGCACACATCTCTGCTGGCAGGGACTATATCCCTGAGCATACAGAGGGGAGGGGAGGGAGGGGTGTGATACTTAACTAGCATACTTGGTCCTCCGAACCCTCTGAAGGTGACAAATGTGATGCTCAGTAAGGTTTTGATTTCCCAGTGCCACGGTGAGAGATGGAGAGCAAACAGGAAAATAAGTAGCCTTAAGTTTTGTTGCTGTTTTTCTCCTTCACTAGTTATACTAAGAAGCAAAAATCCCCTGAATCAAAAAATATTTGAAAGAGGCTGTATTTTAGGAATAGAAAAGTTAAAATCAGTAGTCTTGAAGATGGTATCTAGGAAGAGAAAAGCACAGAGATACACTCTACTAAATAACCAAGCTGCCATCTTAGTGTTTGAAAGGTGAAATCGTGACTGCAGAGGGAGCCACATCTTTACGGGTAAGTATAGTTTACAGCTGACTGAAATGAGATCAATATTTACAAGGATGCTGCTATAGTTTGCTTTGAAAGTGGCAAAAATTTACCACATTTCTATTTAGAAATCAGCTTAAAATGTCTTTTTCAAAGGACAGAAAAGCCAGTAATTAATAAAGACAAGTGTTCAGATTTATTTGGAAATTCACAGTTTCTAATGGCACTACAGCTCCGTAGTTACACATTGGAAGTCTCCCCCCAACAGATGGTGTCCCTGCCCCCTCTCCCTCTGTGTGTATCTGGACCTCTTTTCAGGGGCCTTCTATATAATCAGGCCCTTTTGCTCTGAATGGCTAACTGTGCAGACTGGAAAGAAAAAAAATTAATCTTCTCAAACATACTGTTCACCTAAAGCAGCAACTTCACACAAACAAAAAAAAGGCTTTAAATAAGTCACATTACAAACAATACCTTGAGAATGGTATTAGACAAGTTAAAAAAAGTTATTACTAAAAGTGCTCAATAAGTTATAACTTAAATCTCACATCACAAAATGTTCAATTCTCTCTTTCACAAAGAAACATTTTTCACTCACTGCACAATCACACATCAAGAAATCACTTTGCTCAAACACAGTCACTAACCACTATTTTTTAAAGGAAAAAACGCAAAGACAGACAGACATACTGACAGCACACACGTGTATCTCTGCACACTGTAGCCAATACAAAGCAAACATCAAGGAATAATAACGCCTTTGGACTGCCAAATAGATGAGGCTTGACAAACTCGCCACTGGTCTGTGCATCTGCACACAGGCAGTGATTCTGTCATGAGACCTGGTCTCACGTTGATATAAAGGTTTAGGGAATATTTACTATAAATGTTTACACTGTAATGCAGTTAAAGAAAACCTTGCAAATGTTTAAACTGTGTGTTTGCAAATACCAGTCATTGGCAAGAAAAGATCTTCTTGTTCTCCCCCCTCATTTTTAGTAACTAAGAAAAAAGCAATGCAGTCCAAATAAGTTAAGTGAAAATAAAATTAAGAACCTCATCATTTACCTAATAGAATGGACTTTAGGAAGTTCCAGCTAGTGTTTCTCTCCAGCGAGTTTGCTAAGCAAAGATCTAGTTGGCAAGCCTTTAGGATTTACACTGTCTGACCCACACTACTGAGTGAGCTTCAGGCACAGACCATCTTAAAGCCTTGTAGTGTTTGCAGCTTCAAAACCCAAACAAAGTTACAAAAGAAATCAAATGACAGAAAGGTTCCCCCTCCTCCTCTTCCAGTGGCATTATAAATAGACAAAAGGCACATAAATATGGGAAGGTGCAAGAAACAGGAACAAAGCTAAAGGAAGAGGTTTAGGCTTTCATTCCTATCCCACCCAAGGAACTGCGGTCCCAAATTATTTCTGTCCCAGTAATTAATCTGTGAAAAAAAAATCTTTATAAAATGTCTATCATTATCCTTGTAGGAAGTGATCAGCCTTGTAAAACTGTAGCTCATTAACCAAGATTGACATGATCATGTCTACTTTTTAAAAAGGCAGAAATCATAATTTCTGAATACTTTTCCCAATAGTTTCTCCCTCCCCCAAACCCTTCAAATACCACAGAGTGTTCTTCAAAGAACAACGACGAAATGTTGCCAGTATGAAAAGTTCAATTACTTTTAGATATGTCCCGAGACTGCGGTAACACCAAAGGTTCCCACGGTGATCTCTTTGTTTCCTTTGATTATGTCATGCAGGCTTGGCAATGATCCTGACTTAGTCTGTATTAGAGTTTTTATCAATTTTCCTTGGTCTTGGACTTTAGACCGCCTTCGTTTTAAAGCCCTCTTCTCAGTCTTTGTCTTTTGGGACTGTCCGTTGCACAAACTTGTACAAGCTGAAATGCCACAAAAATAGGACTCTTCTGACTGTGATGAAGTTTCTGAGCTTCCCTCAGACGGAGGGCCCTTGTAAGAAGAATGGTAAACTTCTCCTATGTTAGAAAAATCTCTCTGGTTCGTAAAAGGTTTTCTTCCTTTTATGTCTCCATTGGCTATTGGGTGCAATGGATCTGCAGGCTTAATGGTCTCAATTTTTTCAGTTTTATACTTGCAGCGTTTCTTCTTTAATATAAACAAAAGAAAGGATAGAGTTAGACTTCCACACGACCTTATTAAACAGCTGTGAGAGCTGAGCTAAGGCCAGCAAAGTGCCAACATCTGGGGAAGTAAAGTAGTGTTATATACACAAACACACAGGCACACTGGATGTTATTACCTACCCATTTGGGAAATTCTACTCAAGCTAAACTCTTAATTGATTACCTGCCACCTATGAATACACAGTTAGAATGGCAGCCAACATCTAAATAGCTGCTATGTAGGTACCCAGGGTTACACTGGTTACATTACACACATCTTAAGTGGTTTTAATCCTGAAAGGGCTGTCTTTGATTCCCAAATGAAAAACCAACCTTCTGTTATTTGACTCCTTACCCAACTTACAAAGTAGAAAATGTCCAAGGTAAGAGTGAGTCTTAGTTCTATGTCATAGAGAGAACACCACTAAAGGCAGGCGAACACCCTAAGTACATACTGAACGTTGCACCCTAAACTGGGTCATTTAAGGGAGACACAAACAAAGTGTTTCCGTTTCCTCATGTAAAAAGTGGAGTCTTGCCACCTGCTGGCTGCTGCGAGGGGTGCAGTCAGGACGCAAGCAAGCGCTGCGCCTGACAAGCACATCACGACTCTCACCCAGGGAAGCCGTTGAAAGGATGTATACAAAGGTCCCATCCTTTACAACTAAGAAAATATTCCTTGGTACCCAGATCACAAAAAGTGGGCTACAGTGAACTGTGGGTCAGTTTGCTGTCCTCTGTAAGCATTACCTGCAACATTACCACCAATGAAAATAAACAGTAGGACTCCCTAAAAGTGTTACACTTTTCAATCTACCATAAACAAGAGACTCTTACCTTTTTTTCTGGCGAGAACTTGAGGGGTTCTACGATGTACAAGTCATTTGGATCTACTATAAGAAAAAAAAGTGAAAAGCAGATTATGGTATGATTTAAAAAGTACTAGGAAAGATCACCTTATAGTGATTAGTCCATTAATAGATATAGAACTAATAAATTGATATTGCATATAACCTGTGCATTTATTTATAATATAAATATAGATACTGGTAATATAAATAACCATACATTTATTCATTTTAAACCAGTAAGCTGGCAGAGGCAAGGAGAGGTAGTACTACTCTTTTTTTTGTTTTGTTTTGGTCAGTCCTGGGACTTGAACTCAGAGTATGGGCACTGTCCCTGAACTTCTTGTGCTCAAGGCTAGTGCTCTACCACTTGAGCTACAAAGCCACTACTGGCTTTTTCTGTGTATGTGGTACTGAGGACTCGAACCCTGGGCTTCATGCATGCTAGGCAAGCACTCTACCTACCACTGAGCCACCTTCCCAGCCCCACAGTACTGCTCTTATTCTGAATTTGATCCAAGTTATTTGAAGACTGATTGTCAACCTTGAAAGTGAATAGTCTTCATGTCTATTTAAATACATAAACAATATATAGTTCTGTTATGACTTTAACAAACGGTTATCAACCTAAGAAGGATCCTTCTCTGAGGTCAGCCTTATCCTCTTATCTGATGAGAAAAATGACACACTCAATAACCAAACCTAGAGATAATTTAAGTATTTCTCTAAAAGACTAAATTCCACACAGTGTAATACAGGTGGTTAAAGTATGCAACAAGCCAGATCCAGGAACACACACAGAAAGAGATCTGGTAATTTTTTTCTAATTGTGTACTATGACTAAAATGACAAACTCTGAAATCTAAAAACTGTTTGAACATGCAGTACATTTATGACCAAGCAATAATAAATACTTCTAGCATGTAGAATAAATTAGATCTATATCTATAGTTATAGCTCCATCTAAAATTTCATTACTCAAATTTAATATTCCTAACCCATTCTCCTATAACAAGATAAACATACATATAAATGTAGGACTATAGGAGGAGGAGGAGGAAAGAATAGATTGTGACTGTATTGTAGAAGGTTCAGAAATCAGATCTTGAGGCTCACACAAGTAGCTGTACGAAGATATACCCTCTGCACCTCACAATAATGTGGAAACTCAAAGCACTCCATCTTCTTAGGTAAAGAATGAACTTGCATTTCAAATTACCAACAGCTAGTGCCTAACAAGATTCAAATGTAAAGTGTTACATGACTATACAACAAACACAAATTCCTTCTGAAAGAGGAACCTACAATCTGCCAAGATAAACCAGTAACTCTCAAATAACAGTAAGACATCCTGACAAAAATACAGGAGTACTCTGCTGTGTAGACACAAAGAATACCAACTATACATATAAGATTTTCATTCATTATTAATGTTAATAAGTATGTGTGATACTGTAAGAGTAAATATCCCTACAAAAATTATTTTTCAAAGTGAAAATACCAAAGATAGCCAACACAATACACTAAGTATCCATAGTATGACAATTATATGAACAGATTCAGTAAGAATCAATATTAGGATTATCAGAGACTATAATGACAATTATGCTTACGATGTTTAAATAAAATACAAGTGTATACAAATGTAGTAACTAAAATTCAAGGAGAACTCACACAGTATAGTTCCTGGGAAAGGTAAAATCAAAGTCAATAAAATGAACACCAAGAAATGGGTACTTGAAATTGGTACGGTTGGGTCAAGGGGAGAAGGTAAACGAAGAAGGGGCAGAATGCATTCAAAAATTCAATGTATATCCTACAAAATTAAGAAAAGTGAGAAAGGGGGTAAGTTGGAAGGAACAGATGACAACAGTTGAGGGGTGACATTAATCAAGATGCACTGTATTCATACATTGCTTTGTTGAATCAATTCCTTGGTATAACTACTTAAATTTTAAAAGGCTTGAGAACATCCACAAAAAAATTTTAAAAGACAGATTTTTTTAAATAACAAAATACAGAATAACTCTGCGAAGGCTCTCTGCCACTTAACCCAGCTCCCAGCCTCCAAGAGCGAATATAACAAACTAGATACGGCTCAGACTATGCGGCCTGAAAGACAGATTAAATAAACTAGTAATCCAAAATACAGCATAAAGAGGCAAAGATTTGGCAGGTTTATAAAACAAAGAGATGGGCTAATAAATTCTGTTAAATTTGAGGATTTAAACCAGAATAGGGCACTAGTAATAACTGAGGTCCTGATAAAAAGGTAACCACACCACAGATCAAAGACCCTAACAAACTTCAAAGGACAGTAACAGTTCATTTCAGAGATTTAAGTGAGAGCTCCCAGAAGGACTTTTTTCAGGTGAAAACAAGACAGAAAAGCACCTCTGTTGCTCACTGTCTGTCCTGGAATACAGGCTATCCAAAACACCATAACTTCTTCAGAGTAGACTACCGACCTTCTTCCTACCTCCACTTCACCATAGCACTCTATACTGGCAATCATACTGTTACGTCTGGATCTTAAATGTCCAGCCTAAGCTCAGTGCTGAAGGCTGGATCCATAACATTCTATACTGGCAATCATACTGTTAAGTCTGGATCTTAAATGTCCAGCCTAAGCTCAGTGCTGAGGGTGGATCCGAAGATGGCGGCACCGTTTGGAGGTGGGCAAGCACAGCAGGTGGGGCTCTCTGGGAGGAGGAGGAGGAGGTCACTGAAGGCGCACTCTTGAATGGGAAGCTGAATTTTGGCTCCTTTCTGTTTCTGCTCCCTGTCTGCCATGTGCTGAGCGATTTTCCTCTACTACGTTTCCCTCAGCAGCAGGGCCTGTCTCACCACGGACCCCCCAAAACGAAGCATTAAAACTGCTAAAGCCACCGAGTCTAACTAAATCTTTCTTCAGCATCAATGACAGGTGGATTAAAAATTGAAAACAAAAGAGAAGTAAACATTTAGAAAAAAATACAAGAGTATTATCCACAGGTATGGAGCAAAAAATTCTAAACAAGAGAAAACATTTCCATAATAAAAGAAAAATTCATCAAACTGACTATATAAAAGTTGAAGACGATTCTGTCTCACTTAGAGAGTAAAAAATGTGAAATAAGATACCTATAACATATTTAAATGACCAACACATATTAAGTCAAAAAACAAGAAAAAAAATAACCCTATAAAAGAACATCAATAATTTTAAAAGGTCAGGAAAATCAAATGAGGCCTAAGTAGTAGATATGGGATACGGCTCCACAGGAGAACACCTAACTGCCTCCGGATTTGGGTCTGACTTCAGCACAAACAATAAAGGTTTAAGTAAAAATACTCAACCTCTTCAGTAGTTAGGACAATACAGGACAAATTCTAACTGCAATGGAGTTAACAACTGCAAGTGTTAGCAAGAAGACAGAACAACGAAAACTCTCACAGTACCGATGGAAACATCAACTACAATATACAACAGGTCCACAAGTACACAACCTAGCACTGTTACAGCCCAGGTAACATTCCCAAGAAAAACCACACATCTATGCTCTAGTATACAAACAGCAGCCTTCATTCCAATAGCCTAAACCAGTGGTAGAATAAATACACTGTGATTTAATCAGTTACTGTAAGTGTTTGAAGACATAGTATTAAGAATGAATGCAATCATGTGAACAGATTACAAGTATAATGTGGCATAAACGAGACAAATAGAGTGCATATGGTTTAATTCCATTTACCAAAACCTCAAAGACAGGCAAAGACCAAGTTATATAGTTGAGGAATCTAAATATTGATGGTATAGCATTATTGAGAAAAATCAAGAAAATGATTATTTCAAAGAGTCAACATAAACAGTACCTCTGGGAGAGGAATAACACTGGTAAGTGAAATTTCCTGACAGTTGCTAATTTTTACTTAGTAATTGTTTGATATGCTAAATATCTGTATAAGAAAAAATATAGAGAAAATCTACCTGACTCTCAACTTGACGATGATTTCTTGGAAGTGTAGATAACAAAGGCAAAACTAGCAAATGGAGCTGCGTCAATATTAAAACCGTATATTTGGGTGCTAGAGCTCATATCTGTAATCCTAGCTACTCAGGAGGCTGATATATAATGTGTGTGTGAGAGAGAGAGAATGTGTGTGAATGTATGTATGTGTGTGTGTGTGTGTGTCTGTCTGTCCTGGGGCTTTATGCATGCTAGGCAAGCACTCTAGCACTAAGCCACATTCCCAAGCCAGGAGGCTGAGATCTGAGGATCTTGGTTCAAAGCCAGCCAGTCCATGAAACTCTCATCTCCAATTATTCACCAAAAAGCCAAAAGGGGAACTCTGATTCAGGTGGAAGAGTACCAGCCTTGAGTAAAAAAACTAAGGCACAACGCCCGAGCATTGAGTTCAAGCCCTAGTATCAGCACCAAAAAAGCAAAAACAAAAAATTTTCTATAGCCAAAGAACAAATGAAAAAGAAATAGAGCATTAGAGATGATAATACTTGTAAACCATGTATCTACTAACTTATAAATATCTGTAATACTTGTAAATCATGTAGCTACTAACATATAAATATCTGTAATAAAAAATAAGAGTGCTGGTGTCTCACACTTATAATCCTAGCTACACAGGAGGCTGGGATCTGAGAATTGCAGTTCAAAGCCAGCATAGGCAGCAAAGTCCATGAAACTCTAAATCACCAGAAAACTGGAAGTGGCACTGTGGCTCAAGTGGCAGAATGCTAGACCTGAGCTGAAGAGCTGAGGGACAGCATCCAGGCCCAGAGTTCAAGACCCATGACCGACCAAAAAATAAAATAAAAATAATAAAAAATTCATAAAGGACTTGAATACACATAAAAAAATAATGTATGAATGCCAACAATCATACTGAAAAGACCTACTTGACCATCACTAATCAAGAGAAATGTAAATCAAAGGCAAAATAAGGTATCACACATCCATTAGGAGGGTACCTACTATTTAAAAAGAAAAGGAGAAACAGAAAATGTAAGTACTCATGATGATGTGTTAGAACTAGTTATGTTGATGGTAGGACTGTAAAGTGGCATATGGAGGATTCTCAAAAACAGATAAAACCAAATAGGATCTCCCACTTCTGGGTTTATATCCTGAAAGCAGGGACCTCTTCAAAGCACTACTCACAACAGCTAAGAGGGAAAGTGATTTAAATGTCCATCCAAAGATGAGTGGTAAGGAAAATGCGGTGCATACATACAACCAAATATTTAAACAAAAGAAGTCCAATCATCACATGTGATAGCATAGCTATACCTGAAGGACAAGTTACACAAAGTAAGCCAGTCACAGACCAATTCTCTACACACATGGTGTATCTAACGTAGTCAAATTCACAGAAACAGAAACTACAAGTTACAAGAGGTTAAATGACACAAAAAGTTCTTATTTAACAGACATACGGTTTCAGGTTTGCAAGATGAACATATTACAGAGATTCATTCTTGCAGAGACCATATTTATTTAAACCGACAACTTACTTAGCATTACTGAAGTGCACACTAAAAAGCAATTAAGATAGTAACAACTTTTTAGACTACAATTAACTGGCCTGGGTCCTTCTCACAGAGGCTAGATGTAAAAATTAGTACAAAACAGGTAAAATCAACTAGACTGTGATAAATTCTACAAGGTGTTTAAACATATGAAGAAATGAATGGCTGAATCATAATTAAAATCAAATCTCTCACTATAAAGATAAGCTATGATGACACCATTGTTTAAAACAGAAGTAAATTCTATTATTAGGAGCAAAGGCCTTAAAGAGTTATAAGAGAAATAATAGCCATAATTTCACCAACTAGAAATGAAAAAAGGGAAAAAACCGTAATATCAACGTATTTCTAAACTTCAAGAATGTAGCTCAAATTAGCAATTCATATACTTCCAGCACAATAGCTATAAGACCTGAAATAGTAAATGTTCACTAGGATGTGGAACAAATAAGACAGCTAAGGGGAGGGCCAATTCATCTAGTGTTCTGGAAAACTACAAGGCTGAACACACCCACACCCTATGACCCAAGCACTGCTTGATTTCTGGGAGAACATTCAACAGAAATGCGTAAGTATGTGGTTCTCAAAGTCATGTGACCACAATGAAAATAGTCCAAATGTAATCATGAATAAAATGCGGTATATTTGTATAATGAAATACTGTAAGAAATCAGAACAAACAACTATATTCAAAAGGGCACAGAAATCTTACAGTAGTTACAAATCAAAATATTGACTTACTAGGAGGGGATGGGCAATAATTAAAAGACTAGAAGTTTTCAAAGTTGGATAATGTTCTATTTAATCTGGATGTATGTAGAGGCCCATTGAGTTTTAAAGATTTATTTACCTTTACATTTATAATTATACTTTCTTATATATAAAGTACCTCAATGGAAAATTTCACTTATAAAGATGCAACAACCACAAGGAAAACAGAGGAACAAAACAGCAGAAAGGGGGAGAGATTTACTACCTAAGTAAATAAACGTATATGTAATAAAATACATCTGAAAGCTTTGATTAAAATAACTGAGTGAAGCTCAGGAAAGATTATCTGAATGACTTAATCAACTGACACATGCTGCTTAGTTATACTGTTCTAAAATGGAGCACAGCCAGTGATTATTAAGACAGCAATCCTAACTGAAACAGGATTAATTGATTATTCTAATATTACTATTAAGATAAATTTCTAAGTTTCTTAATAAGCATTAATTACAAAAGCACTGAAATTTCAAAGGCGTTGAAATAGGAAAATAGCAACCCAGTATATATCTATCCACTTAAATGTAAGTATATTTATTGACTGCTAGACAATGGAACCCAATTATAGACTCTGGGTTATAAAAGAGATAAGATTTTTGTCTAGAAAGTGCCTCACAGTCCTAAACTAGAGACAAAAAAGGTCCTACCTGTACAGGAAGAGGAGGCAGAAAAGCACAGGATGCTATGGGAGCACATTCAGGTTTTCCATATCTGCTGAACTTTTTCAACCATCCCTTTCTAAAAAGAAATACTTCTAAACAGGAGCATGTGCAAACAAAACTACCCATTGCTATTTAAATAAACTAGGTCCCCCTCCCCAACCTTTGGGTTTTTAAAGGAACAAGAGATTTAAAATGTGGAAATGATAAAGTGGCTTTGACATAGCATAAACACAAAGGTTACTTGCATTCATTTTTTTGTTGCAGAAGGTCACATACACAACACTGCCATTAAACGTATGCCAGAAGTAAGCTAGTTTCATGTATATATGGGTATACAGGTTATATTTACATAAAAATCTACCTTCTTTGCCAGTTAACTGTAGAGACTTGGATCTGATGAGTGGAAATGATGTTCTTCTTTTCAAATTCATATCATCATAGGAAGAAAAACACCTAATACATCAAGAAAAATCATTACTGGGCACAATAATTTTACTGCAAATAATTTAGTACGTGGTACTCAATTTTTTTAGTACTATTGTTATTATAGGTATAGATATTATAGTAAAATGGCAATTCTCCTCCTTTGAATATACACATTTGAATAGGTTTCTCTATCAAAACATTTCAAGAATTTTTATCAGTGTTCCTATTCTAAGTTCACACAGCCATCCAGGTACAGAACAATCTCACTAGTCTAATGACGAATTTTGGTTTCAAAATTATGGGAAAATATGGCTAGGAAAAGTAGTTACTTCAGTGACCCTTTGCTCCAAAATTCACAAAAAATGTAAAAAGCACAGTGAAAGAAAGGAGAAATTGTGAAACAAAATGCAAATATTACCTTTTAGGACTTGGATATTGATTACTTTTAGGAAGTTTTGAAATGTAATCGCCATCAAATTGAGAAGTGCTTCTGCAACGCTGCATACAAAGCATCAGTCCCAAGACAACACAGAGAACCAAAGATATGACAAGATAGCTCTGTCGATCTGAAACCTGAGATCAGAAGATAGTTCAGTTAATCAGTTTAGAGTAGTCATAGTAATGAATCATGTTAGGAAACATAGTGGGACCTAAAATTCAAAGAACAAATTGTTTTTATTGTCCTTCAATAGGCAATTGTCTACAGTGAAACAGGCAGACTATTCTCAACATGTTAAGCATTAATAAGGTGATCCACATCATTTCTTTAATGTTTCAATAACTTTCAATGCTCAGAATAAAATTCTAACTCTAAATTGTGTACATGGGTCCAGGACTACTGGCCTTTGCCAGTCTTGAACCCATTTCACTTTGCTACAGCTATACCAGCTTCCTTTCTGCCCTCAAACTTAACACACAGTTTCTAATCTTTTTTTTCTTTGGAGGGGGGGTCTGGTCATGGGGCCTGAACTCTGGGCCTGGGCGCTGTCCCTCAGCTCTTCAGCTCAAGGCTAGCGCTCTACCACTTGAGCCACAGTGCCACTTCCGGCTTTTTTCTTTTTGCTTATGTGGTGTTGAGGAATCGAACCCAGGGCCTCATGCATGCAAGGCAAGCGCTCTACCACTGAGCCACCTTCCCAGCCCCACTGTTTCTAATCTTGAGCCTAATTCTGCTAGTTACATGTTTGTTCTCCTACAGGAATTGTGCACCTATACTAGGTACCCTTGAGTACTCAGTTCCACAGTCACTTCCTCCCATAGTTCTTCCAAGATCACTAGATACAACGGCATCTCTTCCTACTTCTACTGACCTACACACCTACATTTCATTCTCTTCACAGCACAAACTATGAGAGCAATTATCATCTCTTTATGTACTCCTTACACATTGTCTATGTGGATTCCACCCTTCCTCTAGAACATAACCCTGTGATCATGGCCTGGGACTGCTGAGTATAATATGCACCAATGGATGACAGCTCACGCCCCACAGTGTGTAACACTCGCTGCTGAGTATACACTTCGAAATCTCTGAAAATTGTGCCTTGCAGATAAGCAATTTTATAAGCCTTCTAAGTAAAAAAATAAACTATGCGAAACATTTTCTAAAAGGACTGTCAGAAGAGCCATATGTAAGTATTACTGGAAAGCATTAATTATGAAAGTCAGGTTTACATAAGATTTTATTTGCAAAACTTTAAAGCGTTACATTTTGCTGTTTTTGAAAAAGTGCTCTATAAATGACTTTGTATGATTAGTCCATATTTACAGGCCTGTGTTTACGACTGCTTTCATAGGTGCACTGTGTCTTACAATAGAGCAGCAGTAACAATTACCTCTCGTTTTAATTCTGCTACAGTTGTTGATAAGTTTGAAACAAGCTGTGTCACGTTGGTCAATTGTGCCTGTAGTAACTGGATAGCTTCAGTTTGCCTCTGGTCCTGTTGTGAGAAAAGATGAAGTATTGTTACTTACCTTTGTGCTCCGTCTATACATTTTAAATTTAAGTAAAGTAAGTAATCTGAAAAAACACCAAGTCCTTACAAAATAGATATTTTTAATTTTCACCAGAAAAATTAAAAACACAAAATAAAGAAATTTGGATTTGTGGCCAATTTTTTCCCTCAAAAACATTTTTAATCATGCATTTCTTTAATATATAATATTATGCAAAAGCCTGTAGATTAGTTCCATATGTGTGAACTAGTATATAACTAGAAATACACAAAAATTGCCTGTCTATTGAATGTGTTCCTATAGCAAAGCGTAGACCTGTTGAAAGATTTTTAAAGAATGTTTCTGGATACAAAGTGGAAGCAATACCAAGATTTAAAATTTTCTCTTTCACAGTAAAAATTAACAACAGATCTTAGGGCGTAGCACAAATACCTAAAGTCATCTAACTAATGCTGAACTGTTACTAATGAAAGAAGTTCAACAAAATTAAATCTACTTGTTATGGATTTAATAGATTATGTTGTTTGCAATTTGTATAATGAACAAACACATGTTTATTTAGAATACAAATATCATGCATATTTTAAGCAATTACATACCAGACTTAGTTATGAAACAATATTAGGTAGAAAACCAACATGTTAATTTTAAAATCCATATAGAAATGCATAACAAAACAAAAACACTCCTGGAACAGCAAAGTTAACAGTACTTGACCTCAGTTCCCCTTAGTACAGCCGTCAACACTGGGTGTAAGAATGCAGACAGATGAACTCATCAAAAGAATAAATAAGGGCTGGGAAGGTGGCTCAGTGGTAGAGCCCTTGCCTTGCATGCATGAAAAAGCCAGAAGTGGCGCTGTGGCTCAAGTGGTAGAGCGCTAGCCTTGAGCTGAAGAGCTGAGGGACAGCGCCCAGGCCCAGAGTTCAGGCCCCAGGACCGGACCCCACCCCACCCCCAAAAAAAGAATAAATAAGAAGCCTGAAACAGACTCATATATGTACAATGAACTTTTTTTTTAATGCAGTGGAAATTCAGTGAGAGGTTTCTTTTCAAGAAATGACACTAGAACAAATGACCTTCACGTGACCTCCCCTTCACAGCCCCAGGACATAGACATATACATTCATAAACTGCTCTGTTAAATGGCAACTATGTAGAGATAATTAGAAAAAAAACCCTTAAACACAGAAATACCATATGGTCCAACAATTGTAACTACTGGGTATTTACAGACAGCCAAAGGTCATGAAACCATTATACCAAAAAGATACTACTAATCCCATGTTTATTGTAGCCCTATTCACAACCATTAAAATAAGCAATGGCCATTCAATGATGAATGGATAAAGAAAATGTGGTATATTTAAAGAAAATGTGGTATATTTCCACAAGGGAATCCTATTTAGTCATAAAAAAGAAAGAAATCTTGTAGCAACATGGATGGAACTGGAGGTCATAGTGTCAAGTTAAATAAACCAGACACAGAAAAAAGACATAAATCATGTGTTCTCACTCACTATGGAAATGAGCAAGTCAGTCCTGTAGAAAAATGGGACTGTGATTACTAGTAGAGGCGGAGAAGTACAAAGGGAGATCAAAAGAAGTTTAATGAGGAACACCAAAAAACATAGTAGAGGAATCACTTGGGGTCCTTTTTTAGCATAGTGGCAAACTGTTACAGTGTATATTCAAAATTACAAGAATGCTAAATTCATAGTCTATAACATGATTAAGGGTTGAAGAAAGATTATTACTGATTTAATTACTACATATATTGAATAAGATACCCCATAAAGATGTACAATACTATGTTTCAACAGGAAAAGAATAAATATAGGATAAAGAAACCAACCTGCTCCTCTGCTAATCGTGAGGTATTTTGAAGTTTTACTATTGTTTTATTGAAAGCTTTTTGCATTTCTTCCATTTGTTTTCGGTACCTACAGAGTAAGAATTAAATTAACTTTAATTATACATTCATTTAGTTCCGGAAATATCTTCTGATATTGCTATATAAAAGTCAATCTTTCTTAAAATGACTCTATCCAGGCCCGTGCAAATAAAAGAACATATAGAGTTGGTCGTTGACGTACTAGCAACCTGAACACTCACTGAAATAATTTCTGTGGTTCCCAAGGGGTACATATCAGACTAAGGAATGGCAAGATAAGGTATGAAGTAGCTAGATGGGCAAGCACACATGTATATAATTCACTGAAAAAGTATAGATATAAACTTGGAAATCCCCCGTGGAACATAATGACTCTCTTACTGACTTTCATGCATCAGTAGCATTTTAGTTTAAGAGAATAAGAAATGGTGGTGTTTTAAAAACTCTGGATGTTTAGTGCCTTAGTGTGTGCAAATGGTTTCAAAAACCCTGACAGAAACTGGATACTTACAGGAACTAAAAAACAAAACAAAACAATAACAACAAAAAGCCAGCAGCACATAGGTACCCAAGTTTCAAAGCAGGAAGACTGTCTGGAGTCCTAAAATTACTGTGTGCACTAAGCACTGCCTCTAGTACTTAGAATCACAGGACATCAATTACCATTAGAACTGAGAGTCTATGAGCTATATTAACAGAATACAATGTTACTTAAATCATTTTGTTTAGTCTACTCTTGGTGGCCTTATCATGGCTCTTAAATGATTCCTGGGTTTAAATTCTACTACAAGTCTTAAGGTATCTATACTTTTCCCCATATATCCTGTGGAATCAAAGAGTGTAAATGGCTAAAAACCAACTGAAAGAAAATGGAAAGCCAGATAGAATGGTACAATCTATGCTCCCAGTTACATAAGTGGCTCAAGTGGAATGATCGTTGAGCCCAGACAGTCAAGACAAGTCTGAGCAATAAGGAAAAAAAATATTGAAAAAACAGAAAATTCATAGTTCAAGCTTGTTATCATACTAACAATACAGGTACTGTGCGCCTTTGAGTACTAAGTACTTCTAAAACTTTTGTGAAAAATAAATTCATTAAGCAAATAAACAGCAATCAAGTAGCTTTCTTTCTCTAGCTTGAAAACTGCTTACTACTATTATGAGATAATTAACTCCTCTTTTTCTGTAGTCACAGATCTCCTAGTCCGTTGCTAAATTTAACAGGTGAAACAGGTTATACTAAGTCATAATAAAGCTTACCTTTGGCTAAGTTCCTCCAGATACCGACCACTAAGAGACATATTAACTTCTAAGGCTTTAATACGATTATTAAGTCTCATAAACACAGACTCCTTTTGGTTTGATCCATGAATAAGATTTCCATTAGCATATCCCAGATCTGTAGAATTTTGCAACTCAGCATAAAAATCTGTGGCTGTCCTCTGTAGCCCTCTCAAAAGAGCATCTTCTGGAGACTGCTCTTCCTCTTTTGCTTCAGGTAATGAAGAATCCACAGCAGAATTCAATATTTGCTTTGGGGTGTCGGCTACGTTTGTTCTTACCTCCCGATCTTCACTCTGTGGTAGAGTGGCTGTGTTTGTCGGTGGCACTATTGTTTCTGAAGGTTTTGCGATCATTTGTGTGGAGGTCATGTCTTCTTTTATAATATTATCTATTACCTCATTAACCTTATTTGTTTCAGCCGTAACAGACAGCTTCTCTATTGTACTAAGACTCTCAGTCTTTTTTTCTGTCTCATCATCAACCACAATAGAATTCTCTTGGGGAATTACTTGAGACGGTGCAAGCCCCACTTCGTGTTTAACAGACTCAGATCCTTCTATTTTAGACAATGGATTCATTTCAGGAGTAACAGCTAAGAGAAGAGACTGAGAAAGAGTTTGAGGATGACTTGGTTCAAGTTCAATTGCATCCACAGTGTGATTCATCAGATCACCCTGATGCATACTATTTAAGTCACCACCACCAACAGGTTCAGCTTCCCTTTCCAAATCCTTACTGTCCAAGTCTGCACTTGGAGGCTGCACTACTGAAAGGTCTACAGATTCTGCAGGATGTAGTAATGGTGGTTGAACTGACAGAAAAGCATCTTTGCCTTTATTAACAGCAGTTCTGCTCCGTTGTCGATGAAGGGTAATTCTAACTGAACACCACTTATAAATGTATTCTGAAAAACTAGAAATGCAACAAATTGTGGTGAGTTCACTGCAAAGTATTTGTGACTCAGACTCAAACCAGGGTGAAGATTCATCCTCCTGTTCACCAGTCCCCAGGAGAGTCACTGTGGATGTACTTGTCTCCTCTTCTTCCTCTTGTACCAGTTGTACAATGGGACTCTCTTTTGGAGTATCTGGTATTGACGGCTCTGTGTCATGTACATGTGGTTCAGTGATTACGATCCTAGAAATACATATCATAATTATAGATAACTTTAATTAGAAGTTTAAAGTTAAAATGTCTAAGGAAATAAGTATAGGCTTTAAGGACTAGGATTACAGAAGAAATTCAAATATGTTAGATGCATTTCTCCCTGTAAAACATTTTCCTTATAAAAGAAAAATCACTTAAAATTGGTAACACTCAATCTAATCGACACAATCTACCATGTTTACCATATCAAATTTGCTTTCTTTAATCTGTTTAAGCACTATTTGTATTTCCACTCCCTGACTGTAAGTGTACCTCTCTTCCCAAACACATTCACCAAATTTTTATAAGCTTCACAGCTATAACAGATTCTAGGTACTAGACTAAAATCCAGGATTCTTAATGCTTATGAATGTATTTTGTACTTGAATTGCTGTCCTGAAAAGGCAGCTATATTTCTCAAACATAATGTTTCTGTAGACAATGTGAGGAATTCCAACACAAACAAACACATGAGATTGTCAGCTTTAAGAAGAAGTACATCCTTCTCAATGATCTCAGATAATTTTTAAAAGCCATATAACTATGTTAATCAAAATCCTGGCGTATCATACACTAACAGTACCAGTGTAACCATATCCCATCATTAGCTCCAGAGTGTACTTTAGAACATGGGGTAGACAGAGGCAGAGGCAATGGGAACAGGATTATAAATTATAACACGTATTTCCTTTCAAGATATGTATTTTCTGAGTGAAGCCTTATAGTAGACAAATAAGGTAATATGAATATCAAAACTAATTATCTGCCGGGCCCTGGTGGCTCACGCCTGTAATGCTAGCTACCGAGGAGGCCAAGATCTGAGGATGGCAGCTCAAAGCCAGCCCAGCAGCAAAGTCCATAATTCTCTTATCTCCTCCAATAAAACACCAGAAAACCGGAAGTGGCGCTGTGGCTCACGTGGTAGAGTGCTCGCCTTGAGCTGAAGAGCTGAGGGACAGCGCCCAGGCCCAGAGTTCAAGACCCACAACCAACCAAAAAAACAAAAACAAAACAAAAAAACTGTCTTCATAAACAAATTGGCCTGCTTTTAAAAATTAAAGAGAAAATGTCTCCAAATAAAAATTAATGTTACAATGGCAAA
This sequence comes from Dipodomys ordii, assembly GCF_000151885.1. Classification (NCBI taxonomy): domain Eukaryota; kingdom Metazoa; phylum Chordata; class Mammalia; order Rodentia; family Heteromyidae; genus Dipodomys; species Dipodomys ordii. The sequence continues at coordinate 18,565,323 of NW_012267243.1, read as the reverse complement.
AGGAGGAAAAAGAATAAGTAATGGGCTGGGAAGGTGGCTCAGTGGTAGAACGCTTGCCTTGCATACATGAGGCCCTGGGTTCAATTCCTCAGCACCACATAAGCAAAAAGAAAAAAGCCGGAAGTGGTGCTGTGATTTAAGTGGTAGAGCGCTAGCCTTGAGCTGAAGAGCTGAGGGACAGTGCCCAGGCCGAGTTCAGGCCCCACAACTGTAGTACCCGCCCCCCCCCCAAAAGAGTAAGTAGTATCACAGCAAAATAAGAAGATAAAATTAAATCATAATTAGGGAATACTTTTCTAGATAGAAAAGTATTTGTAGCCAAACAGATATTAATGTAATGACTATTGACATTTCAGATATGGTCCAGTGGCAAACTGCCTATCATCAACAAAATAAACGGTGATGGTAAAAAAAGGAACTATGTGTGAAGGGGAAGGAAAAAATTAAACTAGCCCTGGGGTAAATATTAACTTATATGCCACTGTCTACATTTTAATCAGCGTGCACACATACACACACACACACACACCCCAAACTTACTTAAATCTAAGATAGTAAATCAAATCAGCTTTTCCTATTAACTTTTAACAATAAATCTGCTGGGAATGCTTTCATTTTTTTATTTATGTTCATCAAAGGATTATACCATCATCAGGAAAAATATTTGAAACAAACACAAAGTAAAGTAAGTGAAAAATATGAAAGATAGCTGGTTAAAAATTATATAACATGGAGAAAAGTTGCTTGCTCTATTAGGTTGCTAAGATTCTATCTTTCAACAAATACTTGTATTATGTGTGGATATGTGTGTGCATATATATAATTAATTATTCTTACTTGGTTTTGAAAAATAAGATATTCTATTATCTGAAGAAGCCGGCTACAAAATCAGGAATAGCAATTATATAATCCCACAGAAACAGAAACACTCTATGCCCAATAGATTTCTTAGATCCTTCCAAGAATCAGTGACATGTATGCTGTATTTTCTTTTTAATCACCTAATAAACCTCTTCCATCACATTTTCAGGGTTAACAGAGAACACAAATATTTTACTATGCTTTTCAAAGCACAAAAATCTCATGATCCTTAGGAATTACAGTTCAAAGCACATGCACTACAGTTCTCATCTTCTTAAGCAGTTCCTAAAACTAATTACCTACAACAGTCCAATCTACAATTCTCAAATCATTATGAGCTCATTAGATAAACTAAAAATGTAATAAAAAAATCATCGCTGGGGCTGGGAAGGTGGCTCAGTGGTAGAGCACTTGCCTTGCATGCCTAAGGCCCTGGGTTTGATTCACCAGTACCATATAAGCAAAAAGAAAAAAGCTGGAGGTGGTGCTGTGGCTCAAGTGGTAGAGCGCTAGCCTTGAGCTGAGGGACATTGCCCAGGCCCAGAGTTCAGGCCCCACAACCGGATCCAAAAAAAAAAAAAATCATCTCTGGAAGAAAACAACAAATAACCAGGGTACTTTATCAGTTACATAGGCGTACGTGCGTGCGTGCGTGCGTGCGTGCGTACGTGTGTGTGTGTGTAAGAAAACAACAAATAACCAGGGCACTCTATCAGTTACATAGGTGCGCGCGCGCGTTTGTGTGTGTGTGTGTATGTCTCTGTCTGACCAAATGCCACCCCACAAAAGATCTGCACAAGTCAATGAAGAAAGTAAACACCTATGATAAGCTGACTGTGTAACAAAAACATAATGTAAGCACCACTGTTATAAGTATTTCAGTATATTCACTGTGGCTTTCTAGAGATGTCACATATAGGTAATCTATATTTATAAACGAACTTAAAAAAAAGCAAAAAGGCCTTCAAAATTCGTCCTCAAGTCTATATTGGCATAATTACTTCCAGGAAAAAAATAATTTAAATAAGGAAAAAAACTCAGTATTGTAAATGATGAAAGTAATATATAATATCAAAACCACCAATGTTTTATTTGGAATGAAGTGTGCTCCTAACACACCTGACACACATACTCACTCATGAGAAGCAACCCAGAGGTGTGTTAAGTGACTTCAGAATGTCAAGCTCCCTGTCAATCATCTCTTCACATATAAAACAGAGGTTCCTTGTTCTTGTTATAGGACAGCTACTCTCCACTGAAAAAGAACTCTAGTATCACATGTCACTTACTCAGGCGATGGAGCAGGAGCTGAAACAGGAGCTGACTCAGGCATTTTAGATGCAGCTGTGGCAGTGGCATTCTCAGATATACTTTTATTTCCTAGTTTAAGAAAGATGCCATATTGAATTCAATTTTTAAAAATTGTACCATGAAAATACTTTACTATCATAAAGAACTTTAGCTCCTGGGGAGAAGAAAAATCAAATCGGTATGCTACTAGAAAGAAGTGATCTTTTAGAAGAAATGATCTCACAGATTGCAACTGTAAGTAATGCCTATTTCTTAATTTCTGAGATAATTAAAATATATAAGGATGGCTACACATTTTATGTAATCTTACATGCCTACTAGACCTGGAAGAGTAAAGAATATCAGGAAATAAGAAGAGTCATTTTTATTAAGTTTGCATTTGGAACTTTTTTTAAAAACAATAATTGTTTTCCTGCTAGTATCATTTTGCTATTCTGTAAGGAAAAAATAGGGCTTTCTACATAGAGTAGCTATTTGGTACATAAAAAGAAAGCAATCTGAAGTGCTATTAGGGTATCAAAATCTCAATAAGAGATCAATCAAAAGAATCAATCCATGAACTTTACGCACACTCTGTGCCCTTTCATACAAAAGAGCTTGTAAGATTCAAATCAACAGGGACTAATATAAAATCGTCAAGTTTTTCTGAATCTTTTCTCAATTTGTAAGTGAAAACTCAATTTTTTTGGTTTACTTCTTCCTTGCTTTTTTTAACTAGAAGGAATCATGGAGTACTAGCTATTTTAAAAGAGCCATAAAATAATTAAGTACCTTCTGTTAAGTCTTCAGTTTTTGCTCCCAGTATATTAGCAGCAATATTCACCATATTTAGAATGGCATCTAAAACAAAATTCAATCAGAAAAAAATACCAATACACCTAAATATTCTCTTGTAATTATTATCAGTCAAAAAACCACTTACTGGGTTTTTTAAGTAATTACCTTTATTTACCTTATTATTTAAGTCCAATATAGGACACAAATTAATTTTAGCCAAAGGGTAAAGCATACATTTGAACTTATGTTCAGAAGGAAGTTAAATTTTTAATATAAATGTATTTTGTTGTACACATTTTACCAAACACTGCCCTTTCAATGTACTATTACAGAGAGGAAATATGACCAAAATTCATATCCTAAAACTTGTTTTTCTTCAGAAAGGTTCTACAGTTTAACTAAAACCAAAAATTGTTTAAAAAGCTAAAGTTGGTTTTTTTTGTGATTGACAGGTAAATACAAAATGGGAGATTATCCAAAGAAAATGAGAATAATTTTTATTATTTTTAACTACTAATACATAATAATCATTGGCAAGTCAAATTCCAAAGCAATACTGCATAGAATCAAATTCTTGAATGACTTTTACAAACTCGTGGGCCAAGAAAACAAATGTTTTATGGATGATAAAGTCTATCATTTCTTGTGTATTTTGGGTGGTGATAGAGATGGGACTGGGAAGATTAATTGTAAGTCATAGTCATACAATAGTGCTGTAGTAGAACAATATGCTTATTTGGTAATTCTGCCCTCTCTTTTTCCAGAAAGAGTATCTGGATAATGGGTAAAAGTGGCAAAAACCTCCATATCCAGATGAAGACATGTAGTTGTACGTGAAGACCAAAAAAGTGGCACTCCATATAAAACTGGTGACTGGTTGGTAATATGATGTAATTTCAGAGAAAATTAGCTTCTAAACCAATTAATCTTTGAAATTCCACTCTAATGTTCTTCAGAATTATGTGTTTCTTCTAGTCTCTCTTCTTGAAAGAGACTCACAGAGTTTTCATCATACTTTCACAATGAAAACCAGAGGTATGGAAAGGAGAAAAAGATTGAAGGGAAGAAAATCTAACCGAAGATAAAAGTTGGAAGCAAACTAAACACTGTCAGGTGACCCTGACCTGTCAATATGTGCTGTAAGGAAGGAGAAAGTAGCAGGAAATGTATTCTTTTAAAGGCGATGACTAGTAGATAGTTACATTAACTTTGATCTCTCACAATTGTGCCCGATGATCGGAAACACGATAACAGAGTGATACACTGCCATTAGAATAATAAAGGTCTGGTATTTGCCTCGTTAAAAACTTTTTTTGGCACTACTGGGGATTGGACTCAGAGCCTTCAGTTCAGCGGGCGGGGCTAATCTCGAGCTCTGACTGGGGAGTGGACGCAGGGCTAGAGCTATCACTTGAGCAGCACCTCCAATCCATAGCTGCCACTTTTAACTATCGTGCCCTTAAACATGGTATGCTGAATGGAGAAGTAGCTCCGGTTCCTACTTAGGCAAATAAGACATTTTAGCATGAAATAAAAGAAATGGGGCTGGGAAGGTGGCTCAGTGGTAGAGCGCTTGCCTTGCACGCATGAGGCCCTGGGTTCGATTCCTCAGCACCACATAAGCAAAAAGAAAAAAGCCAGAAGTGGCGCTGTGGCTCAAGTGGTAGAGCACTAGCCTTGA
>NW_012267243.1:18517462-18557483 GCF_000151885.1 Dipodomys ordii | reverse complement strand
TCCTCAGCACCACATAAGCAAAAAGAAAAAAGCCGGAAGTGGCGCTGTGGCTCAAGTGGTAGAGCACTAGCCTTGAGCTGAAGAGCTGAGGGGCAGTGCCCAGGCCCAGAGTTCAGACCCCATGACCGGACACACACACACACAAAAAAGAATATTTAAACCTCTTCTTTCTATCCCAGAAAAACTCCACTTAAGTTTACAATCTTCTATGGGAGAGGAGAAGGGAAGGGGAACGGAGGGGAGGAAAGGAGAGGGAAAAGAGAAATGAGGCAAAGCTCCATATACATGCCTTTAAAAAAAAAAATCTACCCAGCTATGTTCTAAAAATCTTATAACGCCAGTGTCCATACTCAGATTGGTTCGGCAATTCAGTTCAGTAATAAGTAAAAAATACAAGCAGCTTGTCATCTATTTATTATGATTTATTGTCAAATTGTTAACCTCCATATAAAAAAAGAAAAGCTTTACGAGATAAAACTACCCACATTCTACAAAAAAGCAATATGCCAGTGAGCGAAGGTCCCCCAGCTGTCTCTAACAGCCAGCTCACTGCTGGGCTCACATGCTTCTTTGTAAGGACAATAAACTGAGCCATTAGGGATCACAAATCATTTCTTTAGTTTACAAAGGGTGTATACTGTCATTATTACTACAGTGATAGTTTTTGATATAGATAGGAATAGTTTATATCTTGTCATTAAACAGGAAACTAACATCACTATATTACTGTTCAAATCAGTGAAAATCACTGATGCTGTACCTTTTTAAAAATTGTTTTCCCAAATTCTTCTACACTACAACTAACGTTCTCAATGATCTGCATACTTAAGAGCTGAAGTATTTTCTTAACACTAGTGTTTTTTTTCTCTCATCTTCCTTTACATCTATACTTCCTATATGTAATTTCCACAGAAATATTTCAAAAACCACCATCTACAGAAATATTTCAAAGCCTTTATCTATAGAAATACTTCAAAAGCCATTATCCTAAGTTCAACACTGGGAGTAGAAGAATCTTAAACTATACCAAAACAAAACAATCTATTTAAGAGTGGAATTATTGAGAAATATTTGAGTACTAGAAATAGCAGAAATCCCAAAATACTCACTTGTAGCAGAACCAAGAATATTTTTTGAAGATTTATCTTCCACAGTATTATAATCCAGTGGATAATCTGTTTAAAAATGAAGTAATTATGTTATGAGCTAGTTCTAATAACATATATAAAAGCTCATACTACATTGTCAATTGACATTTAAAACATAAATATTGATCACACATCTAAACCATGTTCACAAGAAGAAAATGAGATTTCAAAGCCATTTAACAGATGTAAACCAAGAAAAAAATTACAATACTGATGTTTACAGGACTTTTGTTTAAAATTTCAATATACTTTATCAAACCTTAGTGAACGCCTTCACTTGTTTTCTAGGAAAATGACACGAGAAAATTTAGACTGTTCAAGCTACACTGTAAGGTATTTTAAAGTAAAGACTTGACAAAGCAGAAACGGAAGGGGTCCGACTTTCTCTATGCCTCTAGGCTCACAGGAGTTCTTCCAAAGGCTCAGGCCTTAACCTGCTCAATCCTACACCCAGGAAACACAAAGTAATGAATGCTCATTTCTACTGATCAACTCATCTGATGAATTCAACAGGTTCTTGGGTCTACAACAGAGATACATTCACAATTTGTAACATTAATGTTATAAGAGGAGCTCTAATTACAAATAACTGACTGATAAATGTGGAATATTAATTTGCAAAGTGATCACATTAGGTTTAAGAACCATGTGGCTATTATAACAAAACAAAAATGACAAGTCATTGATTTAAGTAGCCTGTATTCAACAGATTACTAATAGATTACTTAAAAATATTCCCAAGAGCCCTATTTAAAACCCACTTACCATAATCTTCATCAAACAGTTCTTGACGTTCTGACTGATACTGGGAATCAGCAATTTCTTCATATTCTTCCACCATGCTTGTGCCAAATACCCTAATCATAGCAATTCCATTAAAGATTTGCATTAAAACATAATTAATCTCCTCATAATGTATGATGAATATTAACTTTGGTAATGTTTCTAGACTCCAAAATAATAGCTATTTCTTAAATTTTAGCTTCCATTAAAATGAAAAACTAAGCTACTGAGGCATTTTGAAATATAGCTACCAAAATTTTCTATCAGTGGTTTTAGATATTATCAGCAGAGCAAAACAACAAGTAAAATCAAATACACAAGTTATTTGTTTATTTTTGTGCTGGTCCTGGGTCTTGAACTCAGGGTCTGTCTGGGCTCTCTCCCTGAGCTTTTCGCTCAAGGCAAGCACTCTACCTCATCTGAGTCACACCTATACTCTAGTTTTTCAAATAAGAGTCTCATGCACTTTCCTGCCCTGGCTGACTTTGAACCATGATCCTTAGATCTCAGCACCCAGAGTTGCTAGGATTACAGGTGTGAGCCACGAATGCCCAGATTAAAGCTCATTCCTTAACAGATTATCTTGGTATTTCCCCAAACACATTCAGTAGACAAAAAAGCTTAGTAATTTATTTTTTAAAACTTTCTGCTAATGTTATGGTTGAACCAAGGAACTGTGCTACGCTCTTGCTTGGTTTCCTTGCTCATGGCTGGTGGCTGACTGGCTAAGTCTGGCATTTTTCCAGGTAACTGGAGAGACAGTCTCACGGACTGTCAAGTCCTTTAAGCTGCCGGGACTGGCTCTCAGTTCTGATCCTTTGATCACAGCCTCTTTAGCAGCTGGAATTACCGAGGTTAGCCACTGATATCAAGCAATCATTTCTGTAATATTAACTTCCTGTAAGAAAATTATTTCACTTTCAATTTTTTAAAAAACAGTAAAACAAAAACTAACAACTAAAAGTGTCCACTGAGCACAAAGGCTCATTCCCGTAATCCTAGGTACTAACAACTGAAAGTGTCCACTGAGCACAAAGCTCATTCCTGTAATCCTAGGTATGCAAGGGGCAGAAATCAGGGGACCAAGGTTCTGCCACCAGCCCAAGGAAAAAGTGTGTGTGATCCCATCCCAACCCACAAGCTGAAAGTGGTGGCATGTGTCTATGACTTGGGGTCAGTGGGTAGCTGAAGATAGAAGCCAAGGCCCAAAGCTAGCTCAGACCAAAAACAAGATCCTACCTGAAAAATAACTAAAGCAAAAAATGTTGTGGGTCTGCCTTCAAGTGGAAGAACACTTGCATACAAAGTTTGAGGCCGAGCTGAAACTATTAGTACCTCCAAAAAGAGGAGAGAAACAATAAAAAACAGTAAATGTACTCTGTGTTCCATATTACCTTATAAGGCTTAATGGACAAAAGTGCTCCGATCCAAAATGTGATACCAACTCCACCTGAATAATAAAAGACATGAAATGAAAAGCTAGCAGAACATCACTGTATTCAGTTTTTTCATTATAACAATTCTAATAATAAAGTCCTCATTTCCCCCCAAATCAATACTTGTAGTTTTGCGTTTTTTTTTATAATGAATTAATATGTCATGCCTTGTTATTCAATATTGCAAAAGAGATGGTTGCTAACCTTTATGTACTTGATGAACATCTGAAGCAAGAAAAAGGAAAAGAAAAAGAAATCAGTTCCAAAGTCTGGATAACATGCCATAAGCAACAAGTATTTAAAATCGTACTGTATAGAGAAAGCAATGTATTATGATGGATAATACTGTAGTACTCTTAATTTTTTGCAGAAGCCAAAGCAATGATGTGAAATTTTTATCTAACTAGAAGGTAAAATCTAAATATCTAAAGAAATCAGCTTTAAGCTTACAAAGTTTAAGTAGCTAAAAACCATTGTTGTTATTTTGTTAGCTATTAAAGCATTCTAAAACCAATTAATAGTCTTTAGAAACCTTCAGTCTTGCATTACTGTAAACATTACAATATGCATTATGTGGATATCTACAGATGAATTTATGTATTAGTACTTATGTACACATTAGAGGTACACATTATTACTATGCACATACAGAGATACACACTGGTCACATGCACACACTGATATAGGCTGATATATATATATTATGAAATGTTATCTATTGTTCTATAATATTGTATGTAATAGCAGAATACTTATTCTGCTATTTCAAGTATAACTTGAAAATGAAAATGCATGTCAATTTGCTTTTAAAATGCAAGCTATCAGAAAGCAATCCATAGATTTGGGTTTAGTTACTCCTGGATAAAATAAACCCAAGCAAATGTATAACATTTATCACTATAAAATGAGAACCAGAAGTAAACAGTTCTTCAATTTAGACTCATTTCTTGAATCATTAACTGAAAATATAAACTGTAATTTTAAAATACAGGTTAGCACTTTCAGAGTGAAACTAAGAGTATTACAAGTTTACCCATTTATAGAAGTCAACGTAATACATGCTTTAAAGAGACAGCAAAATCACAGAAAACAAAATTAATTAGCTAGAAGTTCTTTCATTTAAAGAAGAAAGGATAGAAATTAGAACTGCTGCCATTCCAAAAGGTCAATTAACATACTTTCATGTGTGGCTATTGTTTTAATTTTTTTAAAAGATAGAAAGGAGAAGACTAGAAACATTTCTATTTTGTTTAAATCCAACTGATGAGTGACAACTTAATTAATTGGTAAAAGAAATGGGAAATACTGAGTGTTTAAAAAAATTAGGGTAAAACAGGTAACTGGAAATAGAATGTTAAGTTTGAATACGTAAAACAAAAGGCAAAAGATTTAACAATGCCAAATAAATGGATATTAAAACTGAAATAATCTAAAAATAAGATTCTACTAAAAAAAAATCAAAACATCTCAATGACCGTAATAACCACAGAAAGAAAATATACGTTTTATATAATACATTTTACATTGACTCAAAAACAAGAGTTCTAATTTGGAATTTTATCAGAACCACAAATGAAAATTTGGACCAGGTGACCAGCAACACAAAAGGAATGATGAAATATTTGTCTCATAAAACAATATATCCAGCCAGGCACCAGTGGCTTATGCCTATAATTTTCACTTAAGGAGGCTGAGATCTGAGAATTGCAGTTCAAAGCCAGCATGGGCAGAAAAGTCCATGAGACTCTTATCTCCAATACAGAAAAAGCTGAAAGTGGTGCTGTGGCTTATTAGGTGGTAGAGCACGAGCCTTGAACACAGAGAGGCTCAGGGACAGCTCCCAGGCTCTGAGTTCAAGCCACAGGATCAGGACTACTACTACTACTATTACTACTACTACTACTATAATAATAATAATAAATTCAACTAGTAACTACTTCAGTAAATGGTATGACATAAATTTCCAAGTGGGAATTTCTAATTGGGTAGTGTAAATAAAAAACGTTTCTTTATACAACAGTGCTATACATGTAAGCATTACCTTCACATATTTTGCATACATCTGTTCATCTAAAGGGAAACTCTGGACATTTCGCTCATCTCTACCATGGAAAGTACCCAGTTTAATCCATTTACTTGTGGGATATCTAGAAAATATAAAAAATAAACATATCCTATATATGTTTATATAAAGCAGGCCTTGAGTTAAATATACTTTTTTCCAATTAACAAGTTATATGTAACTTGCAAAATTACACTATTAACAAACAGAAGACAAGGAAGACAAAAGTAGGACTAGAACAACTTGTAGGGAATTGAGAGTGCTCCCTGGAGGTTTTCAGACAGACAGTTATCAAGAGGCTACCCTGGGGGAAGGAGGCACACCATTCACACACTGCCAAGTGTAGGTGATGATTGAACTGCGAACATAAACACTGGCAGGAAGTGCAATAGGAAAAAGAAAATGTAGCACATCTGAATCCAACCTATCTAAATAGCTGATCCCTTTAAAAAGAAATTCCATGTAAAACATCCAAAACTATTTTTATTTGCAATATATAATTAATACTTCATTGTCAGAGCTGCATATGTCAATTTGACATATTAGAAATTCCAGCTTAAAAGAAATATCTAAGGTTAATAGCAGAACAGGAGGAGTCTCCAAAGGTTTTAAGAACTGATTTTTAAACTGTACACATGTAATGACAGTCAGCCAGAGGAAGAAACACCAGAGAACCCTGGATGGCTGGTGGCAGAAGCACAGTGAGGTAACACACCACACAGCCCATCTGTCACTGCTAGCACAGGCGTGCACTGTGAAGTGCATAAACAACGCCAAGCAGGAATATTAACCACCTAGTCAAAAGAGTATGTTTAAAGCAAAAGACACTGTTGGTATTTAAGAAGTAAAAAGGAATTACATATTTTAATGGGATAAATACATGCATAGAAAAGATAAAGGAATACAATGCTAAGAATGATTATCTTTGGTTTTCAAGAAGATAGTTCTTTTCCAAATTCCTCACAAAATGTCCATTTCTTTTCTAATCATACAAATACAAGATTTTTAAAAAATATTACTAAAAATATACATCAGAAAATAAAGAACTATACATGTATATTCTTAATAAATTTTAAAGAAATGTTTGGAAAGCAATACAGCATAATTAAAAGGTCTTAATGAACATAGTCTTAGTTCTATAACAGGCCATGGGGCCCAATCAAGCTACCTAGCCTCCCTTTGTCCGCTTCCTCATCTTACAAGGGAGCATTTGTTAAAAACTAATTAAAGAAAATAGATTTAAAAGGGGCCTGCAATACAACAGTTTACAAACTGGAAATAAAAATAAAACGGTAGTTAAATAAATATTCACACGGTGAAAACAATATTCTTAGGAGAGGACTGCAAGGGCTCAATAGCTGTATGCATTAAAGTCATCTAAAATGATTATAGACATGAATTCTAGGAAATGGAAGTAAGGGGTTTTGGGGTTTGTTTGTTTGTTTTTGTCGGTCATGGGGCTTGAACTCCGGGCCTGGGCACTGTCCCTCAGCTCTTCAACTTCAAGGCTAGCAATACCACTTGAGCCACAGTACCACTTCAAGTTTTCTGGTGCTTTATTGGAGATAAGAGTCTTATGGTCTTTCCTGCCCAGACTGGCTTTGAACCGTGATCCTCAGGTCTCAGCCTCCTGAGTATCTAGGATAAGCAGTTTTTTATTATACTGTTTTCAGTTCTTGTTTTTCTTCTTTCCTTTTTACTTTGGTCTATTCCCTTCTGTCACTGTGTTTGATTTCTGTATACCGTTTTTCTTGTATATAAGTTTGTTGGTTTGTGGAAGGGGAGGAGAAGCACAGGAACTGTGGGACAAAGGGTGAACCAATGCAGCAGTGAAACCCACTACACACTACGTTGGAAATGAACTACACAACTTTGGGGGGAAAGATGTCAGTAAGGGAAAAACCAGGAGAGAATGAGGGAGAGGTGACACTTCAAAAGGAAAATACACTCATTACCTGACTTACCCCTCAGTACATCACCTTTACAATAAAACTTTTTTTAAAAACACAAAAAAATGACAGAAGGCAAAAGTGATTCACTAATTTTTAGTCTAGCTTTGACAGAAAGCAGTTTTAGAATTTACCTGTCACTGATAGAAACCAGAAAGTCTTTAGGAGTAGAAGAAAATAATTCATAATTTGCAATATCAAGCTGCTTTACTTGAATTGGTTCACACAGTTCAATAACAAACCTTCAAAAAGAACACAAACAATTATTTACATAAACCAACCACAATAAGACTTCACATTAAACATGACGTAAGTTTGCATAAACTTGATACCCATTGAGTGTTACTAAAACGTAGTAAAGACAGAGGCTTTCTAAGCCAAGTTATCAATAAGGAAATGCCTTAACAAATTACTAAGCATCTAGCTTTTAAAATAACAATGTATACTCTTGGAAGGAGAATGTCTTTATAAAGAAAAGCCAGTGATGCTGTAAACTGACCAAAGTCTGACATTAAGCCTTCCATTTAGCAATACATTGTTTTAACATTTACCTTAAAATTATAGAGTTCCAAATACATACTCTTATAGTTGGTACCTTTCTGTATCAAAGCACAGTTTGCAAGAGAAGAGTCAAAAAAGTTAAAATATTTAGCACAGACATTTAGTAAAATTATGGTTGACGGAGACAACCAAATATCTAGTGCCCACTAAAACTAGTACTAGAATTGTACCTATACTTCATTTACATAAAGATCTAGAAAATCAAACTAATTTAAGGGACAAGCCTGTGTGCTAACATGGAAAGATGATTTGAGAACAAGAATTCACACAAAGTAGAAGGAAACCCTCAGGGAATGGTAGGTGTGCTCTTTATCCATACTGTGGCGAGGTTTTCTCAAATTTAGAAAATTTTGGAAACCACATTGTATGTCAACTATACTCCAATTAAGCTGCTTATAAAAAGACATTAGAGGGACTGGAAGCACCACAACAGAGTTCATGCTTAGCATGCGTAAGGGCCTTGGTTCAGTCCTCAGCACTGACAAAACAAAACAAAAATAATTTTAAAAAACAAGATGCTATGAAATTATATTTGATTTGGGAAAGATACCAGAAATATTTCTTAGGAAAAATGGAAAGATTGGTTCCATGTGCCCAAAATAAAACTGCATAGATGTACCTAACATGACATCTGAGGGACAGAAATACTCATGACACCTAGTATCATGTTTTAATCAACTATTATATCAAATGAGATCTTACGTTGACAAATACTAAATAAACCAAAAGCATTAAAATTAACAGAGTGTTTAATGATGGAGAATAACAGAACTAAATTCAGGAGATGGTAGGAATGACGGATTAGATTTCTTAGAAAGGTTCTCGAAGGGAACCAAGCTAGCATTTGTTCAATGTTTCTCTCTAGACAATACTATCTTAGATGATTTCCATCCATCCTTCAACCCTTACAACAAAATTTCAAGGGATATTATTTTCACTTTCAATTTTATATAACAAAAGGAACATGGTCATAAATAAACATAGCCAATTCTGATTTCTCTGTTTTTTGTGGTTTTTTTTTTGGTAATACTGAAGTTTGAACTCAGGTCCTCAAACTTGCTTGGCTTATTGCTCAGCTAGTGCTCTGCCACTTAAGCCACACCCCCAGCTCTGTTTTTGTTTTTCTGATTCTGAAGATGGACTTTTGCAGACTTTTCTGCCTAGGAAAGCTTCAAACTGCAATGCTCTGTACTTAAACCTCCTGAATAGACACACAGCTTCTAACTTAATAAAAGAACCCCTCCCCATCCCTAAGACAGAATTAAGCATATGGTCACCCATCAAAAGTACTAAGGGAGGCTTTCGGTCATGGCATTTTTTTTAACCCTGGTAGAGCTCTGCATTAGGCTTTACCTATCACCAGGCTAGAATGAGGAAGTGGTGAGAATAAACCATTCGGACAATGCAGGTAGGGAAGACACCTTAGTGAATGGCAAAGAAACATGCTATGTTTGAATTCATTATAACCAAATAATTGTAAATGATGTATATATCTGATAAACCTCATAACTTATAAAATATTAGTATGCCTGGTAATTTTCTTTTATCACAGTTAACTTAACTCTCATTTTCTCAGAAATAAAGAACACTATAAAAAATTAGGAGAAGCCGGGCGCCCAAGGTTCACTCCTGTAATCCTAGCTACTCAGGAGGCTGAGATCTGAGGATTGAGGCTGAAAAGCCAGCCAGGGGAAGGAAAGTCCGTGAGATTCTTATCTCCAATAAACTACCAGAAAACCAGAAGTGGCACCGTGGCTCAAGTGATAGAGTGCTAGCCTTGAGCTGAAGAGCTGAGGGACAGCACCCACCCAGGCCTAGAGTTCAGGACCCACAACTGACCAAAAAAAAAAAAAAAAAAAAGAGAGAGAGAGAGAACTTTGTATAATAGTAAGCTAAATCCAATTTCAAAAAACTTCTCAATCATTTATCTTCTGTACCATTAGCCAAAAATTAAAAAGATAAAGTTAAATTAAGAAGGAAATGTACTGGGGCTGGGAAGGTGGCTCAGTGGTAGAGTGCTTGCCTTGCATGCATGAAGCCCTGGGTTCAATTCCTCAGTACTACATACACAGAAAAGGCCAGCACTGTTGCTCAAGTGGTAGAGTGCTAGCCTTGGAAGCTCAGGAACAGCGCCCACGCCCTGAGTTCAAGCCTCAGGACTGGCAAAACAAAAACAAAAAACAGTAACAACCACCCAAGGGTAATGTACAACCTTCTACCTATATGTTGGAACACATGGTGTATTGTGGTTTAAATTCATGGCTTTGCATTTTCTAGGCAGAAGTAACCATTTTCGCTTCATTGATTGTTTGAGATAGTGTCTCAAGTTTATGTCAGGCCAGGCTGGACCTAGAATCTCCTATTCATGTATGCCATGCAACTGGAATGACAGGTACATACCAACACGGCCCACCTTTTATTGGTTGAGATAGGGTCTCAGAACTTTTTGCCTAGACTGGTTTAGAATCGGGATCCTACCAATCTCTACCTACAGAATAACTAGGTTTACAACAGGTGTATGTCTCCATCTTCACCTTCGGTTAGAAAAATTTTAAAACTTAAAGTTCAACAGAATAAACTTAAAAAGAAAACAGAAAAGTAAACATTTACATAGAAATTTCAGAAAGAGAAAGCAAAGCTATGGCAGTAAAAATCACCAAAGCCAAAATCGACAAATTTACAAGGGTAACAAAAGATGAGAGATACAGTACCGAAAAAAATCCGTTTTTACAGGAAAATATCTCTGAAGCAATGAAGATTTTAATCAGCAGGAACAGCATTTTAAAATACCCCAAGATTGGGCTGGGAAGGTGGCTCAGTGGTAGAGCGCTTGCCTTGCATGCCTGAGGCCCTGGGTTCAATTCCTCAACACCACATAAGCAAAAAGAAAAGAGCTGGAAGTGGTGCTGTGGCTCAAGGGGTAGAGCACTATCCTTGAGCTGAAGAGCTGAGGGACAGCGCCCGGCCCAGAGTTCAGACCCCCCCCCAAAAAAAACAAAAAAAAACATACCCCAAGATGCATGTGTCCAATAGGCCTGGCTGTCAGCTGATGAGGCCATTAGGCATGAGGGCACTAACTTCACTAGTGACTCAGTCCAGATAATTTATATAAAGGACTAGTTAAGAGACTGGATCTAGCTAAAGAAGTAGGCCATTGGAGGTGCGCCTTTAAAGGGTACATGATATCACCAGACTATCTCTGCCTCTTGCCTACCATAAGGTAAACATCCTGTCACCTGCCCTAACCACCATGTTTGCATTTCCCCAGGTCCAAAGCAAGGGATCCAGGTCAATGTGGTTTGAATGTCTGAAACTGTGGAAACAAAAATCACTTATCCTAGTTTTTTACAGATATCTTGTCACAATGGAAAACTACCACAAAAAAACTAAATAAATACAAAATCTAGTGATAACTATTTCTTTAGAAGTAGTTTTAAAATCTCCCCAATTAGACACATAGATGGCAAGGTGGTACATGCAAAAGGTTACTAACAGTTATGTTTGCCATGGCAAAAGACCATAAACAACCCAAATACCCATCAAGACAAAACTGTGAAGGAATGCACTGGTCACAAAGAATGAAGAAACCCTCTACTACAAAGAGTGTCAAGACCCTTCTAAGACACAAGTTAATTCACCATGAAAATAGCAAGCTTAATACATTAATTTACATGAAAAGCGAGAGTCTCAAACACTGCTCAATCTTAACAATGAATAGAAATACAAAAGACAGACCTTAAAGAGATTTCTCACTGTAATTCTCCTCTTTGGAAGCATTAAGAAATCTGAAGTATGTGAAATTATTACTTATTAAAGATTATCCACCTAATTTAAAGTTAATACTTCATAGGCCCACACTGTTTAACAGGAGTACCAAACTTTAAAATTTAATGGTGCAAGGTTAAAGGGATTGTCTTCAAAACAAGTAATGAGATAAGACTGTCTGCTGACACTCTCCATTCATAATTTTTTTTTTGGGGGGGGGGCGTGGGGCTTGAACTCGGCCTGAGCACAGTTGTCCCTCAGCTCTTCAGCTCAAGGCTAGCAATCTACCACTTGAGCTACAGCACCACTTCGGGTTTTCTTGTGGTTTATTAGAGATAAGAGTTTCACGGACTTTCCTACCCAGGCTGGCTTTGAACCGCGATCCTCAGATCTCAGCCTCCTGAGTAGTTAGGATGACAGGCATGAGCCACTGGTGCCTGGCTTCCATTCATAATCTTCAAGATCTCCACAACATGCTATTCCAAAAAGCACAATGTGTAACAACGGGAATATTCTTGGGAGTGTTTCTGGGTCTGAGTTAAGGGTCTTGCCTGGGGCTTACCAAGTAAAACTCTTCAGCGCCTGAGCCCAGCCCCCAGCCCTTCTACTTTCACTATTTTTAACGCAGTCTTACACGGAGTGCCTCCTAACTGCCTAGAACGACAGACACATGCCACCACACCAACTTCTCATTTTTAAATGAGGTGGGGGTGGGGGGAGGATGAGGGTTTCATAAATGCTTTGCCTCACCTGGCCTGAAACCACAATCTTGTTTCAGTATCAACCTACTGACTAGCTGGGATTATGTGTGCTTGCTAATTTGGCAAGAATTGCAAATTTTGGACCTGGGGCCTAGGTGCTGTCCCTGAGCTTCGTTTGCTTAAGGCTAGAGCTCTACTAGTACTTGAGTCATAGCTCCACTTCTGGCTTTTTTACTAGTTTCTTAGAGATAAGAGTCTCATGAACTTTCCTGTCCAGCAAGAACTGGAAAAAATTTAAAGACAAAATAAACTGATAGAAAAAACTAATTCCCTAGATAAAAAGCCTGCTTATAAATTATGAGAAATGATTCGAGAACTTAAGAAGGTAGCTATACATATATAAAAATCAATTACATCTCTACACAAAATAGTGTTTTTATAATACTAATAAAAAATAGGCTGCTATGAATAAATTTAACAAAAGATTACATTTGTATAGGTCTTTCATAAAGGCAAAAAAGAAAAATATATCCTTATTTATGGATAAGAAAACTCTGTCAAAGCGTAAACAAATGCGTAAGTGGTACTCGCTAGACACTATGTTGAAAATGAACTATACAACTTGTGGAGTGAGGGGCTGGGAAGGTAGCTCAGTGGTAAAGCGCTTGCCTTGCATGTCTGAGACCCTGGGTTCGATTCCTCAGCACCACATAAGAAAAAAAAAAAGCTGGAAGTGGCGCTGTGGCTCAAGTGGTAGAGCGCTAGCCTTGAGCTGAAGAGCTGAGGGACAGCGCCCAGGCCCAGAGTTCAGGCCCCACAACCGGATCCAAAAAAAAAAACTTGTGGAGTGGAATAGGAGGGAAAAACAAGAAGAGTGAGAGAAGGGGTGGCACTGTCCAAAAAGAAATGCACTTATTACCTGACTTATGTAACTATAACCCTCTGTATATCACCTTGATAATAACAATTTACAGAAAGATGAAAACTTAAACACTGAAAAAGAAATAAAAATGTCCAAAAGTCATTTGAAGACTCAATATAATTTCAAACAAAATCCTCATACAAAATTTGAAAAATTAAGGAAAAGTGTAAGTGTATAAGAGCAGAGGCAGAAAAATAGCAAAGTTAGTCCTGAGAACAAAAAAAAAATCACACTACAAACCTGAATCTCTGAAACTACTGCAGGACAGAGTAGGAGAGACACTTGAACTAATAGGCACAGGAAGGAACTTCCTGAACAGAGTCCCAGGGTCACAACAAGTTGGAGAGAGACTCGACAAATGGGACTACCTTAAAATAAAAAGCTTCTGCACAGCTAAATCTATCGCAACTAAGCTAGAAAGACAACCAACTAATTGGGAAAAAATATTTACCAGCAATATATCAGACAAGGGGTTAACATCCTGTATATACAGGGAACTCAAGAAACTAATCCCTCCCAAACCTAACAAACCAATTACTAAATGGGCAAGGGAACTAAAGAGGGACTTCTCAAATGAAGAAATAAAAATGGCAAAGAAACACATGAGGAAATGTTCATCATCCCTGGTGGTGAAGGAAATGCAAATAAAGACAACCCTGAGATACCACCTTACCCCAGTCAGAATGTCCCACATCCACAAATCAGCCAACGACAAATGCTGGAGGGGATGTGGAGAAAGAGGAACCCTATTACACTGCTGGTGGGAATGTACACTTATACAACCACTTTGGAAAGCAGTCTGGAGGGTCCTTAGAAAGCTAAAGATTGACCTCCCTTACGACCCAGTCATACCACTTCTAGGCATATACCCTGAACAACAGGAACCAATATACAAGGACACGTGCACCTCCATGTTTATTGCAGCACTGTTCACAATAGCTAGGATATGGAAACAACCCAGATGCCCCACCACAGATGAATGGATCCAAAAATTGTGGTATCTATACACAATGGAATATTATGCAGCCATTAGAAATGACAAAATAATGGCATTTGCAGGGAAATGGATGGAGCTAGAAGGAATCATGTTGAGCGAAGTAAGCCAAGAGCGAAGAGACAAACGGTACATGGTCTCCCTGATAAGTGGATGATAAATCCAAAATGTTAGGTGATACGACAAAACTAACAGGACTTAAGAAACAAAGATCTCCTGCTCATCTGGTTGAACCACTACTAAATATCCCCATGCTGCTGATCACATGTATGGTGTATAACATGTGAACACTGTTATATATTACAGACTGTGATAGACAATTTGCTCTAGGAGAATGAACTTGTGACTTAGAAACTATGTAATCACTTAATCACAATAAAAAAAAAAGAACTTCGGGGAAGGGAGGGAGGGAGGGGATGGTAGGGGGAAAACAATGGAGGGGCTAACAATGTTCAAGAGGAAGTGTACTCATTACCTCACTCATGTAACTGTAACCCTCTGTATAGTATCTTTACAATAAAAAATTAAAAAAAAATCACACTACTAGATATTAAGATTTATAAAGGCAAACCAAACTGTGGGGTTAAGGCAGGTAATGCTAAATTGACCAAGAGGACAGAACAGAGAAACTTGTGCACATAAGGGAATTTCATGACATTATAAGTGATAGGGAAAAGTGTGAATAACTGAATAAATAATTATCTATATGGAAAACTCAGCAGGGAGAATGAATCCCTCCTATACACAATATAAGAAACAATTCTAGATGAGATAAAAACCTAAATATAAAGTGCAAAATGTTCAAAACTTAACTTCAAAGCAAGGGAGAGAGATGACATTAAAAAAAACTAGTATTATAAGAGATAAATTCAACTATATTTTTTAAAGTTCCTTCATCAAAAGTCACTATAAGGATATTGAAAGAATAACCTATAGAACGACAAAATTAGGTACAATACATATAACTTAAAATGTCTTCTAAAATACAGACTCAAGTTGTCATGTAGAAGTTAAACATCTATGAAACCACAGAAAAAATCCAAACAAACATATAGGTAGAAAAAAGACAACAAGGTTGGGAAGGTGGCTCAGTGGTAGAGCGCTTGCCTTGCATGCTCGAGGCCCTGGGTTGATTCCTCAGCACCACATAAGCAAAAAAGAAAAAAGCCGAAGTGGCGCTCTAGCTCAAGTGGTAGAGCGCTAGCCTTGAGCTGAAGAACTGAGGGACAGCACCCAGACCCAGAGTTCAGGACCCAGGACCGGACCCCACCCCCCCCCAAAAAAAGACAACAAATGTCCTAATATGAAGAGCTCAATAAACAGCTGCTTAGTAAAAATAAAACCAGTAAATAGCTAGCAAGACTCAACATCCTAAACTGTCAACTATCCTGATTTTACCTAGACAGACAACTGATATAATTTCAATGAAAATGCCAACATGTTTTATAGGATTTAACCACATAAGGCTAAAAATGTAAAAGAAAAGCCAACAGGGCTAGAATGGTACAGGCACTTATGAAGCTGATGAAGCATATAGACTCTTTACCGGATTTTAGAACTGATAAAAATGTGCTCTTACTATACCTTGGATTGTTCAACCTACATAAACCAGGTGAAATCTGCTAAAGATGTGGTAAGGTTTTAATCACAAAATGTAGACACAAATATGCAGAAAGCAAAATCTACAGTAGAAACATGTACAATATATACTGCCTAACAGAAACATTAAAATGGGTAGCTATTATAATTTATCCGCAAACCACAAATTAAGGCAAAGTGATTGCTTCCTATGACTTCATCCCAGCATGCCTTTGCTTAAAACAAAAGGGGGGGGGGGCTGGGAAGGTGGCTCAGTGGTAGAGCACTTGCCTTGCATGCATGAGGCCCTGGGTTTGATTCCTCAGCACCACATAAGCAGAAAAAGCTGGAAGTGGCCCTGTGGCTCAAGTGGTAGAGCACTAGCCTTGAGCTGAAGAGCTGAGGCACAGCGCCCAGGCCCAAAGTTCAGGCCTCATGACTAGCAAATAAAAAATAAATAAACACTGGAGTTATGACTCAAAGAGGTAGAGCCTCAATCATAAGCTAAAAATCTAAGTAAGACCACAAGGCCCTAAGTTCAAGCCGACTACTAGCATAAATACACCACACACACACACACACACACATGCTAATATAAAAATTTACACTGTTACTAACTACAAAGGCTTTTATAAATTTTAAAAAAAATCCCCTAAGAAATTTATCTCAGATAACTACTTCCTTCAAATTCACTTACAGAACAAAGGGCCTACAGAAAAATTGAAGTTTATAAAGTGTGGTTTAACTGATAATAAACTGACTAATGACTATAGTACCCTTCAATAGTTGAGTTGAACCTACAGTGCACACTTTCAAAAGAAGTAAAACTGATAGTGGAAAAAAAATATTATCTCTAAGGTGAAGGAGGGTTTCCTTAAATGTGTGTGTGCATGTGTGTGTATACAATCATTACAGCAAATTAACATGATAGTGGTGATTCTCCCCAAATACCTTTGAGAGAGCTGCTTCTTAACAATGAGTCAAGTAATAAAACGCTGAGTGTCTACATGTCTTTCATACACATTCTTCTCTTCCAGGCCTGAGCCTGTGGACTTCTCTCCCAGGCTGTGACAACAGTCTCCTGACTAGTTTCAAGTAGGCCACAATGACAACAAAGCTTTAAACAGCAGGTTGATGTCACAAATTAAAACAAATGCTACCCTATGCGTGTTTCAGATCAAGATATAACATAATTAAACTGGATGTACGTAGTACTGACTGGGTGGTCAGTTCATAGCTAAGTGCTCTGACTACAACATCTGCCACTACTCTTAAGTGTTTCTTTATCCTCATCACACCTCAAAGAACCTTTTCAGGCTGCTTCTGTTGATAGTCATAGAGAAGAAACGTGTTCCTTTTAAAATGCTGTGCTTTCCCTCATCTGCCATTTCCTATGATCCTTTAAGATCCCATCCATTCAAGAATTACCTCTTCCAGAAGTCCTCTTACAATTATGCATCTTCTCTCTGTCTATAAAACACTTTCAGCAGTACTTTTTAATTCCATTACATTAATTGTTTAGGTTAGTGTTTCTGACACCTTCTTAAAGGAAAGGCATTTTTTTTGTCCTCAGTTTTGTACAGTAACAACACTAATCAATCATAAATGCTTGTTAAATGACCACAGGAACAAATCAATCTAACCCTATATATGTACATATATAGAATGTACTTTTGCAAAATTTTATATTACTTACCAAATTTTAGTGCTGCAAGGATTCAACATATAAAGGTCCATATTTTCTATAAGAATAGCAGATGTACTCTATTTTTTAAAAGGCAAAAGGAGTTTATTACTGAAGGAAAAATAATGAGAAAATACTTATTTAAACCCTAATGTCTTCTAGGATTTCTAATTTTAGATCTTAGAATATATCAAAGACTGAATGAATACCCGTTTGAGGGGGGGGGGGAGGAGTATATAAGTGGCTAAATTTGCTAGTAAGCCTACAGCTTTCTACTATCCTTATAATAACCCATTTAAAACTCAAAGCTTGGACAGGTGCTATGGCTCATGCCTATAATCCTAGCTTCTCAGTATATATAAATTGGGAGGCTAGTCTGGGCAAAAAGTTCCCAAGACCCCTGGATTCAAGAGTTGAGTATAGTAGAATAGAACTAACAACCCAGCTCCACAGGAGGCTGAGATGAGGAGGATCAAAGTTCCAGACCAGCCTGGACAAAACCTACACAAGACCCCTTTCAACAGGAAAAAAAATTAGAAAATAAAAAAAGCTAGGTATATGACTTATGGTGTAATGCTGTAATGCGCAGATAGGCTGGTCTAGGCCAGCATTGGTAAAAAACAAGACCTGCTTTAAAAAATAATCACAGCCAGAGAGCTGTGTCAGAGACATGGCTCAAATGACACAGGGCCAGCTTATCAGACTCAAAGCCCTACATTGAGATCCAGAAAAAGAAACAAGACAAAAAACCCTCAAACCTCAATGTCTGAAGCTGGGCACCTATAATTCTAACTACTCAAGAGACAGAGGCAGAACGATCACAAGTTCAAGACCTGGGAAAAGTTAGCAAAGACCTATCACAAAACACAAAGGGCTGAGACATAGCTCAAAGAGTAAAGCAGCAAATATGAGGTAGGTTCAATCCCAGAAATGAACAACAACAAAAAAAAAACTCACTGTTTAAATGTCTATAACCATAAAGGAAAAATAATTTTTCATTAATAATTTTATTTTTAAAATTTCACACAGGTTTTAAAAGCTAACTAGAATACAAAGTATCAACTAAAACGTCATACAATAAAATGTATGGAAAGGCACACTCCAGCATTTATTAGTGAATTAGAATAATAATATTAAAGTACAATTCCTAGGTAAATTAACGTCTATAGTACAAAACCTACATATATATTATATATAGCATTTTAGGCATGTATTTATTATTATATTATATATTACATGTATGCTTATTACATGTATATTATACACAGATATACACATGTCTTCTAAATTTAAGTATTTTATATTTAAGTACCTTGGCTTCTGGATTAGCGGCCAATATTTTGGCACCACATTCTACTGAGGCGTAATTATTCCGATTTTTCTGGACCTTTTTGGTGGCATGTGGACCTCCATTAGAAGAAGGGTGCAATGACTGACCTGCAGACAAACCTTATTATAAACATACAGATGATGATTATGATTGAAAATACCCCCAGTAATACAATGATCTGAAAACAAGATGCCTTCTAAAGATGCCTAAGAAAATAGTTTAAAAGTACTTAAGACATTCAAAATGGTTTGCTTCAAAAGTAACCCCAACAAATAAATGCACTTCAAAATTCTGCAGTAACTCATGTAGGTAGACTGAAATAGAACATGGCTAGCAGGCTAACAGGCTGTTCTACTTCTAACCCCAACACGAATTCTTAATTCAGATTTATTCTACAGAAGTAAAAAGAAAATGTAATACTTGGATCTAACTGTATCTATAGTCAAAGCTTTCTGACTCAGAACTCTGCATGCTTCAATTTTCTTCCTATAAATTTTTAACAAAAATCACCTCTGCTTCATTGTTCTTTAGCTTGTTAATGATATGCAAGAACAGTTTTTACTACAATTAAAGCTGCACGTAATGACACAACAGCAGATAATATGAGTAATCAGCAGCAAGTTCATAAACTTCTTTTGAAAAGCTTTCAAATATTTTTTTATTTTACCAATTAAAAAGACATACGGATATCTAAACTACCCCCTTAAATATTTTTTAAAAAACAGACTCCTAATGCCTCCTTACTTTTTTCTTTTTCTACTTCCATAACCTTCTTTTTCCACTCATCAAATGTTGGGATATCTTCTGGATCTTTGGGACCTGCTACAGATGAAGGGTCAGTTTCTCCTGGTTTTGTATAATCAGAACTCTGAATGAAATGCAAAAAAAAAAAAAAAACCTTCAAACTTTAAAGAATATAGATTAATAGTAAATATAAATATTTCTGCCAAGGGGCTGGGAAGGTGGCTCAGAGTGCTTGCCTT
The DNA here is from genome assembly GCF_000151885.1 of Dipodomys ordii. Classification (NCBI taxonomy): domain Eukaryota; kingdom Metazoa; phylum Chordata; class Mammalia; order Rodentia; family Heteromyidae; genus Dipodomys; species Dipodomys ordii. Next base: position 18,537,587 of record NW_012267243.1, on the reverse strand, counting down.
ACATGCCTAGGCTCTGGGTTTGATTCCTCAGCACCACATAAGCAAAAAGAAAAAAAAGCCAGAAGTGGCACTGTGGCTCAAGTGGAGCGCTAGCCTTGAGCTGAAAAGTTGAGGGACAGCACCCAGGCCCAGTTTTCAAGCCCCACAACGAGACTGCCAAGTTAAATGAAAGTCAAATTGCATAATCAATTGATACCACTTTGAAAAGTTTTTATTGTTTATTTATTTACATACTTATTGCTGGTCCTGGGGCTTGAACTCAAGGCCTGGGCACTGGCTCTGAGCCTCTTTGTATTCAAGGCTACTGTTCTACCACTTGAGCCACAGCACCACTTCTGGTTCTAAGTAGTCTATTAGATATAAGAATTTCACAGGGGCTGGGAAGGTGGCTCAGTGGTAGAGCACTTGCCTTGCATGCCTGAGGCCCTGGGTTCGATTCCTCAGCACCACATAAGCAAAAAGAAAAAAGCCGGATGTGGCGCTGTGGCTCAAGTGGTAGAGCACTAGGCTTTAGCTGAAATGCTGAGGGACAGTGCCCAGGCCCAGAGTTCAGGCCCCACGACCGGACCAAAAAAAAAAGAATTTCACATACTTTCCTGACCAGACTGGTTTCCAAAAGTGATCCTCAGATCTCAGCCTTGTGAGCGGCTAGGATTTGTTATGGGCACCAGCTACCCGCAACTGGAAATATTTAAGGGGGGGGGGAGGAACGGGGGACAGGGTATGTGTGTGTGTGTGTCACGAGGCTTGAATTTGGGGCCTGGTGTGTGTGTGTGTGTGTGTCATGAGGCTTGAATTTGGGGCCTGGGCACTGTCCCTGAGCTCTTCAGCTCAAGGCTAGCACTCCACTTGAGCCACAGTGCCACTTCCGGCTTTTTCTATGTATGTAGTCCAGATTTCCAGCCCCATTTAAGAACAATTTTATAATTTTAAATAAAGTTCCACTTTATTTAAAAGCACAATTTGGGGGCTGAGAATGTGGCTTAGTGGTAGAGTGCCTGCCTTGCATGCATGAAGCCCCAAGTTTGATTCCTCAGTACCACATAAATAGAAAAAGCCAAAGTAGTGCTGTGGCTCAAGTGGTAGAGTGCTAGACTTGAGGCAAAAGGAGCTCATGGACAGTACCCAGGCCCCTGAGGTCAAGCCTCAGGAAGAAAGGAAGAAAGAAAGAAAGGAAAGAAGGAAGCAAGGGAGGGAGGAAGGGAGGGAGGAAATGTATATTCCTCAGTATCTAAATCATAAAATTTATTTTCTGAGGATCACAGTTCAGAAGCCAGCACTGGCAGAAGAGTCAGTTAAGATTCTTTTTTTTTGGTCAGTCGTGGGGCCTGAACTCTGGGCACTCCCCCTCAGCTCTTCAGCTGAAGGCTAGCACACAACCACTTGAGCCACAGCACCACTTTCTGAGTGGTTTATTGGAGATGTGAGTCTCACAGACTTTCCTGCCTAGGCTGGCTTTGAACTGCAATCCTCAGATCTCCTGAGTAACTAGGATGACAGGCCTGAGCCACCACATCTGGCCAGGTAAGATTCTTATCTCCAACAATTAAACCACAGAAAAGGCTGGAAGTGGAGCTCTGGCTCAAATGGTAGAGTGGTAGCCTTGAGCAAAGCAAACTCAGAGACAGCACCCTAAATTCAAGCCCCAGGACCAGCACATGCACACAGACACAGACTATAGACACACACAAATATGGATGTGATGCCCAGAATATTGAGCTACGCTTTGACCCCATTTATTTGTTTTTAACTTCATGAAAAGATCCTCATCTCTTCTACTTAGTTCTACTTCTTGCCTGAGAGTACCCTAACAACTGCCGTGTTCAACATTCCTTTGGGAAATTCTATACTGGCCTCCACGTGAAGTCCTGACCTCTATGTGAAGTCCAAGTAGAATTCATAAGGAAAAAAGAAAATAAAATTGATCCACTGTGGTAATAATCCTGTCTGTACTGCAAGAATAACATTCCAAAACAAGCTGATCTACCTATATTTTGCACGTAGGTAAAAGTATATGTAATGTCTGTTTACTACCTCAACTTCCAAATTTTATGACAAATATGGTTAGTAAAGACACTAATAACAAAAGTATATTACATATGAAGTAGAGTATAGTGCAAGTCGTATACTAACCTCATTTTTTAAATTATCTGAAGCATTCACCGCAGATTTTGGATCATCTCCATCTTGTTTACTTGCCGAAACTTTTGATTCAAATTCTGATTTTGTTATCTTTCCTTTGCCATGTGAAGATGACACATTCTCTATATGCTGGCCAACAAGGCTATTCAAAACCCAAAATACATATTAAAATACAAAATACAACTTTAGCTAGATACCAAGTTTTGTTTTACCCCTCAGGACCTCAAGCTTGCTAGACAAGTACTCACTCTATCACTGGAGTCATGACCCAGCCCTTTCTGCTCTAGTTTGCTTTCTTTAGAGAAGGGTCTTGCTATGTTTTAGCTTGGGCTGGCCTAGAACTGTCATCCTCCTATCCCTGCTTCCCAAGTAGCTGACATTACAGATAACAAATTTTAAACACTCAAAACTATGGCAACTACCATGTACAAAAGAACGGATCAATTACTTTCAGTCATAAAGTAGAAAGTACGCACTTTATGCACTTCAGTTATTACAGAATTACACCACACGCAATTCTAATGGTGGAAGAGCTAAGGCAGGAGAATTTCAAGCTGAAGGTCAGCCTGGGCAACACAGACAAATCTGTCTTGAAAATATAAACACGTGCCCCACACACATACATAAACCAATGAGAACTCACCTTTCCGGTGGACTTACAAATGAAGGCGGCCCAACTGAAGCGTCTGCATCAAGGGCCTCACCAACATCACAATCCGTTTCAGATTGTTCAGATTCACTTGGCTTATCTAGTGGTAGAGTACCAGATTTCTCTATTTCACTAAAGATGAAACAAACAAAAAAGACCATGTGGTCATTTAGAGAACATAATGTAAGTTGGAGATGTTACTCATGATTTCAGAAACAATCTAAGCCTAAGAAAAAATAGTTCTGCAAAATGTTTTCACGGTGGTCCCTGCCTGTAATCCCAGCACTCATGAGGCTGGAGCAAGAAAGTTTGAAAGTTCAAGACCTTGCCCAGACTACTTCTTTTAAGTCAACTGCTGACTATACACTTGTCTTTTAAAAACTTTCCAAAATTTTAAAACATGTTATTTGGTTACGTTTTTGGTTTTGTTTTTTTAGAAAACTAAATTTAGTGGAGGATTGCTTTGGCTATTCAAAGGTGGTGTCTTTTATGTTTCTATTTGAGTTTTAAGATTCATTTTTCTATTCTGTGAAGGATGACGCTGGGATTTTAACCACTGCTTGAACAATTTATGCTAATAAACTTTTTAGAATTCTTTAAAGCTATTCTAAATGCACCATTCCCAATATTAAATTTCTGTCAGCTAATACGTTAATTCTTCCAATCTACAGCAGCAAAAACCACCTAGTATCTCAATACAGCTCACTGAAGTTCTAAAGCATTTTTAGAATTCCACTTTAAATCAAGACATGGCATTTTGCTTTGTTTTTTGGAATATTGATAGAGTACATAACTCATTTTCTAAAGCAAATTAACTTAAGCTTCATTTTGAGCACTCAGTATGTTTCAAGAAGACAAAGACACACTATGAAGGGAATACCAGTAATACTTATTGGAAATACATAACTTGGAATTTGTATTTTATATAACTATAGACTGTTTCCCTAAGTACAATCTCATGTTGCTTATACTATATAAAAAGTGTAATCCTAGCCTGTAATCCTAGCTACTCAGGAGGCTGCGATCTGAGGATTGAAGCCAACCTGGGCAGAAAAGTCCCTGTGAGATTCTGATCTCCAATTAACCACTCAAAAACTGGAAGTGGTGCTGTAGCTCCAAGTGGTAGAGCACTTGCCTTGAGACAAAGAGCTTAGGGACAGCACCCAGGCCCTAAGTTCAAGCCCTATGACCAACAAAAAAAGATTTCATGGCTGAGATCTAACCAACTACATTAAGCAACCAAGTAAATAAATCCATTTGAAGTTAATTATATCCAAAACCTAACACATATATACACAATATACAGGCATTAAATTACCTAGTTAAGTTTATGCTATGTAGGCTAATCAAATTTGAGTATTAAACTGCCTTGCAGAGAGGAATGGGTAGTAATACAGTCATGATATTGTACATACATGAAGAGAGAACTAGGTAACTTGAGGGAATGGTGTGGGATAGATGGGAGAGGAAAAGATGGGAGCGTTGACATGACATGCTGAACTGAAACACCATGCACCACCACTTAGAGACAATTAAATTTAATTTAAAAAAAATTTAAAAACTTCCCTACCATTTAGAAGTTCTCCCCTCCCCCTCGTACACTTTTCAGCAACTTACTCAAGCTTTGAGATCTGAGTGGTTTCTGAGGTAGATGAGCTATTTTCAGTATTTTCGTTGCTCACAACTGTATTGGAAGAATCTTCATGTAAATCAACTGTATGGAGTGTCTCAACCACAGACGGGCTTAACTTTTCTGACTCTGTATGCTGTATTAAAAAACTCCAGTTACATTACATGTTAAGATTAATCAATTATCTCAACTGAACAAAAGTTTCTAGAAAGCTAAAAAGTAACCATAAAAAGAATGTTTAACTGCTGTGGGTTTAACTCAGTAAACAAAGTACTCGCCTAGCATGCACAGACTGGCCCTTGGTTTGATCCCCAATATCACAGGAAAAAAAAAAAAGAATGGTCAATATAAAACATGTATTAAAAAGAATCCTTTCTTCCAGCATTACCATCTTAACAAATACATTTCATGGTGCTGTGGCTCAGGTGGTAGAGCGCTCGCCTTGAACTGAAGAGCTCAGGGACAGCACCCAGGCCCAGAGTTCAAGCCCCACAACAAAAAAATAAATTAAAATAAATTTAAAAATACATTTCATATTAAAATACAAGCTCTGTACATTTCATTCAACACTTAACAGAGCTCGTCTCTGTCTCCTTCCCTAGTTCCTACTTTGTATGAGAACTTTAGATATTTCGGTGACTACAATTAATAAACACTAGTAGCAACTAAGAAATCCTATACAAATGTAAAAATACAACCCAGTCATCAACCCTAAAGTGTTTAGAAAATGGGCTGGGAAGGTGGCTCAGTGGTAGAGCGCTTGCCTTGCATGCCTGAGGCCCTGGGTTTGATTACTCAGCACCACATAAGCAAAAAGAAAAAAGCCGGAAGTGGCACTGTGGCTCAAGTGGTAGAGCACTAGCCTTGAGCTGAAGAGCTGAGGGACAGCGCCCAGGCCCAGAGTTCAGGCCCCATGACCGGACCCCCCCCCCAAAAAAAAACAATAAACAATACAAAATATGTACAAGTAGTACACTAACAAAACACACAATTCTTGGTGCTCCCTCAGTGTCTTAATACCCTGGGGTCCATCCAGGCCTGCCCTGCCCTATAACAGAAATCTCTATTGACCACCTATTCGCATGGGAAGCCTCTATCAACATATCTTTCCTATACCCACTCTAAATATAGTCAGTCATTTCCCTTGCTCTATCCTTCCGCTGCTCACTGTACAAACGGGCTTTTTATCACAGCACTGTAACTTCTCAATTACTGGTTTCTGTCTTCTCATCTTTATACTACCAATACTTTAGTTAAATCAGGACCATGAGCTTTGGACCTTCGTATTCCCAGCATCAAGTGCAGTACACAAAATTTGGCATGTATTTTATACTCAACAGTAAGTCTCAATATAGACTGGGCTGTGAGGCAAGTACTCAATATCCACATGTGGGTCTTGGCTACTCTAGGAGCCAGCACAGCTACAGAAGACACACTGAATGTTTCAAAGTCCTGAGTAAGCCTCGACCAAGATACAAGTCTAGAAAATGAGTAATGGCAGGACTCTTCAGGATATTTATATGATTTTAAGGGCTATAGACATCACTTTTTCTTACCTCTATGTATGAGATATTTTACTAGTACCTTTCAAAATCCAACAAAATGAAATGCGATTAACAAACCTGAGCTATCTGAAAATCTGAAGAGCTATTACAATGAACCAAAAGGGAACATAAGAATAAATTTGACCTCATACCTAAGAATTTACTTCAAAGAGAATTATCTCATTTATTACTAAATCTGTAGCTTTATATTTTCTCAAAAGCAATATTATTGCCAAGTAAATACTTTTAAGTCCCAAAGGCATTCTATTAACTTGTGAAGGACTTTGGAACGGTCTGTTACTAAAAAGCAAAGCAACATAGCTTACTTGTGCATCCACAATGTAGTCATCTCTTAATTTATTTTCTTGAAGAGTAGGTAAATGTGAACCCGATTTTCCCGATAATTCAGCATTACTAAGTCCCTCACTTTCATCCTATATTGCAACAAAGGAAAAAAACATGAAATTGTTTTACAAAAGTCTTAAAAAAATATTAAAGCCCATATCTTTCTATATATAAAATCAAACACGTGTGATATGTATTAAAATGTATAATACAGAGAGTTGAAGAACTTAATTTGATTGGTAATAAGCACGTTAGTCCTGCCATGGCGCACTATGGGTCTTCTGAGTAACTGGCTCACGCCAGTGATGCTAACTACTCAAAAGGTGAGGCTCCAAAAGGGACAAAAACCTCAGCAACCCACATCTCAACCAGTAAAAGCTGGGCACAATAATGCATGTTTGTCATCCCAGCTACACAGGAAATACAAATAGGCTGGCCTACGCATAAAAATAACAAAAGGAGAAAGGACTGACACCTGGCTCCCGTGGCAGTGTCTGCCTGGCAGGTGCAAGGCCTCTTCAAACCTATTATCACTAAAATTAAAAAAAAAAAAGTCCTTTACTACATATTTAACAGATGAACAAAATTTCTGTTTTGACACTAATTCACATTTAAGTTAGATTTCTTTATGTCTTTTTAAATGTCTTCTAGAATGTAAGGTTCACAAAAGTAAAGTTCATATTTATCTAAAGCTATGTAGCACATAGAAGGTATTCAAATGTTTGTTGAAGACAGTTTTCCCCATGTAATACTTCTGTTTAAATTCATTTCTACATTTTGTCTTCAAACATCTCACCAAGAAGTGAATAGATTTTTAAGTTGTACAAAAATTACAATACTTTTGAGAAAAATTTAGCAATCCTTTAAAGTTTTACAAATTATATTCAATGTAAATAAAAACATGTAATCCAACCAGCACCAGTACCTAACACCTAGTTACTCAGAAAGCTGTGATCTGAGCACTGCAGCTCAAAGCTATCCTGGACAGACAATTCCCCGAGATTCTTATCATCAACCAACCTGCAAAAAAGAAGAAGTAGTGGAATGGCTCATGCCAATGTTGAGAAGAAAAAGCTGAGTGTGAAAACAAGATCCTTAGTTTAAGTGTCAGGACCAGACTAAACATAATAATAATAATAATCCAGTCCAGGGGGCTGGGAAGGTAGCTCAGTGGAAGAGCGCTTGTCTTGCATGCATGAGGCACTGGGTTCGATTCCTCAACACCACATAAGCAAAAAAAAAAAAAAACAGCCAGAAGTAGTGCTGAGACTAAAGTGGTAGGGCGCTAGCCTTGAGCTGAAGAGCTGAGGGACAGTGCCCAGGCCCAGAGTTCAGGCCCACGACAACACCCCCACCTCCCCCCCACCCCCGCTAAAAAAAAATCCACTCCAAATACCATGCCAAAACATACCAAGCATGTAAATGTTTATACACCTGTGCACTGCACATATACACACACTTCAACAGAAAAGACTGAAAAAGACCATCAATAAGGAAATAATAAATCATAGTCTATCTATATAATAGAACAAAAAAAGGAGATATTAGAAATATCACTAGAAGAGTGGGATTACAAGTTTTGTGACATTTTAATGGAAATGAAGTTATTAATTTGTAAACATAAATGTGTATCTTTCCACAGAAAAATACCTGAATATTTTCTCCAAAATACACTAAGGTTCTTTTAGGGATGAATAACATATAAATATGAATATTTTTGTAGTCATACGTATTACTTTTATGTTTTAAAATAAATACACTGAAGTCAGACAGCAGCTAAATTTAGCCAATTTTCACCTTTCATCATTTAAAATGGTAAAATAATGATGTTGAGATTATTAAGTTTTGGGGGGGTTCTATGTATTCACTGTACTAAATTATACAGAACAAACTACAAAGCCACCAGCTGCAAATTCTACTTATAGTAATCAATCAGTTCTAAGTGTAACTTGTAAGAGGAGCTTTTTTTAAGCCATATTTTAAGTATTTAGAATATTTTAGAGCATTATTTATTTCTTTGAACATGCATTATTTTCTCTTTGCTGACTAAAGATGTTTGCAAAATTCTACATACAAGCAACAAGTATGTATTTCTAAACTATCTTACTTATACAAGCAAATGCCTTGTAGTATAGCAAGGAAAAATATAAATATCTGCCAAAAGTTGTAGCATATTACTTTCATTCTAAATGTTTTAAGACAGTTTTTAAAAAGCTGACACACAAATTACAATGTCTACATTAGGTACCTTTGTCAGGAACTGTACATCTTCATTTTCTAATGCACAATTATCATCTTGAGAGTAATATGATGCTGAAGCTGAAGAACTCTCTTTACAACACACGTGCCAACTGGGAAGCCTATGAACACACACCACCAGCAATGTCAACAAAACAAGAGAAAAGAATAAGCTGTTCAGTCAGCATAGTCCCAATTATGAGCAAGAACTTCAGACCATAAAAAAATACATTCCCATCCTACCATACTTATAAGAAACATAGTAAGAAATGTAAACTGGGTGCTGGTGGCTCAAACCTGTAATCCTAGCTACTCAGGAGGCTGAGATCTGATGACTGAAGTTCAAAGTCAGCTGAGGCAGAAAAGACCCTTATTTCCAATTAACCACCAGAAAACCAGAAGTGACACTGTGGCTCCAAGTGGTAGAGTGCTAGCCTTGAGTGAAAAAGCTCAGGGATAGCACCCAGGCCCTGAGTTCAAGTCCCACAACCCACAAAAAATAAAATAAGAAAGGAAAAGAAATGTAATATTCTAAGAAAATATAAAGTCTTATGAGTACTCCAAGTAAAACATTATGAATTCTAAGAAAGTATAACAGGAAAAACCACAGCAGCAGTATCTGATAATTATCATTATTACCAAATATAGAACACAGAAAGCTTTCAAAATCTATACGAATTACAACAGAACTATATGAGCAGTACACAATAAAAAGAATCAGAATCCAATCAACTGCAGTATAGTAACAGTTAAAACTGATGTTAATACAATTATATTTGAGCCAAGTACCAATGGCTCATGTCTACTCAGAAGATTTGAGGACTGGAGTCCAAAGCCAGCCTGGGAAGACAAACCTCAAACATTCTTATCTCCAATTAATCAGAAAAAAAAAAAAGTGGAACAGATAACTCGGCTCAAGCAATAGAGTGCCTGCCATGAAGAGCAAGAGGCCTTGAGTCCGAGCTCTAGTACTAGCACTACAAATAAGTAGGTATAAATAAGAAATTAACCACATAAATAATTATCAGCTATTCTGGAGGCTGAGATCAAGAGGATCACGGGGTTTTATTTTTTTTGGGGGGGGGGGTCCGATCGTGGGGCCTGAACTCTGGGCCTGAGTGCTGTCCCTCAGCTCTTCAGCTCAAGGCTAGCGCTCTACCACTTGAGCCACAGCACCACTTGCAGCTTTGCTTATGTGGTGCTGAGGAATCGAACCCAGGGCCTCATGCATGCAAGGCAAGCGCTTTACCCCTGAGCCACCTTCCCAGCCCCGAGATCACCGTTTACGGCAAGCCCTAGCAAAAAGTTCATGAGACCCTATCTCAACAAATAAAAAGTTGGGGGCAGACAATGGTGTGTACCAGTCACCCCAACTACATGTGCAGTGTAAAAAGGAGGATCATGAGTAATCATGAAGTGTAAATAGGATGATCAGGCCAAAAAGCAAGATATCTGGGTAAAAGATGAAACACTAATCAAAGCATAACAAAAAGAAAACCACTTACATTTTAGTCACAGTTCTCCCACTTAGTTTTATTCTTGAACAAATTTTAAAACTTGTATGCCTCAACACTAACATTGGAAAAAGAAATTATGGGGAAATGGAATAAATGCATGCACTTACTATGTCTTAGCCTGGCACAGAATGTACACTGAAGTGTTGTCAGCCCAAAGCTTTTCAATTTTCTCATTTTCTACTTAGTATTCAACCTCTACAATCTACTTTCTGCACACATTACACCTCTGTACCAATACAGTATGTTAACATTTAGCACTTCTGGCTTCCCACAGAATGCGGTGCCTCTGAGCATGGCTTCTTCCTGAAGGCCTCTTCTTTCTTTGGCTTCTTCCTGAGGGCCTCTTCTTTCTTTGGTTTGCACATTATATGACTCCTCCTATCCCTAGGGCTCCCTTCAAGTCTCTTTAAGACATGCTCATTTTTGCTCACTATTTAAATCCTGGTGCTCCTCATGTTCTGTTCTGAGTCCTGCCTTTATGATCTAAGTGGGAGACTTCATTTCTCATAGTTTTTAGCTGGTGGCTACAAAAACTTTTATTTTTTAGTCCTGTTTTCTCCTGACTGGTCCATTCCTTCATACACCTGAATGTTTTCAATGAATAAATCTTATTTAGAGGTTTCCCTTTAAAAGCTGGATTTCTCTTCCTTCATCTTCCAAGACATCTCCAAAATTAAATCCAGAATGGAACCGTCTTTTTCCAAGTCTCTTCCCCTATAGGCTTGTCCCTACTGTGTACTACTGTTCTCTGTGCAATCCTCAACTGAGAAACTTGAACAATCTGTGCCTACTCCTTTGCCTTCGCCCTCCCTTCACTATTTGGTGTTTATTTTACTTAAAATTCCTTCAACCCATTTTTGAAATCCCACTATGACTTAGGGAAAACCATTACCTGTGAGCAACCAACAGTCCTCCCTAATTCCTATCTTGTTACCTCTGTAAACCAATCCTTCACAATACTGCCAAAAATCTAACACCAAATTAACAGACCCTCACTTCTTTGACAAAACTCAAGCTTATCTCCATATACTTAAAACCCACTCACACTCTGCTAGTAAGTCTTCAGCTTTGTATTTCTTGCCATTTTATCTCACCTCATGCTTCAGTGATAGAGATTTCTACCCCCGGTTCTTCAGCAAACTCTGTAGTCTTGTACCCCCTTCCAACAATGTTCTTTTTCTGCTCCCATTTCTTTTTATCCAAAATGTCCCTAAATTGTTATCATTCTTTTTTCTAGTTGAGAATTGAGACTGTTCATTTCTACATGCTAGAGGTTGGTGGTCTGTCTCTAAATTCTCATAGCCATTTAGGAATCTCTATCTGAATACTTACTATACACTGAAATTAACTGCTTACTTTTGTTTCTCACAAAACAGTGAGCATCTCCAGGGTAAAAAACTAACTGCCCTGTCATCAGCATGTGGCACACTGATTACTTTTCCTGTGACTACGGTCTGAAACAGCTTTTGGTAAGTGAGAGCTCAGTGAGAAGACTTCGTGGTCAAAGAATTGAACTGGGCAATGCAGGTTTGCATTGTAAGTGTAAGATCTAATTCCTACTACAGAAATATAGTGCCAGCAAGTTATTTAAATGCTCAGACATTTGACAAAAACACAGAAGTTGGGCTGGGAAGGTGGCTCAGTGGTAGAGCACTTGCCTTGCATGCCTGAGGCCCTGGGTTCAATTCCTCAGCACCACATAAGCAAAAAGAAAAAAGCCGGAAGTGGCGCTGTAGCTCAAGTGGTAGAGCGCTAGTCTTGAGCTGAAGAGCTGAGGGACAGTGCCCAGGCCCAGAGTTCAGGCCCCACGACTGGACCCCCCCCCCAAAAAAAAAACCACACATAGAAGTTCCACTAAGTATTGACAGACTTGTGAGAAACAGGTGAATAATATGGATGTCAAAGCCAATTTGAACAAAAATGGCAAGCAAATGAAACAAAATAATCATTGTACTTCCAATACATTTGCTCAATGGTATACTACGTTTTTTTTTTCTGCATCATGTTATACTAAAGAAAGGTGTTTTTCTTAATCTAGCATCAGTTTGGGGCTTTAAAAAAAAAAGTACGCAGATACAAACTCTGGGCTCATGTTTGCTCAGCTGGCAGTTTACCACTTGGGCCAAACCTCCAGCTCTTTTTTTTTTCTATGTAGTATGGTTGATCTTGAGCCCATAGAGTGCAAGCTGGCCCGAGATTTCTCCAAGTTCACATTTCTTTGCCTTTAATTCTTACAGGTCCAATGGCAGGGAACAAAAGACATGCCTTTGTAGAGGGTTCCAGCTCTACTTACAGACTTTCTGCGCAGGCTAACCCTGAACTACCATCCTCCCGTTCCCAGCCTCCTGAGTACATAAGATTACAATCATGAGCCACTGACATTTTTTAAGTTGATTTTTTTCCTGCTTTGGCTGTCTATTACTATGCAGCAGCACATTGCCACCTTTTTTTTTTCTTTTTTTCTTTTTTTTGGTCAGTTGTGGGGCCTGAACTCTGGGCCTGGCGCTGTCCCTCAGCTCTTCAGCTCAAGGCTATCTCTCTACCACTTGAGCCACAGTGCCACTTCCGGCTTTTTTTCTTTTTGCTTATGTGGTGCTGAGGAATCGAATGCAGGGCCTCATGCATGCAAGGCAAGCGCTCTACCACTGAGCCACCTTCCCAGCCCGCACATTGCCACCCTTTTTCCTTTCTCTTTCTATTCTATTTGGTTACCTCCTCAATTCTAAGTTGAATCACATAAAACTGTTAGCTTAGCTGAAGGCCCTATGTTCTAGTGCTTGCTTCCCATGAAACCTCTCAATTGACTAGTAATGATCTTTTATATTTACTTTGGTGTAAAATTGATCTTGGCTTCTAGTTTCTGTAGGACTGGTTTCATCCTTGCTGAACTATCCCACATATCAAATTCTATTAGAATACTAATCATTAAATTGGCATATAATTTCAATAATCCAATATGGGAAAGTATTTATTGACCAATTTATGTTTGTTCTGTTTTTATATCTTAACCTACAATTAAAATTATGGTTAAAAAATAATAAAAATCCAATGGACATTAAAGAAATATATGGTCTATACCAGTGACCCTAACAGATGCTGGAAATGAACAGTCCACAACGCTAACAGATGCTGGAAATAAACAGCCTACACTTACTTGAATACTAGTTTAAGAAGTAGTCTGAACTGTGTTCAGTCTAAAAAGTTGTAACACACTTTTGATACATGTACTTTCAGATCAAAACTAGAAAGACAGTCCCCAAATAAATTAGGACCAAGTTAACAGACTAGCCAAGCTAAAAGGAAAAGTTTATATACATAACAATGGAAAGTAAAGCTACAAAAAGTAGGTTTGGGGTAGACTGCAACCCTGTAACCTTTGATCTTTTAGTGGGAAAAAAAAGCTTTTAAAGGAAGTGTATCAAAAAACTGAGTATGAGGCCACTAACCATTAAGTCTCTTTAGTAAAAACTTTTTAAATATCTTCTAGCTATCAAACAAATGTGTGAGAATTCAGTTACCAGCTCTCCAAATGTTATTTCTACTTTCAAAGTTTATGAATCACCTCTCTTTTAAAAACAATGTCTTCTCTCAGTTTTCAAGCTCTTCAATTCAGCCTTATCTAAGCTATTTATACCACTGACCGTTTAAATGATGTCCTTAATGCTCTTTCCATCTGTTTCCAGTTTCTTCCTTCTTTCAAAGCTTTCCTTTACTGAGTACCTTTCTTTATTCTATTTATCTGCAGAATATCAACACCTTTCAAACGACAAATACTCTGCTTAAAAACTGATAGCACGTATGACAACTTCAGCCCAAATCTTGTCTGCATTCACGTCTGCACTTAAGTGCCTGTACAATGCATCTGGCTTGGATATTCTATTCTTCTCCAACTAACAGCTCCATAAAAATGCCCCGCCAACTCTTCCATTTCTTTTTTGAATACTACCATTCTTCTTACTGGGCAAATCTCTCTCTCTTGTATGCACATGCACACGCACACACACACACCCACGCACACCCACACTTCTCTCTCTGACCTTATTTCACAAACTGACCATTGTAAACCTTAAAATGTATTCTCTCAACTATAGGATACTCCAAGAAATCACTATTTTTTTTTGGGGGGGGGGGGGTGTCTATCAGCCGTGGGGTTTGAACTCTGGGCCTGGGTGCTAACATCCCTGAGCTCTTCAGCACAAGGCGAGCGCTCTACCACTTAAGCCATAGCGCCACTTACAGTTTTCTGGTGGATAACTGGAGATAAGAGTCTCATGGACTTTCCTGCCCAAGGCTGGCTTTGAAGCTTGATCCTCAAATCTCAGCCTCCTGAGTAGTTAGCCACAGGGCCTGGCTAAGAAATCTCTATTTTGTCTGCTAGAATCCTGCAAAGATGCAGCACACGGAAGTCTCAGTAAAACTCTTGATATTGAAATGGATAGCAAAAAGTAGGTATTTAACAAGAGCTAGTTAAAGGTGAACTAAAACAGCTCTTGAATTTTACCCCAATGCTATTGCACTACATTGCCAATTTGCCCACCTATCACCAAACCAGATGATTTACTTCCACAAAAATTGTTCTGTTAATGTGCCCTCCTCTTCTATGATCAAGTCTGTCTTATGACAAACCGTAATTATTCCAATTTCTTTTACATATTTGTCCCTGTAAGTGAAATTTATCTGGCACAATGATGACATATTCCCAAAGTGCCATTTCTCTTGCTGGCTCTCCAAAACATGCTTCTTCCTCAGTTCTGTCTACTGGCTACCATTCGCCCACTTCAAGAACAGTGCCTCTCTCACCCAGAGGCACTCCTTCCTTTAACAATTGCCACCTGCCCACTGTAGGCACACATGCATGCCTGCACACGCACACACACACACGCAGCCATTATTCATATTAGACGCATCTACACTCTTATTTCTTCTCGTGAAGCATACATACAGGTAATTTTCCTAAGTCAAATTAAAGCTTTCATGGCGAATCTACCCCTCATTTCCCCTTACTGTACTAATCTTTAAAACTGTAACTCACCAGACATTCTAATCAAACCTCATAAAACATTAGGCGTAAAAAGTTGATTCATTTAATCCAGTAATATTATTTAAATTGAAACAAAAAAACCCACCATCATACTAAATCATAATGTAAATTCAAGTCAAGAGTCCTGAAGTGGGAAGGTGGCCCAGTGGTAGAGCGCTTGCCTAGCATGCAGGAAGCCCTGGGTTTGATTCCTCAGCACCACATACACAGAAAAAGCCGGAAGTGGGGCTGTGGCTCAGGTGGTAGAGCGCTAGCCTTGAGCAAAGAGAAGCTCAGGGACAGCGCCCAGGCCCTGGGTTCAAGCCCCAGCACTGGCAAACAAAAAAAGAATCCTAGGCATATATACTTCTTTTAAGGTCTTCATGAATATAATTTTAGTATCTATTCTCTCTAGCTCAATCCATGCTAAGAGAAAAAGACACTAGCCACAAGCCATCTAGGCAGTACAGTATAGGCAGAATATTGGTTACCACAAGCTCACAAGTCAAGGCTACTTTAGGTGCTGGCTCTGTTCCTGACAAGCTGTGAGAACTTGGACAACTTAGTCAACTTCTGCGCATCTCTCTTTATCACTCCAAGAAAGTGTTTATGTCAAAAGTGTTTATGTCTGTCCCACAAGAGACACAGTGAGAACAAAATGGGGAACTGAGAGATTAGCATTCAATGAACATTCACTTCAAGAAGCTGAGGGACGGCACTCAGGCCCAGAGTTCAAACCCCAGAACTGGCAAAAAAAAAAAAAAAAAATTAAAAATACAAGAAAGAAATAAAAATTAAATAAATGTTCACTATTAGGGCAAAGAAAAGACTACTTAAGTTTTATACTCTTTCTACTACTATAGCACAGGCATCTATAATATAACAATACAATGCTTAAGTCTCATAATTCTTCTATACCTTTCACTATACCAAATACATGTGAGTAGCCGAACAATATTTCAAATGAATTTATAGATTCTTATTTCTACACTCTGACAAACCAGGAATCTTCTCCTATTCAACAAACTACTAAAGAAATTACTGTGAATGAATAATAACTTACAAAATAAAACCTACCAAGACATCACTCTATGCAGGTTATGTATTTTCCCAACAGATTACAAATACTGTATAATAATTAGTACAATGAGCCACATTAGTGGTATACTTTCTAATAAAATTAGATGTTACTTTTATGTAAAATGTAAATCATTTTAACTAGAAATTCATTTAAATAATCAGATCCTGGGACTATAAGGCATAGATTAGTTGTAGAGCACTTGCTTAGCATGTGCAGGGTCTGGGTTCAATCTCCAAACACAAAAAAGAAAGGAAAAGGGAGAAAGGAAGGAAGGGGGGAAGAAAAGGAAGAAATCAGCCATTAAAAAGATTCCTTTTAAAACCTCTTTCATATTTATATAACAAATATATCCCAAAGGATTAGCTTACTTACACACTGAAAATTCTTATAAACAATTTCCCACTTCTTTGTGAATGTGAAATATTCATTTTGAAATTACTTCAGGGTGTTGACAAGTAAATCTATTATCATTGGACCTGAAATACTTCTTCACTCAGAAGTAACAGAATAACTTACAAAATATGACCAATCAAAAAAAAACAAAACAAAAAAAAAAGAACACTCAAGGGTAAGTGCTGATAATCTTTTGTCCTTTCTCATTTTCTGCCCAATACCCGTTCCATTCTGATATATTCAAATGCTTAATAACCTAAGCAGGTTGTGTTGAAGCACATCCGACCATTATAGATAACCAAGCATTTCTTTGTCACTCTTTGGGGACACAGGTTCTCAACCTTTACCCAAAGATGTCACAAGGATCCCACAGCCCTTTTTCCCAGGCAGGCAACCGTGGCTTCATCTGACACTTTTCAGAAAGACCCACTGCTTCATTCGGAATGAACTGCAAGGATAAAACATCTTCCTAATGTCTTTCATATCAAGTTCCACCAAAAAAATCATTAGAAAAAAAAGTTAAGTGATTTGGACAAGGCTTAATTTATTACTTTTCTTCCTTTACTTACTGCTTTATTCAGAAAATAAGTTTAAAGTCTTTAACAAGTTAAGCAGACAAAAAAATTTCTTTCAGGATGACAGAATATAAATTTTCAATTTTTCTACTCATTACCTCAAAAAAGTAACAAAGGTTCTGTCTGTTTATGCAAATTAAGAAAACACTAGAATCCAGCAAAATTATTAGAGAAAAGGCAAAAAAAAGAGTACAGAGATGTAATGACAAACGAGAAAATAAACCTCTTTGGTTAATGAAAACTGAGCTGAGATATTTCAAAGATAAAAATAAATGCCAACACTTTGATTTAAACACCTGTCAACTCTCTCCTCCTGTGACCACCTACAATGCCCTGCCTCCAAAGTCTGTCCCCTCCAGGAATTTTATTCTACATAGCATTCTGAATGGACTCTCTTGTTCTTTTAGTTAACCTATATCTCTTGTTCATTCTCATCCAGCTTATAAAAATCACAGTTGATTAGAAAAACCATTAAAACTGTAGCTCTAGCCATCATCTCCCTCTCCATTATTCTATACTCTGCCAAAAATACAATTTTCCCATCTTGAACTATCCATGATAAAAAACCATTTACAGATGAGAATAAATTATCCCAGGTCATGCAATGAGTGATAGGTACTATACTGGATAGAATATTATGAAACATAAATTCTTTCTTTGGTTCTATGTTTATCACATGTGCCAAATTAGTCAGAATTGGTTAATGTCAAATGCTTCCCATGAGTCTAAATTAATATTTATTATTATCCAAGATGTTCGTTTGGGGTGCAAAGTGAAAATATTTGTTTAGTCTAAAAAATAAGTAAAGCTTTACTAAGATTAATATAACTTACTAGAAAGTCAGCTGTGCACACATGAACTGCAGTAACTATAAAGATGAAAATCTAAGAAAAAGGGGCTGGGAAAGTGGCTCAGTAGTAGAGTGCTTGCCTTGCATGCATGAGGCCCTGGGTTTGATTCCCCAGCACCACAAAGCAGAAAAAGCTGAAATGGCTCTGTGGCTCCAGTGGTAGAGCACTAGCCTTAAACTGAAGAGCTGAGGGACAGCGCCTAGGCCCAGAGTTCAGGCCCCCCGACCCCCCCCCAAAAAAAAAAAAAAAAAAAAAAAAACCTAAGAGAAAGTGGAAGTTCCCCAAGCAGTAATAACTCAGTTAAATAGATTTAGGGATTATCTATACCTTAACTGACACCCATAGAGAATTAAAAGAAATTCCACAAAGACTACAAACATAAAAATACAAGCATGAGCCAATAAAAAAAAAATGACAAAACTACTTGTTAGTACAAAGTAGTCCTCATCTACATTATGATACACAATAATCTAAGAGGTCAGCTCACACAGATCCCACTAAAAATTTAAACAAAAGGTACTATTAACAAAAAAAAGTTTTCTTTCTTAGACATCATACTCATAATTTATTATATATTCTAATATACTAACATCGTGTTGGCACATGTATATAGTCATCAACAATTATGCAAATAAAGTGCATGAGTAAAACTGTATTTATTAGGGGCCACCCTCAGAACATCCACTGTTTAAGACATGGATCAAGTCTTTTTTCTCTTTAGGGCGATGAGCAACCTTCCCAGTTCACCCGAGGCTGAACAAGAGCTGCCCGACTACCTCACCATCATTTCAATACTGTACTTTACGCAGTAAAAGAAACTGTGGATCTCAGTTAAGGCTGAGACAGGGAGGTTACCTTGAATTGTCTGAGTGAACCCCATATAATCACCAGAGTACTTAGGGAAGGAAACCCAAAAGAGATCAGTCACTGATGAAAATGAGGACTGAAGCAAGAGACTCAAGTAATGTAAGGAAAGAGATACAGGATCAGAAGACCCCTAGAAACTGATAAAGTAGAAATGGAACTCTCCTCTGCAAGCCTCCAGAAAATCAGTCACGTTGACTTCTTAATTTCGGATCCATGAGACTGGTTTTGGACTTCTGATCCTAAAACTTGTAATATAATAAAAGTGTATTGTAAACCATTTAATTTACAGTAATTTGTTACAGCAACCATAGAAAACACAGAGCTTCTTGAAAAAGGACAGTTTCAGTGTAAAAGGAAGATGAGCTGGTCCCCCATCACTGGGTTTTCAATGCTCATCTGAAACAAATTAAGAATGATAAAAATGTGATGATTTTACAATGAAACAGATACTCTTATTGTCTTACAAAACTCTCATGTATTATCACTTCCTTCCCTTAACAACTCTGTAGAGAATAGATCCGTTTTAGCAATCTAAGGTCATAAGAACTAAAGTTCCAAAGAGTTATAAGGAGACCTACCTAGTCAGTGATGCTATCTTGTGTATAATGCAGCCTTGTAGTCTACAGTGAAAAGGTGACTGTAGTCACAAGTCTGTATTATGAGTCAGACTGACTAGGTGTTCATCTCAGTTCCAAAACTAATAGCTGATTAACTGAAGTCAAATTGCTTAACTTCTCTATTTACTCATCTGTTGAATGCAAAATGAAGTTTGTAATATCTTCTAAAGTTGCTGTAACAATTAAAGGTCTTCAAAAGTATAAAGTACACACCGTATGTGTGACACTGCATAGATGGCATTACATATTAACTCATATCTACCTCTGCACTGCATTTTATCTAGAATGCCCTGTGCTATTTAAAAATCACTTACCAAAAACCCCCACAAAACTATAGCAACCAGAATGAATGAGACTGAGAGGAAGGATTTTCTGTGGAAGTAACCGAAGGTTAGTATTTAGGCTGGAAAGAAAAAGGCAGAAGAAAATCAAGATCCATACGGTTACGACAGTACAAAATGGTAAATTCTGAATGCCAGAAGACTGCAGGGGGAACTTGAGAAATCAAAACACTGTTCGACGGACACACAACATGCCCTGCACAGAAGATGAAGGGAGACCCAACGACTCACCCCAGAGCCAAGGACTTGATTTCATGTTCACTCCACCAGGCGGGAGGGGGGGGAGGGATGGGGGGGAGGACCGGGGAGGACGGG